>NW_028301714.1:41180000-41805000 GCF_037042655.1 Diuraphis noxia
TTTTTAAATATTTTGAGTAAATATTACATTATGTACAGTATAGTTGCTTAATAGTTTAAATAAATAAAGAGTAGCGATTATATTAACATTTATATAGTTACTACTTTATTATTATGTATTAGTTATTAATTTGTCTATACAAGTATAGAAGTATAACTAGGTTATTAAAGTTTTAATTTATCATATTTGTATTATAATTAAAAAATAAGAATATTCATAAGTAACAATTTAAAATTATTGTAATGCAGTTTATTATATTATTAAAGGGGGTATTGACTGTGAGCCCCCACAGACCTGTGCACCATAAATTATTCAAGCACTCTCTACATTCATACCCAATGTGCACTTAAGTAAAGGGCCCACAGATAAAATTTGCACCGGGGCCCATCTAGTTCTAGCTACGGCACTGGCTGAACTATTGATTGTACCTAAGAAATTAGAGATATTAGCAAAAAAGTACAAGTTAGATACTTTTCGTTACTAAATAACAGTTACAATATTTTGAAAAATGTACAAAAATTCCGAACATGGGGTGCCAAGTGCGTATAGATCTGACAAATCCATTAAATTTTATTTTAACCACTCAAATCGCTCGAATCTTTTCATAATATATTTCAATAATACACACTGTACTATAATACAGTGTGTATATTAACGAAGTAGAGATTCATTCTCTATTCTTTAGGTGCTCGTTGTTCAATAGCCATCCCCCGCGTGGATGGCGCCAATTCCTTAGTTGGGTGCAGTCAAAAAGAGCACATTTAAATATTTGTCCTGCAGAAATAGGAAAATAGCACTACAATAAGCCACGTAACATCGTATTGTATTTTGCGCAATATCCGTTAACACTGCATAGTCAGTCGCATTTTTACAGCAAAATACCGTTATGCTTACAGACGCCTTAACGCCTCGACATTGTTGTTAAAAGAAAATTATAAAATGTAGGTATTGTTATAAAATGGGTAGCTAAATAAAGAAAATGATTTATCATTTCAATCAAAAATAAACAACTTTATTACAAACATTCACTAAGTGTATCCGTAATGTTAAACTAATTATTTTTAACGATACTAACACGATGATAAAATATATTGTAAACAACTAATAAGTAAATATTAATATCAAAACGATTTTTAACGGTTTTGAAAATGTTTTTTTCAAAAAGGTACGCAAAGCAATTTTTGAGGACGTAACTTATCCACAAGCAGGTGTATTGTGTATATATATAAAACACAAGTAAAATTATCTCAATTGCTAAGCTTACAAAATTATTGGTAAAGTTTGGTTTTTCTACTATTAAGGAGGGAGTGAGTGGACACGGTTTTGGAATATTTACTGAATCAGCTTGTATCCCATATAACATTATTATAATACAATATTGTACATTGGCTAACGCTGCTGCTGATTTTCCAACACGATTTTTTGACTTTTTCGTCTTTTTTTCCTAACAATGACATAGGTACTACGCAATCTTACGTAGTTCCACAGAATACGTTTGTCACAGCAGCGGTGACCGAATTTGCGTTCTGCATCTCTTCGTCAACGATAGCTGTTATTACGTCAACGATTATTAGTTTTGGGTTAGCGTCCTATTGACAGTATTGTTATTTAATTGTTAAAATATACGTATGGAGATACAAGTTCAACAAACTCGCAGGGCGACATCGTCATCTCCGAGGACGCACAACAATAATGTTACACGCGTCATTTGTATTATAAAATTATAATAATATAATATTATAATGATGTTCGCTATTTTTACTGTACATTGTATATATATATAAACGCGGGCTCGCATACGTGGTCACACAATAGGAGACGTCTTTGTGCAAACAAATTTCTAGTTTTCCACGTATAGATATTATAATATTTAACATAATAGCAACAATACCAATAAATAATAATAACAATATTGTTATATGGACCAACTCGGCTGCTACGGGTCCAGCAAGCAGACGATCGCATTATACTATCATCGCGAGCGCATTATAATATTTATAATGACATGTACGCGCATGCACAATACCTCTGCAATACAGTGTCTATACACACACTATCAAACATTATACTTAACTTTAACTAGTCAGGTGTATGCCCGTAATAAGGCAAACTATATAATACATACGCACGGTATATTATAATAATATTATTACGATACCCACAGGAGATATAGGTATGTACACATTGTACACACAATATCGTTATGCAGCAGCTACTGTCTACAGTCGACGAATTTCGAACGGCGCTGATGAACACTGCACGGCGTGTGTGCATAATACATAATAATATAATATGATGTATAATATGAATTCGAGACTACCTATACACTTTTGGTGTATCGATACGGCGACGGTGATGTATACACACAATATAATATTATAAATAATAGGTACATGTGTACACAATATATTTTGTATTGTTATTTTGCCATATGCGACGGAATATATATTTTTAAATAGGTACCTACCTACGCGCGAACGTGAAAGAAAAAAAAACACCGTGTAATCGTCATATTCTGACGAGACGATCGATGAGAACCGTAGAGGATCGTGACTTATTGAAATAATACGCGAGTATAGAAGGACACGACAACGTCAAGCCCCAGTTGCAGTCACGAGTCGTGTTTAAGTGTATGTACCACCACCTTTATATAATGCATTGATAATTAATATGTATGTGTGGCGAGTAAGTAATAAAGTATAATATATTTTAATTATGCTCACACTAATCATCATTATTGCAGTATTGTACGTGGTAGGTGTACCTCCTAACATACGTACCTATTATTACTGTCAATTATATCTCTATATATCATCATATTTCTAATTCAAACTCGATTTTTATTTTATAATTAGTTTTGTTATATAGCTTTATATTTAATTATTTGCGCGCTTTAATATCGGCTGCTTACATGACGCTTCTTCGACTTGTCGAAAGTATATCTGCTACTGCTGTCAGTCGACTGCTTATTGTCGGCTCGACTGCAGCAGGAATCGGCAACTCGCTTAAAATGGAGATTCTGCAATTTCCCCTGTCTTTAACACACACATGTACAAGATATATATATATTTACATTATATAAATTATACCTATTTTAATAACCCGCGGCATGAATTACCCTCACCTACTAAACAATATAGAAAAAAAAATGTATAAAAAATAAATTAATCGACGAGATCAAACCAGCTAGATGTGATCTTTAAGTAGGTATGTGTTTTTTATGATGTATGATCGCAAAATATTCCTTTATCGTGTTTTATACGGTTGTTATTGTTCTATTATTTTACATTTTACCTTTCCACTGGCTGTCCGTTTTTCGTTTTTGAAGAATCGACCACCACCATCGGAAAAATATAAAATACAACGATACCGCAAAACAACAAAAATATACGCATCAACATCGCACGAACCAACATGTAAACATATACTCAAATAACAATAAAATAGAGCAATACGACGCATGCAGTGATATACACACGTCGAACACAAAACGACTTCACAATCAATAACAACCTATTGTTTTATCATTATCAACTTTTGTAAGCGACCAGTATAGTATATTTACTGCACACACATTTATATATATATACTGTAATAACTCTATATAGTCCACTATAATAATGATAATAATTTTCTGGGAAATTTGGTGTATAATGTGTTGCCTATGACTGCAGCTATAAGGCTTTAACATTGGTGTATAATAATCATAAAATATTATACTCGCGTAATCACTTATTACATATTTTGGTATGATGATCGTCATTGAACATAATTAATAATGATCATTATATTTAAAATTAAAGTTTATTTGATAGTTCTAAATAACATTCTATCATTCCTCGATTGTTGTGGACAACTATCTGAAATTATTGACAGAAAAACCGATAGAAAATCAATCGTATAGTGCAAAATAAACAATATTGTTGCGGGAAAAGGAACGAAATTTGATACCAACTGTTTTTAATTTTTAATAAATTAAATAAAGACAATTTTTTATGTTCTTGGGTTCGTAGTAAGTGATCATTAGTTGAAAAAGTACTGGAAGTTTTTATCTTTCAAAAGTCAAAAGTTCCACTTAAATGTAATATGCCTTCGCATGACTTTAAATTGACCATAAATTCAATTTACTTTTAAAGTACAATCTAATACAAAAATATTTTAGACTTAGAACGATGAAAACTAAATTAATTTTTAAATAGTTATATAAAAGAAATGTAGATAATATTATTGTACAATAATGCATTATTAGTGTACAAAACTTTCAGACAAGTGCATATTTCATATTACTTCAAATTCGGATTTACACACTTGACCCAGTACCACATTTCTCTCGGCCCTCAAGTGGACCCTTGACAATGTGTTGGAAATCGCTGACATATAACATAAATTACAAAAGATGATTTAGATAGGTAATGAATACTTTAAATATAGTTTATTTATTATGATTATAATCTTATAGGTACTTATAAAAATAGGAAATATATTTTTTAGTTTTAAATAAATAAAAAAAAACAATCCACGTTTTCACAAATAATAATAATGATTAATATTAACTTATTGCATATTAATTACATATTATAAAATAATTTTGCTTGAAATGTTTAAATTTGAATTTTAAACATTATAATATTACATACCATTCTAAATAGTAAATATTCAATACCAAAAATGTTATCAGAATGTATACAATTTGAAATGTGTTCGTGACTTTGTTAATTGTTTCAAGTTATAAACATTCGTCTAAAATATTAAAATACCTTACGTATTATTATGTTCAACATTCAACAATAATATTTGGCTTCCTATAATAGGTAATTAAACTAATTATTTGATTGATTTTAAAATTTAGTATTTAAAAATATTTGTATATAAAAAAAATTATATCAGCTGATTATTTATTTTAAATTCATATCGATGATGCAATTTAAAATGTGACGACCATTAACATTTTCTTATATATAATGTTTTAATGTATATAATATTTATAAATATTTGATTAAATGACAAGAGATCACATTGTTTACAGGCTATCGATCTATTTTATTTTACCGTAACCGTCAAAACTTCAAACACTTCACGTTTGAATAGTTTAATTTATTTTATTTTATTTTGGTATCCAAAACAAAATTTAACAAGTATTTATGCATCTTCTAATGTTATCAATTACCATTTTTTTTTTTTTTTTTTTTTGTATAACTATCTACTATGTATATGCTGACAAAATAGTGGCAGATGATGCATGGGAAAAATGGGGTAGGTATCTGGTATATTAATAAAACCACATAAATACTATTAGGCCATTTGTAATATTTATGAGTTTATGGCGAATACTATTGTTTTGACTGACAGTGCACTTTAATTAACTTTCAGCCTGAATCAACATTTCAATTGATTACAATGTACTCCGATTTCTGTACACATACACTCTAAACATGGATTGGAGAGTTCAGAAATTATTTTCCCCACTCGGTACATACGTCCATATATATTGCAACCAGATATCTTCAACATGGAAGCCAATAAATTGAAATCAGTATCAACCTTAGTTTTCAGTGGTGTTGTCCTAATATTTGGTTTTACATCAGCGTGCTGATTGAATTCAGATTGTAAACCGACATCAGCGTGTTGCTTAAAGTCGGGATGATGTTTAACTTCTGTCTGCTGTTTGAAATCAAAATACGGATTGACTTCGACATGCTCTTTAACATCAAAGTGTTTATTAATTTCACTTTGGTGCTTGATATCGGTATAAATTTTGGAATCAGATTGAAGCTTTGAATCTGGATGTATTTTGAACTCGGGTTGATCTCTCACACTGAATTGTGACTTTACTTCAGTTTGATGGTTACTTAAGTCATGGTATGATGGTTTTACTGCATCATAAAGTTTCAAATCAAATGGCGATGCAACTTGAGCATTTTCTTTAACATCGAAATGTGTCTTAACCTCAGCCTGTTGCTTAGTACCAGATGGGATGGCATCCGTTTTGATTTCTTGATGTGATTGGACGTCAACGTGCTGCTTGATTTCTTGATGTGATTTAATGTCAACGTGTTGATTTGTTCCTGAATGTGGGGGCTTGGTGTCGACGTGATGTTTAGTTTCGGAATTCAGTTTATCGTTAACGTATTGTTTAAGCTCAGTATTTGGTTTGGATTCTAAAGGTTTGTTTGTTTCCTGTGGTTTGACTTTGTTATGTTTGTCTTTTGAATTCTGATTTATACCAAAGTATGGGTTGGTATCCTGGTGGTATTTAGAATCCACATGCTGTTCAGTATCTCCTGGGTTCAAATTAGGATTATGCTGTTGTTTGGGGAGTGACGTGAAATCGGCTTGTCCGTGTTTGACGTCGTCCAAATGAACTTTTTCGTCAATTTCGTCATCTGTTCGATGCTCAATGCGAATTTCTGATTCCATTTTATTTGTTGACGAAGGCTGTGGAGACGGGGATGATGATTGTTCTGGCGTATCGCCGTTGAACAAAAATGAAAACATACTTTCAAAACTATAATCTTCATCTTCTGGTGGTTTAGGTGCAGATGTTGTGACTTCTGGTCGCTTAATAGTTGCTGAAGTTGAAGAAATTACCAATTTTTCAGTGGTTGAAGCCAAAGTGGTGAGCAACTTTACAGTGGACGTGATCGGTTTTAACGAAGTCGTTTCAGAAGAAACGTTCATTGGCTTCAGAGTGTTAGGTGATGAAATCGCTGGTTTATCAGTTGATGGTGCAGAATATAAAATATGTTCTATAACAGTATCTCTTATATTCATTGTGGTTGTGGATGGGGTTGTTACTGTTTCAGATGTTACTTCAATTTGCTTCACGTGTTCTATAGTAATATCATTTTCATATTCATCTGTAACGGACAAAAATTGGATTGATTAAGCGTTTTCGTTTTGAAGATTAAGAATAATCTAGTAAATAAATATACTTCAAATCCATATCTTAAAGTTTATAATATACATCCAGTAAACATGAAATTGCTTAAATAAAATTAGAATTACCTTGCATTAAATATTAACCTTCAAACATAAATGTTTGAATAAAAATTAAAATAGCAAATAGTAGGTGCATAATGCATTATAAAAAATAATAAAAACTTACTGCAAATGATACGGCCACAGCAAGTGCTATTTTTCGGGTCGATGATTCTCTGGCAGCCTACTTTGACGGCTGGACAATTTTCTTGACAAACAATTTTGGCGTTGAAGCAAATGCATATATCGCAAGCGCTTGGGTCGGTTAACAATTCACCGTGTTTGTACTTCTTACCATTGGATATGCACCAAACTGAATATTATTAAAAACAAAATAAAAACAATTGAAATTCAATATTAATATAGTCATTAGCATATCACTTTTAGTATTGTCTTTCAAATTTTCACAAAATTAATAAGAATTGTCTTAAAAAAACGTTATCACATGATTCTAAAACTATAATACAATGTATTATAAGATGTCTAATATCTATTCAGTTGTTTGAATTATTTTTCTGTACATAATTTATTTACATTCCGAGCCAATTAATTACATTTTTATAGTGATAATGAGAGTCTTATTTATACTATTTCAACGTTTTTTTTTACGCATAATAAAATTTTTTTACATTAAACATCATGGTTTAAAAGTTTTTAATAGTTTTTGTATCTTCTCAAAATTTAACACTAATTTGGATTTAAAAAAATTTTGATTTTGAGGAGCATATTATTTTCCATTAACTAGTTTGAAAATGCGTTAAAAAATCTACAGCAATTTGTGAAAGTAAGAAGAATTAATAAAATATGAAACGCGCTGATCTAAAAATAATAATACATTTTGGATGTTTCTGGGTAAAGTATAAACTGATTACGTAGTTTTAAAGTTTTCTGAAAGTATTTTAATTGATAGAAAACGAATTCATTGAGTAAGAGTTAATTATATATTTTAACGTTTCCAGTTAATTTAGAAATACGATCATGTACAAATTTAAAAATTAATTTTAAATTCAACAATATCATTTATGAATATACATCTTAATAAATTACCAGATCCCATTGGTTGGTTCTCCATAACAGGTTCGTTGTGATGGACAGTAGGTTGTTCCGTTGTCTTTCGAAATTTGTCAGGTAAATAAAGCGCACCATTTGGAGAATCTTTTGGAATGAACCCACCTAAATATTATACACATTTATAAACATCAAATTCTTATATTATTATTTATAAATTATAAACCTAATACTAAGATTCAATTATTACATAGACTAGGTAGTAGGTACGCCATGGTCATTGGAATAAATATTCGATGACACTATAATATTACCTATATGGCTATATACCTATAATGAATTGTATTAATATTACCTTCAGTTTCAATAGGTGGAGAAAAACTATTGACGACGGGTAAAGGAGGTTCTTCGACGTCTGTTACATTGTACACTCGTTCTATCTCCGGTTGATAATTTTCATAAGCTGCAGGCGGTTCATCAACAACTGCATCTGCTGCAACGAACGGAATGATTCTGCATGCCGGGAATAAAATGTATATCAAATATTTTATAAATGCAAACAAAAGATTACTTTTATTATTTAAAAAAGTAAAAGGTAATTCAAAATTTCAAACTGATATTGTTATGTTTAATAGTATTTTACATGTAATAGGTAGGTACATATGAACTTAAACACAACATTAAACAATGTTTTCGGGTTTCTGATATTATAGCTAAGTAATTTAAATCCCCAAAAATTTAGTGTTGGAACATAACTAAAATTATTAATGTAATGATAAAACAAATAACTAGAATAATATTTTTGAAAAAAAAAAACCGAAATGATTATCTATTTAATTTAATTTGAGAAAAATGAAATACTATTATATTATTAGTAATAACTTGGTTAAAGAACTTACAATTTTCAATGTAAAGCTCTATTTTAAAATCTTCGTAAATTCAGTTTAGTTAATTTATAAAAAAAAAAATAATAATAATAATTACTTGAGGTTTGGTAAAGATGGCGGCAACGTTGGGTCATCATAATCCATTTCAAAGTTATTAGATTTTTCAGTTACTTTCAATCCACCAAAGTCATCGTGAATCAAACTAGCAGGATTAGCATTTCTCGATTCTATGGGTTCTTCTGTAATTTGATCGGTAACATTCTTTGTATTGACAGTGATATTGGATGCACTATCAGTCTCTACCATCATCTGTTAAACACACTGAAATGTAATTTATGTTGCATAACACGTACGCCTTGATGTGAATATTATAATTTATTTTACTGAATTTTGTTTGAGTAGTTATTGAGTGATGACAACTCTGAGCATAAATTCAAATTTCAACACATGTTTGTTTGCAAAAATATCATAGATAAATTAAATATCCTTTGCACAATGGATTATAAATGAATGGTTTAAGTGCACAGTGAATACCTATTCACCAAAAATCTCAAACCCATCAACAGGGAGAACGTACCTGCATGGTAGTTATCTATGCTGTTCGGCATATAATTTAATTTTAAAATACAGCAAAATGATATTTTTCAGAAAATGTATTGGTTTTTAAATCGAGAACTGTTAATATTTCGCTAAGGAAACGTGTCTTGAGAGTTGAGACTCAAATAACGGTCTGAAATAACGTTGTACCTGCTTCCCAATAAACACGTAAGTCGTATTACTAAGTATATTGTATTATAATATACGTGATGATGGTTTTAATGGATTACTGTGGTACTAGTTAATTAATGGTTAGCCATAATTTATTATCATAATTATTATAATTTACCTGGGCAGCCGTAGGCGTCGGCGTCGGCAGCGGCGAAGGCGATGGCGAACTACTAAGCAGGACATCATCATCGACAGTCACGGTGGACGGCTGCGTTGTCGCAACAACACCAGCAGAAGTCGTCGTCGTCGTCGTCGTCAGAATGACAGTCGGACTAACGTGAGATTCTAGAATGAAAAATGAATCAATAACGGTCGTTTAATATTATCATATCGTCGCGTCACGGAAGATGTGCAGCGCATGCAGGGAAAACGAAAAGCAAACGCGCGCGCGCGGGGGCCTTATACGATGATAATATTTTTATCATTCATTCATCATATCGGGATAACAGGTAGGTAGGTACGTACGAGTGTATAAAAATAAATTATAAACGTATACAGGATTAATATTTGTACATATATTATGGTGTAATGGTGTATAGGTGCGTCGGACAAGTCAGTGACCCTGCGCGGGGAAACGCGTGGTGGCATCGAGACGTACCGTTGCTGCTAGTGCTGCTGCAGTTGTAGCTTGTCGGGCAGCAGTGCCCTTCCGAGTAGACCGGTCCGCAATTGGGCGATATTTGGGCGCGGATTGGCGGACATATCACCTTGTCACATCGCACCTGACCGTTGATGCAGAAACAAGTTTCGCACGACGACCGCGCCACGCCAATCACGGGCTCTCCCAGCGATATCAGCCGACCGTTTATGCGACAATCTGTGTTTACGTAATATGCAAAACACCAACAAATAACCAAAATTGTCTTTAATTTTAATTTATGCAAAAGTAAACACTAACTATACTGGCTATAGGCTGTATTCCGAATTTGTCTTATCTTACGATTCTAACAATACAATTGAATAAATAACGATTTTTACAGATTTAGATAGTATCATAATGTGTATAAACGTTGAATACCAATGCAACGGACCAATGTACCATGCACGTATATAGATACTAGATTTTTTATAACAATTTCCAAAAAATATCCATTATTTTACCATTGTCATGTGAAATCGAATTCTATTAATTTTAGTTTTGTAGTTAGACCATAATATTGTTATTTATTATATCGTCCATAAAATATTGTTACCTTTAAGCCGAGCAGATAAGGAGGAATCCATTTCAATGGTTGTCACATCCGTTGTATTTTTTATCTGTGCATTTTGCAATGATGAACCTATAAATAAATAAAGGTAATGATTAAGCTGAAATAAAAATGTACTCTAATATTCAAATAAGTCAGTTGACAACATTAAAACTATTATAACAATGTAATTATAAAATATATAAGTACCTATATTACTCTAATCTTAAAAAAAAAACAGTCCTAAAATAATTAAATTTTTTAATGAAGATTAAAACTCGTTTGTTATGAATATACGTAAAAATGTGCAATAAAACCATTTAATCATCGCTTATATTTATTTCTTATGAATTTAAAAATATGAAATATTTCATATTATATATGGTTTCATCAAAAAAACGTTTATGCTCGTCAACCAAAATTGAAAAATAATATTATTTCTAATACGTCCTATCTAAATTAACATATTTTACATTTATACAATTCATATCTCGTCATTTAGACTTACATTTGTATCTAATTGGGCAACAAGTATGTTTTTTGTATACAGCTGTACAGCCTGGAATAGTTAAAGAACATTGGGGCCGTACGCAGTGTTGTTGTTCTTTGATGCAGTAACAATATTCACATAGACTGGAACTGTCCATAGCCGAACCTTCCGCGTAAATCGTACCGTTTATAACACATCCTTGCGAATAGAAAAATAATCAAGTTTTTTTTCTCATTGGTATCTTCAGAATAAATACAATTTAATATTATCCTCGTAAATACCTTTAGGTAAACCGTCAAATGTCATAATTGCAGAATTATCCATCCTTGCGGGTCCTGACCGATTTTGCAATGAAAACAGTTTGGAATGAACGGCATCAAATTGTTCTACAATCAATGTGGAAATCAAGATTTTAATTTTATTTTGAAAATTTTGTTGAGTTTAATTTATAAAAATAATATAATAAGAGTCACAACCAATCATATTATATAAGAAATAAATATTGATGTTAAATTATATTGTAATAAGTTCGGTAGATATTTAATTTTAACATGAAAATTAAAAAGTTTAACAAAAATCAGTTGAAAATAATATTAAATTGATTAAATTGAAAATTAATTAATTAATAATATAAAAAAAATACAACAAATAATATATTTAATTTATGTTAATAGTAATTTTACTAAGAGATGATTTACTGAAAAATTAATTTAATTCTAAGCAGTATAAAATGTTCAGACAACTGCCAATAACTTATCATCAAAGTTTATTGCTACATGTCTACAAATATGAGTAATAGTACATTTTTATGGGTTATGACATTGATTATTACTTGCAAGTAATCATTATTACCATTAAGTAGCAAAGAAGAATCGAGTATAATTATTATTACATTCCTTATAGGCTTTTAGCCCATATTATTAGTTATTACCTGTTCATATATTAAACAAATAGGTGCCGCAAGTTGTATAATAAGTAATAACTTATGGTTTGGTCTATAAAAATTATAATTTTTTTTATATATCCGATGTAATGAATAATAGTTAACATTCAATTTTCTATACTGACATTGCAAATACTCACTACAAATTTATCTTTTTTTTTAAATAGTATTAATGTGGTTTATTAAACCAAATTTCAAAGATACCTAAAATGTATAAATTTCATAGAATTTTATTTATGTATGTAGATTTAACTTTTTCTACCTAAGTAAAAATAAAGTGTTTTTGGTTTACGTACCTATTTAGTTCTTAAATTTGGTTTAATGCACGGCCAATAAATATGATTAGAGGATTCAAAAACGTGTGCACGTATATCTGACTGATTTTTAAAATTAATGGTATAGCTAACGGGATCCATAAGTCGGGTGTGACTCTTTATATAATAGTATACAGTATAATATCATACGTACTGTATTCATCGAATACGGTTGGGTGTGAATATTTATTCATCGCTAAACAGCGAAGTTTGTTCATGTGGCAAATAATAAAATAATATTAATTTTTAATTTTTTACTGTCTAAGAATTGATGTTACAGAAATCACAAAAATCCAATCATCATCGCATTATTCAATCGTCCTAATGTGTAGTGCCACATTTATTTAAGTATTTAACGTACTTTAATAATAAGCTTTGAAAAAAAAAATAATAATTTTAAGTTTAAGAAGTTAGTTTAAACCCGATTGGTAATTAAATAACAATAAAACAACACGATTTGTAGTTTATGTTGATCGTTCTATTTCAACCACTCGTTTGAATTCAAAATGCGTTTTATACGATTCTGAGCAGAGTGATGCATGCATTGGTTTTGCAATGATAAAAAGTTTTTTGTATGTGATTTTATGTTTAATTTATAGCTTTTAGGAGTAATAAAAATCATTCAGTCTTTAACTTTTAATAGGTCCTGATGGTGATTTGAATTTACGTATTGTACTTGGAAAACAATAAGGAGAAATAATAAAGTTATTGTATAAACTCTTACAATTATTAATTTTGATTCTTAAGAATTGAAAATTAGTTATAAGATATTTGATGGAAAATTTTTTTTTAGTGGAATTTCTTTTAAATTTTTATGAAAAGCCTCGTTAATCTTTAATCAAAGTTTTAACTAAGAAACTGGATATTTAAATGAAAAATAATGTTTTATTCTTTATAAAATATTTATCGTTCTATATTAAAATTTTTAAATCTCATAATGTAGGTATGTTTGGAGCTTATAAATACAGATATGCGTAACTCAAGATTGGATTATGAGTGTTGTGGCCCATAGGTTGGAAGCACTGAATTGCAATGACCTACTCAATTATGACGAGATGCACTTAAAATATACTATACAGCTGAGATAGTTCCGTGGTGTTTGATTCATTGGGCTCGTAAATTCGTTCAATTTTTGCTTCATATCCACAGATGTTTATTTTGTGTAACTAAATATAAATTTTTAGAAAGAGTATTCAAAAATTTTGGTAGAATAATATAGACTCGGCTTGATTTATAATTGAATATTAAAACAATAATAGGTTGCATAAATAACGTTTAAAACACGATGGGACCTAGGTATATGGTATAGGTATCAATTAGTCATTGGCTCACAAAACAAATTTGTTTTTGGTGGAAATGGTAGGTACTATATATTTATGGTAGTATAATTACACGGTATAATTATAACCGTTATACAAAATAATTATATATTTTTGAAGAATAATATAATAACATCACCCGTTTTCTAGTACCTGTGAACTCGTAATGAACATCGTGGTTTCTTTAAATAATTTTCACATTTTCAATAATAACAAGATTCATAATATATTTGCAAATAAAACACATATATAGTTCAATTAGTACAACATTTTTTCTTCTAAAATATTCAAATTGATCAAATGGAATGTAATTTTTATTCGATAGCACGAAGACGATGTAGTATTGATTGTATCGCGAACATACATGGAATATGAAACTTTATTTTTATTATAGTTAATAGATAATAAATTATGTATAATAATTAGCAAATAAGTCTGCTGTATATAGCTGTTTGAAAATTTTTCTCTTTCATGACTGATGTTTTTTTTTTTGTTATAATTTGAATTTTAATTCGTGTATATTTTAGAGTTATTATTATAAATACTAGTTTTAAAAATTGGCAAAATTACCATTGGATAAACACACATCACTTTTGTTACTAGTTAACTGGTCTTGAATGAATGACCTATGGTAGTGGCGATGAGCGGCAGTCGACCTCAAGGCAATATACAGAAAATAAGAGGTGATTAAAATCACCACGTGCACATCCCATTCATAAATCAACCCGAAACACTTGTATTGTCTTTTTGTGAGCCTAAATTTATTCAGCATAATATATAGACGATCGACATTCTTTCATTTAAAACACCTTTCTTTGTCAGTTGTAAGTTGCTAGTTTTTGCGCAATGAACCCAACCAATTCGTTGAGCAACTTCATCACTACACATTACACATGCACATACCATTTTCACATAGGTCTAGTTGGTGGTGAATTTAAATGCTATTATGCTAAATATGTTGGTGTTCGATCACACAAAATATTTAATTTTGCGCAACCATAATACATTACATTTGTATGTACAATCAATAATTTTACAGTTAAAACTACACATAGTACGATGACATGCCTATTTCAAGTGGCCAAGATTAGTATTTATTTATTTTTTTTTTTTTGTGTGTGTCTGTGTGTGGTTACTATTTAGATATATTATAATAATAATAATAAATAGATTAAGTAATAGATTTCAAAAGATGAACTGAAAATAACCATCTATAATTATTATGATATATACTTACTATACAGTATACATACTTATATTATCATGTCAATATACTATGAAAAATTTGAAGTGAAATTTCCAATCTAATTTAATTTTGATTTTAAACATTCGTAAGTAGGTAATAATATATTATAATTATTTTTAAATACGAGGTACATCACATATAAATATATAATTAATATTATATTCTTTATAATAACAAATAATTGTTTATTTAATTTTTAATTCTTTCACACCTATATGTCTTAATGTCTTATTACATATGTATATAAATTCAATAAAAATAATCATAGCTAGTTATTATGAAATTAAGTTAAAATTAAAAATAATGGATCAAAAAATGTATTACAGATCAATTTTATCTATGTAGATATTTATCATAGAGATAACTATGAGTCTATAATTTATTGAATAATTAAATAGTATTATTGCGTGCAATTAACTAAAGAAACAATCTTGAAGACTGATTTATCATTTAATACACATTTAAATTAAATATTTGGGGAAAGGCTTCGTGTTTTTATAGGGTCCTTCAAACGTGCCTACCACAGTTTTAAAGATCCTTTGTAACTGAAAATCTTTTATGGAATCCTAATTAATTGTATTGTATTTAATTAATAAAGTAGAAAAGATCCAGAGACATTTTCTCGCCACTAAAACTAAGTCAATTTATCAAACTACAGACGACTGATATTTATATAATGGATTTAAAGTCACTTATATAGTTCACTATATTATATGTATTCAAATGAGATGTTTATCATTTTATTTTTACCAGCATGAATAACTTAATATGTTATGTTCTAAAAGAGTTTAAAATTTATATTTTACCATAGAAACATTGAAGATGTGCACAACATTTGTTCTTCTTGTGGACAATCACACATCCCTGAGGTGGTGGATCTGGCAATTCTGGACAAACTTGCAAATGGCATACCAAACTTCCGGTTACACACGTGCATTTTAAGCATGGTTGGTCTGTATTAACCAATGATCCTGGATCATAACTTCGTCCTTTATAATTACACCCGACTGACGCGATTTCTAAATTAAAAAAAAAAAAAAAAAATTAGTCAACGGTAAAATCACATAATATTATACAAATTATTTATATTTTATTTCAAATATTATGTTAACCCTTTCAGACCCAGAGTGTATCTTTTGTTTGATTTGATATTATCAATTGGCTGTTAGTATTAGGCACCTACTGGCTACTTATGTTTAAAATTCTCCGAAACTTCAACTCATACGGTATCATATGTATTTATATAAGTGCATTACAAATTGGCAATTGCTTATAAACAAATAAGACGTTAATTTAAGACGAGTATAACGATTAGGTACCTAATTTAGAATTTTAGTTTTTTATGTTTTAAATAAGTTGTTAAAAGATTATATATCGTATTACCGTAAAAGTCAACAAACATTTACGTTTCATTAAAAAAAAAATTCATCGCAGTTATTGAACATTTTGCCAAAAATATAAATTGTATTTATCCTAAAATTTGTTAGATTAAGAAAAATTAGTAAAAACTAATAAGTACTAACTCATGATTGAAAAGTGTTTCAGATACAAATATTTTGAATTAAATGATTGTCGAGTTTTCTCTAAGTTTAAAATATTTAAAAATTGATATATTAAATGATATCACAACTCATCATCAAAATGTATAACTATCGTCGTAAACCAATAAAACTATACAATACTACACTGTAGAACTACTAAATTCAATAAAAACATAGATCTAAAGTTTTACTATACGTAAACTGCTTGATAAATATCATGAACTCGGTAAACGATTATTTCGTATACATTGTTATGATACATTATAATACTTTATCATTACTATCACGTCTAATGGAAAGGTTATATCATTGAGTATTTTAGGTGCAGGCAACAAAGAAAAAACAGAGAAGAGCCCGACTAACGGTACACGCATAATCCACACGTCGTTTTACCTCTTTTTGCTATACTACAATCTTCAGTGTTTAATTCATTATTATAAATACCCACAAATAGAAAAATACTACACAATACAATATGCAATATAAAAATGTTTATGTATAGTATACCCATAACTAAAATGGAATGATAACAAGCAAATATGAGTAATATCGCTACTTACCTAACAGGTAAGTGATATTATAATTTATAGTTTATTTCAGCAAGAATATTACCAACGAACAATCATATTACTTTTTTTTTATTAGATAAAAAATGCTTCAATAACACAGATTTTTAGCTAACATTTAGACAATAAGTATATTAATATACATTACATTTTAGCACAAATATTGATACATTATTTACAGTAACGTGTTGGTTTTATTAATATACTTACTGGTTAGTGGTTACTATTATTATTATTATATATGACCACTCTAAATGAAATAAAAACAACTGATTAAATAAATTATGCCCTCAAATTCTAAATATTTACTTAGGTACTAAAAGACAATTATAGCAACTTATTTTTTTTTCTTTGGTTTATAAAAAAACTTCATCTCATCCTAAATAATAAATTATATAAACAGAAGCTATCAATGATCAATAATCTATAAAAATATGTTCTGATAATGTTTTATTTATGATCCACGCATGACTGTATTATTAATATTATTTACATTCGTAGGTATGTATTAGTAAGGCGTAGTAATGTTTAGAGCAACATGAGCCATATTATGAGTTGATATAATAACCTATGTTGTACAACATACAGTTATCAAAGTACCTAACCAAACTACGAGTTATACAACTTTTGTTACTAAATAATTAATGTTTATATACTAACTGCAGATGAGAACGGCCAATTTAAAACTCTAACTGTCTCGTGAGAACTTTGTTTTATTTTAAAATACGAATAACGTATTTTAATAATGTTGCTATATTATTTATAAAATTGTAAGCAAAATGGTAACGGTTTTTTTTTTAACTGTATTGCCTACCTACGTTTCAAAATAATAAATATTAAAGTGAATGCTGCACCCTTATCATGTAAAAACTATATTGTTTGTGTGAGTTAAAAATGTAATGAAATAGGAACATCTGCATAAACATTATACATGTTATGTATATTGTATTGAAATGAGTATAATCAACAAAATATATTTTCAAAAACAACTTTAAATCAGAGTTTTATCAAATTATAAAAGTTCTTATAAAATGAAATTCTTATGAACACTACTTATTATTACCTATCTTGTTGATAAGTTCTATATAAAACCTTTAGAGAAACCATATATTTTATGTATAGCAAAATGTAAAATATGAATTTTTATTTAAATATTAAATTTTTTACTAAATTATTTTTATTTTTTATTCAATTTTAACTGAACAGGAAATCTAAAATGGTATACAATATATCTTATAATATTTATATTATACATACATTATACCTTGGTAATAGTATTTTAATATACATATATGTATGATATATTTCTATATAATAAATGATAAAATATTTTAATAAAATTGAGTTTAAAAATGTTTTAAATAGTATGTTTAATTATTTATATATTAGCAGCAATTTTCAATATCCACCCTGAATCTTATGTAATCTAACTTTGAAAATATCATAACTAGACATTTTTCATAAAAAAATACCCTATTAAAATTTTAATATATCAATGATAGGTATAAAATAACTAAAATCTAATATATTTTAAACTCGAGGTTTCACTGTTTTACCATTACCAACAATGAAATTATGAAAATATATTCCTATTATAGGTCTCTGTATTGTGTAATTCAGTATAATTTGTTGTTTTAGAATTCTGACAGCTTTAGGTCAAGTTGTCAAAATGATAACTGCTACAGTGCTAGTATTTTAGGTACTAAACCTGGTGGTAACCAAACCCAGAATATATTATGCTAAACAACATACACTTCTCTGCGGGAATCAAACATATGGGACGGGACACACACACACACAAGGGGTTAATGTACAGTTATACTACGATATTATCTTGATTTCATAAAACCCAAATTAACGGTGTGTGTAGAATCAAAAACAGCCATATACATACAAAAATATAAAATACGTACACATACTTATGGAGCAGTTATGAGTTTGTGTGTGTGTGTATGAGAGAATATCGTGTTGGGTTCACGTCTGCCTCCAAGGGGTTTCGCGTTCATGGAAGTCTGCCGCCCGTGAGTGGGTTTCCTGCAATTCGTAATTACATCCTTAAGCGGCGTGTGTTAACCGTGAGAAAGTTAATGCCCATAATACGACAACTTAAGATAGAATTATGTAGACTTATATTGTTTCCAAACTTCATAATATCATAAATCTAATTATTCAGTTAATTTTTTTAGTGCGGTTAACCCTTCCGAAAAATAATTATGGATCAACTTTAGCATTGTGCACTGAATAATGTTATAGTGCATATAGGTTATATATGTTTGAATGTATTAAAAAAAAAAAATTTAAATTATGTAGATGCCATAATAATATTATAATACTATTGCGTTAAAAGTTTAAGCGAAATCACCGGAAGTTTAACCATCAACGGGTTTACATCTTGCCATATTATACCCGCATGCAATTTTCAGTTGAATCGTATAAATTGTACCCGTATTTGTAGTTTGATATACATTATAAATTTATAAACATTGATAAATGTATTTAATTTAAATATTACATATTACAACATAGTGCGTTGCACATTTATAGTAAAATACTAAAATACTTTTTTTTTAATACGAGTACCTATTGTACCTTATACATTTTACATTCAGTAGACGTCTATATAATTGATTCTTTATACTAAAATTATAAGCCATCTTACTTATTAAAAATTAATCAAAATGAAGTATTTACTTATAGATTTCACTATTTCAGTATATTACTTATTTTTACTTAGGTTTTTATTTCATTTAATATTATTGTTACACATTTCAACATTTGTGAATGCAATCATAATATATATGTGTGTGTATACGAATGTTTGGTTGTGCATGTTGTACTTTTAATTGTATCCTACTATCCTGTGTAGATCGATTTGTGGCCGTCTGGAGACATTAGTATTTTTAATTGCAGCGGCGCAATTACAAAAGAAGACGGTAAGACAGAGAAAGAATAAAACATTCCCTGTGCGTTAATTATTTAAAGTGGACCATGTACAGTGTTGGTCATTAACTAATTGCCTGGCCAGAACCGATCGGGCAATCTTTTCTTGAGAAAAATGTCACCGGTCATTTTTTTTTCTTAATCCACCTAGGTATACACACACGATACATTTTTTTCTTCATATTTTTTTCTCTTATACCATTTCTTCTGATTTCCTGTGGTCGATGGGTTTCCGTTGCCATTTCCTCAGAGCTTGATCAACGGTTTCTGATGCAATGCCTTAATTATAGTATTTCTGAAGCGCGCTGATAATACAATTCAGAAATCTCAATAATTACTATTAAAGTCAATGGTTTGTACCTACCTAGTACCTACCCCAACGTGCGTGATTATATAATGCTCAGTAACCAATGCATATATTGTATGATATATTATGATATGTGGAATATTAAGTTCCTACACGAGAGTAGCAGGTAATCAAGATTAGTTCCTACACGGAACACGGACATAATATGTAAATGTAAGTTCCTATAGTTCCTATACAGTAAAAACTAGGTACATAATGTTACTATGTTAGTTCCTACACGGCAGAAAAAGATACATAATCTGTATATACACAATTAAATATAATATATAAATGAGACAGAACTTGATTTTGGAATGTTTAACAGAATATTTTATGCCATACTAACTTGAAAATACAGGTATAACAGAATTCTGTGATTATTTGATGGACATTATATATAAAATGAATCAATCTTTCCTCCAAATATGTGGGCGCGGCAATGTTCTGATAGAGTCCATACGACAAACGCATGTGAAAGCTTTCATTCAGATTTTAACTCAAATTTTTATCACCAACATCCACATATTTTTAAAATAATTGAAATTCTCAAACTTTTTTCAAGTAAATACGTATATTAAAATAAGAACCATGATTAGTAACACAAAACCAAAAATCAGTAAAAAATAAATCGAAAAAAAGATTTCATAAATGAAAAAATTTCAGATTATACAACAAATAAAATTAATCAATACGATCATGTTAAATTTTTAAGTTACAGAAATAAACCTTATAAAGTATAAAATGTTGCATTATGCAATTTTTACTATATTTTTTAATCATTATACTATATTTATTTGTGAAAATGCAATATGCGATTAAATGCCACTTAAATGTTCCAAATAATACTTGTATAATATAACGATTTCGATACTACAATATACCTAATCAAACTACCTACATCTTTTAGTTATAACGATTAGATAGGTACCCGTGTTTTGTACGTAAATTATTTTTCAATATTTTTATGAATTCTGGTTTCTGCAAGGTGGGCCTGATGAAAAGAAAATTAAAATAAATAATAATACAATAGATATTCGCCAACTTGAAAATATTATAGGTGGTAATTCATCAATATATCTTAATAATAATAATTCGCTATATAGATATAGTCAAAAGAA
Source organism: Diuraphis noxia (assembly GCF_037042655.1). NCBI lineage: Eukaryota > Metazoa > Arthropoda > Insecta > Hemiptera > Aphididae > Diuraphis > Diuraphis noxia. The sequence goes on from NW_028301714.1 coordinate 41,201,652, forward strand.
TTATTGTTACAAGTGAAAAGGAACGTTTTCATTGTTATATATTATTTATGTTAGTAACAATAGCTATGTATTATAATATTCAATATTTTATATTTTTAATAAACTTACTCATACATGTTTTTATTTCTGTATCAGTAAGCTTTATACTATCTATAGTTATCAGTTAATTTTGTATTATGAACTTCAGTTCTCACAAAAAATATTCGTTCAAACCGTATATTAAAAGCGTTTTACGATACACAGTGTTAATATATGTCAATATAATACTCGCCATATTAAATTCTTTTTTTTCAAAAAATTAAATCTAATACTTTTTCCCCAACTTTAAATAATATCTAACATTTAGCTGTAGGTGTACCTAATAATAATGGTAATGGAAATGAGGAAAAATAATTTCATTTTAGTGGAATAAAACCGATGACACCAAATACCGATTTAATACGATTGGATAAGATATTATACATAAAATAATCATAATGAAGGTAACAATTACCAGATATTTTTCGTTAAGATATTTGATTTAGTAAAAAAAAAGAATACAAAATATAAAATTAGTGTCTAGCTACAGATTACTTTTATAAATAAACTATATCTTTTAAAAAATTTGTTCGTATAGTGGTAGGTAGGTACGTGTAAAACTATAACTTAATATAAAATATATGTAAAGAATAAAGATATATGGAAAGATCCATTTAACTTTTTTTACTATGTTTTCAATTCTTCAACATAGGTAGCATACTTATAAAAAAATTTATATTTAAATTTTAATTTTAATTTAAATTTATATTTGCTTAGAATTTTATTTTTTCTTATAATAATGAAAAAAAATTTTTTTTGCAGGAAATAACCATGTTTTACCACATTTGTAATCTGTTTTGCTTACATTTACCTACATAATGATCAATCAGACTAACGACGAACTTTAATTCCTCTGTCTCGTAGACAAATTTCTGTATCGTGCATCACATTTCACGAAGATACCTATAGATGGTACCTATAGGTGACACAGTGTATAATATTATGTGTACTACGTATTATAGTATATATTATATGGGTAGATGTTTATTTTCCTTTTTGTACGGATTAGTGATTGAAGCAAAGAAAATCTTATATAATATACATAATAAACATTATGGCTCAAGATATTAAATACGTAAATCTAAGTGCACATTATTCTAATCACATTACCGGTAGCGTTGGCCGAGGCTGCGTCGCCGTCGACGTCTTCGTCGGTGGTTGCGGGTACGACTTCGGTGGCCTGGGTGGCTGGCCCGTGGCCGATCCCAAGCGACCGTCGGTCGGTAAACAGCATCAGGAGCGCGACCATCCACAGACGAACCATCGTACGCAGTGTAATGACCATACGACCGCGTGGTCAAGCGCAGACTGTTCTAGCGCACACGGCCGGCCACGCGCGCCGCATCGCATAGTACATAATATCATACACACGTACGCGCTTATTGTCGTATGTGTTACCTCTTCGCGTGCACAGAACATCGCGTGCGTGCGCGCGCTTGTTTGTTCGTATGTGTGCATTATTTGTGCGTGCGTGTAATGTTTTCCAACCAGCAGTCAACCGCCGTCACCGTTACCGCTGCACCACTGTCGCCGTGTCCCGCGAGTGCGGCCGAGGAACGTCGACCACGGCGACCCATCAATAAACGACGTGACTATAATATAGCTCGCGCCGCAAAGGTCATCACCGTCCTGCAGCGTCCAGGATGCGTATTGTGTGTGTTCGTGTCATCGCTTTTTTAACACCGCCGTCGTAACGTGGTGCGTGCAGTGATGGTCACCGTCGGTTATCATAGTGCAACATCCGGACGGATAGGTCGTTTAAAAAAAGAAATGTCTGTCCAATCGTTTACCTGCAGCAAAAAGTCACGTTAAGCATATTGTTTAAGGGTATGCATTCCGATGTATATAGACTATACAGGATAAAATGATTTTGGGGAAAGTGTTTTAAATGTAGAATAATTTGAATAAGTACCTATTCCAAAAACTGTATTCGAAATAATATACTGTCAAATACGATCTATTTCAAAGGGCTTTCATCAAAAACTTGCACATATTAACTATTGCACCTATATTATAACATATTATCAGACAAATTTCAATTATTTTGATTTTTGTTTGACCACTGTGTGATGTTATAATATTGTATGCTTTAACCAATTTAATTCAATTTAATTCATATTTTGTTGTAAAATTGACAGCAATAATGACTAAATAATAACTACGTTATAAAAATATATGCACTGTATCGCTCGTATGGTAAAAAACAGATTTCAGTAATACATAATATTATAAAACTAAAATAAGTAAAACTAGACTTTACATAAAAGCAACTGAACGAATTCATCGATATTAAAAAAATTACATACATACCGAGAAGATGAACGATAAACGTCCTAACTGGAATCACAACTTTTTAAAACAAAACCAAATAAACCAGTTACAGCAACAAGTATAGGTACCTACCTACGTTCTCGTAATCAACACTATCATTTCATTCATCAAACATTCAAATATATGAATAACCGATAGTACATTATTTAACAATTTACCTATCATTCAAATGGAAAAGTTAGTATTTTAGGAATTCAAAGCTAGTGAAGTCTTAATTATGGTATATTATAGACTTGTAGAGTAGTAGACTGTAGTGTATGTAGTACATTGTAGTGATTTATTTTCGTTTACCTTGGGCTGAGTACTCATACGGTTTTTTGGGTAGAATTATATTTCAGTATAAATTTCATGTGACACTAGTATTTTAACAAAATCTGAATGATTTAGAGTACTGAGTTTTGTTCTTAAAAAGCCATTGTGTTGATCAATTAAATTTGCAACAACTTGATACAAGTGGCTAATATTGTACTCAACCGGCTTTATCATTGGAAATTATTTTTAATTGTGAAAAAAGTTTAGTTTTGTAATACTCTTATTGTACTATTATCAATATTTTTATTAGATTCTGAGCAAATCCATGAATATATTAATTTCACAATAAGCGTATGTTATTATTTTTTTTTTTTGTATGGAAGTATTATAGCTAAGAACACGATTTCTAGTAGAGGAATTCTTTGATATTCAGATTTTCAACGTCAATTTCAATTCTGATAGGAAGGTAAGTTAGTTGATCAGTTGGTGTTTTTAGGTGGTGCATTAAAAAAATTCTTAGTAGGTATTTTTATTAATATTTGGGATAAACCACAAGATAGTCAAACGGGAATTTTAAACAAAACCAGTTTTCGAAAATATCGATTTTCTTATTTTGTTGTAATTCAAAAATGAACAACGGTAAATAATTTAAATTTTCATACCAACATGGTCTACGCATGGTTTAATTTTCAAAATATTTTGACTTGTTTTGATTAATTTATAGATTTTTGACATTTCTAATTTTATTAGCTTATTGCTATAAATATCGATACAAATTTCATTCGGTTAAAAAGCTTTAAAATTTAACACAATTTTCCTCATAAGCTGTTATTATACCTATTTACAAATATTAGATATGCGCAATTTTTATAAAAATTTGAAATTAAATTTTTGAAAAATTCAAGAAAGCTAAAGCTTGCAGAAAATATTTATTTATTTTATATATTATGACTTATTTTGAAACTAAAAAATTTTAAAATATATTTAGTTTTTTTTACATAGACAAATAGCAAAAGTATTGTACAATTATTTATTTAAACAAAGAACAATAATTTTAATAATTTTATTGTATATCAACTCGAAAACATTATTCGTGAGAACTTGAAACTTTGACTTATATTAGTATATTTATTATTATTAATTAATTAACCTACGGCAACATTGGCCAACATAGGTTATATAAAAGTTTTTTTTTAATTTTGGCGGTTGGTACTGTAGATTGGCTTCACGTGTGGCAAGGTTTAGTGAAGATTTTTACCACTAAGAACCCAGGTGGTCACCCATCGAGGAACTAGTGGCAGCGGACAGCGAGTACTCTCAATCGTGATGCGTGATTGATTGTAGCAACCATATCATGCTGAGCTACTATATCAATGTCATATTTTATCACGCACTTATTCACACCTTTTTACTGTAACGTTGTACTGATTTAAAAGTTAATTTCAATAATAAATATAAGCTATTAGGTATAATAATTAAATATTTATTGTATTAAAAATTCAAAAAATAATCCAATTACGTACCTACCATACTTCTAAAAGTAAAATATATTATTATAGTTTTGGCAATATCAAAAACATATGAATGAATTTACTTATAGTATGCATATAATAGTATAGGCTGTCATGTGTCAATCTTTCTTCGCTCAAAATCTTTTTTCGTATGCAATCATTTATTATTCATTTCAAATTTAATACAAACATTGCAGTAAACTTACCTGATAACGAGGTACACACGACATCTATTTAAGAGCGGCTCCAGGAGGACAGACACGTAAAAACACATTATTTTAAATTAAATATATTCATCGCTCCGACCAGAAAAAAAAATTATTTTATTGCATTTGTGCTTCATAAAATTCAAAAATACATAAATGATTTTAAATAGAACCAAAAGCGTATGCAATTTTTCAATTATTAAAATTGTTATCAATTGATTGTCGATTTAAATAATCGTCTGGAATTGCGAATCAATAATATTCAATTAAAATTTTCAGTGTATAATTTATTTTACAGACTAATAGAATTTAACCGATCAAATAATTTCTATTCATACTCCACTACCTACATTATATAATATTAGTATTGTTCATAATAATAATAATATTACCGAAATGTACAGTTTTAAGTTTCGCCTTATTCATGGTTTATAAGCAACCTAACTTGATGATATGTATACAATATCATCATATTTTATCACTAGGGCCCGGAATTATATGCACTAAAAATATACGAAATTTGCATGCATTTATGCACTAATTTTCATTCAAATATGAAATATGCACTTAAAATATCCAAAAATATGTAAACAAAAATGTATTTTAATTAAATTTATTAAGATTAAAAATGTATTTAATTCATTAAATAGTTAATACGGAATAAAAAAATGTAATAAATGTATAGTTGATATTGATATATCAAGGTGATAAAGTTTTTATGTCTCCCACTGCATTCATCTTTTAAACTAGAAAGAAAAGGATACAATTTATAACAACATGCATATAGTTTTATGGTGTTTACCATAAGTATCTATTACACAAAAATTATAAAAAATGTCTAGAAAAAAATTTTTTTTATACATATATCTTATTAGTAATGAAAAAAAAATGTTGATATTACCCCGAATGGTATCTTATACTTCAGTCATGATTATAGTATTTTCCTATAACCATTTCATAAGAATTTACCGATGTAGGCAGTATAAATTAGAAAAAGAAGTTTATATGTATGTATTGCATGTCCATTACAAACATATGTTTAAGAAATATATAAATGTTTCGATTATGATGAAAGTATGAAACATCAGCGAAGATTGGCGGTTAAAAAATGGAAAATAGACAAAGTTGTTAATATGCCCATTTGATATTTATGTATGCTGAAAACATAATTATAAAGGATATTTACTATATTTAACTCTATAAAAGTTTTGATTCATGACAGAAAGTAATAGCAGTTGATATTAGTTGGTATACTATAATATATGATATGTTAGAATATTGTATTCAGCAATATAGGTACATAACTATGAATATCTGTGTACCCAATCGATGATAATGCCAACGACTAGTCACAGACTCAAATGAAAGTCTAAAGTCATGATGTATTCATGGAATAATTCACGTCTGTAGAAATTATGTTCTTAATTATTATACGTAGTTCTTTCTAAATATCGTTTATTTCGACTTTATATTACGTCTTTATATTCTCAATTTCCCATTGCCCATTACCTGAATAAAGCTTTTATGTTTTAAATCCGATATTGTATTAAATATCAAATATGTTTAATGAAACACTGACTTACTACCACATGTTGCTGAAATTTCTGGTGTCGAGATAGTTTTGTACTGCCGACATAATTCTTGATAATTGCTGAATAGTATTTAGCCATGGGTCGAGCTATTATGTAAATAATTATAAGATGTCTTAACTTAAATTATATAGTATTAGCCATTAGGCCGTATCATATATACGAAAGTGTATCAGTGTACTGTATAAAGCGCTTCTATATATAGATGACAAGAACTTTGTATAGCAATAGTATAAAGGTCCAATTCCATAGCTGCTGCGTTAACATATTTTGTGGTGACCACTTGGAATGATACTTCCTGACCGGAAAATTAATGTTGTCAGCCAATCGATAGCCTGCAAATATTACCTTTAAATTGAAATAATTCAACTAGATTGGCGTGTGGTTACAGGATCGTCAACACTCGTGATAAAATATTTAATGTGGATATAAAACAGAACTAACGTTTGTTCAGTGAGATATAATCTACAACACTGTGACCAGTATCAAATATAGCATTATACCAAACTCTGATTACAGAACCACAAAAAACGTCGTGCGTACGAGAAAACGGTAGCCGTCGTGAACTCGTGAGCACTGTCGTGAAATAGCACCTTTTCGAATGACGTTAAAACACCTCGTAAGTCGTATAATGATGTTGGCTGCCTTTACAAAAAAATACAGGTATGTTGCCTGTCTTGACAAAAAAACAAATATATTAATATATATACCTTGACTACCCCGCACTACCGTGTATATTAATTAAACGATTTATCAAAAAACGCACCCAATGTTTTGCCATGTCTCAAAAATCTAGATTATATCTCTGCTTAAGTTATAACTGCCACTAAAATGTAATTACTACATGAAAAATATAATTTAAATTCACTGAAGTGTCAGTATAAATGTATTATGTAATAATCAGATCCGTAGCTACGGGGGCAAGAGGGGGCGTTGCCCTCCCTAAATACAATCGTTGCCCCTTCTACAAATATTTAAAATATTAGAAACTAATAATTTTTTTTTATATAATGCCATTATTTATTGTGGCCAACAATATACTTAATCCATCATTACCTGACGACTAACGTAGACACTTATAATAAAATAAACTTTATAGTCTATAATCTTTTTATCACTACTTATTCCCTATACCTACGGCTATTAATTATAGTCTGTTTTTTGCTATATATATTGAATAAATTGACTGGTTTTAGTGACTGATGATCGCCTTAAGCATAAAATATTATTATAAACATTACTACTTTCACCTTTATAGAATTTTAGATTAAGGGAATATTAAATACCTACACAATGCTACTTATACAGCACCGACTGAAAACGTAGTTACAAGTACAATATAATAATAGGTATACAATAATGATGTACAAGACTGCCAGTAAACCTTTTTATGGAAATAGAATTAAAATATTGTAAAAGCTATTCAATTATTTACAATCATTATTTTTTATTATTTGCTACCGAGAACATTGTAACATTAGACTAATATAGTTTTGTTTTATAAAAAAAAAAACATTTAGAAATTATATACACATTTGCTATCTATAAAATCATTTTAAAAGACATCACAACACTACATTTTTTCAATTTTAAATTTATTGGTGTATTAACTGTTGACAAAATTATAAAAATTGTTTCGTTAGAAATTTAAAATTTCCACTCGTATGTTTTAACTTTTAAGTTTAAAAGTAGTTTGATTTAATCAATGATTTTAATAACTTACAACAATATTTTTGGTTTTTATTTATATAATTCTAAGTATATTGTTATGCTTATAAGAACTGTGGTGTAATTTTAAATTTTACATATCTTGTTATTGGATACCCACTGTATCTACACTATTATAAGTTATAATTAAGTAAAATTATTGAGCACGCGACTCGCGTTGCCAAATATTTCAAAATGTATTATGAAAAAATAGAAATTATTTCAAAATTATAATCCCATCACTCACCAGTATCATAAACACAAAAAAACACTTATGGTTAGGTTAGGTTAGGTAAAAAAAAAAAATGATGTTTAATGAGAAATCGTATTAATCTAGATACTTTTTGATACTTTTACACTTATATATCATGTAAAACATATGTTGCCCTATCTACATATTTGCAAGTAAAGAAATTAGAACGTAATATACATTTTTAAACCTGTACTTCTACATTTTTTATCAGTACCTAGTATCTACTTTCTAAGTTTGAAGTGTAAATATAGCTTTAGATAAATAAACGAACATTGAAATTATTAAAATAAATTATATGAATTCATTCTTGGAACTAATAAATATTATACTTAAAATATACATAAAAAAGCAGGGTTCAATAATATGTTCTTATGTAGTTACTTATTTTAATTTTATAAATCATATCATGTTTATTGTTTGTAATATCTTTAGGGCATGTAGGTATCGCATTAAACATGACTGTCCATACATAGAAAGTAAATGCATGTGTATTAGGTATTTAGGTATGTATAAACATCTGTCAAAAAATAAAATAAAATAAATGTAATAAAAATAAAAATAAAACAGTGGGTGAAAGCACTTTCGTCGAAAATAAAAATACTTTCTCTGTTAAAAACTAATCGATAACAATGTTGCATAAGAGCCGTATTACGTAGATGCATAATGTATGCCTATTAGAATTCAATGTTGAAACATATGCATTAGAAAATATAAGAACATTACACAGACTTATTTTAGAAAGATTAAACAAAATAATATTATGACGTGTAGACTAAATTAAATTATATAATCTCGTTTTCACTGTTTTCCAACTTGATCGACTTGAGTTTGCAGGTTGCTGACCACCTCTGGAGGTACGTGGTCACCGAGGATCTCGAACAGGTTGATGGCCTGTGAGCCAGGTATTGACTCGTATGCGACCAATTCTACGCCTTCTTGAACTTTCTGAATCTGAGCATTTTGCGGTATAAGATGTGTACTCTGTGCTTGTCTGATGGCTTCGTTTGTGAATATAGCGCCATCTTTAGTTCCTTGTGGCATTGCGAGGCACACAGCCATCAAGCACGTGCCCAAAACCAAAACGGTCATAAGCGAATTCATGGTTCTAATGAGGAAAAAAATTACATTTAAAAAAACTAGTTATATCGTAACCCAACATGCTTATAAACTCTGTTATCATCGTTTTTATTTATACCAGTATTATAAATTAATATATGTAATAGGTAGTATATTATAAACAGTTATGTCAAGCACTCTAAAAAATTACTAGGTGTATATTTTTTAAATAACCGCCATTAATTTATAGATTTCACAATGTAAATCCTAGAAACATAAACATTACAATGACGAAATCTAAGTTCAAGTGTATGCTCTTGAACAAAATCAACCATATGATTATGATGATATTGATGGAAACAAATAAAAAAATTAAAAATTTTTATACTATCACTGTTCGACTGTTACATTATATAATACAAAGTGTTAAAAGGGCGTCTTCATCATTTTATCCCCTACATGTGACATCACAGTCTTACAAACATACAACTATTGTTCATGGTCAAGTGTAAAACTTAGCGAATTTGTGTTAAAGCACTTCAATACAACTAATTCTATATTGTTTTGTACTAGGTAGTATACTCGAGACTAGAGTAAATATCAAGAGTGAATAAATATATTATCTCCAAACTTATAGATATATACATTATATGTGTTTGTATATTGATTTTCAATGATATGTTTATTTTTAAGCTATAATTACGAGTAGGTGCTTAATATATTTAAAATTAAAAATTCTTAAAAGTTGTTTAAAAATTAAAATATCATAAATTACCAACGTATTACAAGTGTCACATTCTTAACTTTTATATTTAGTCAATTTACTCTAATATTAATACTAACAAAATGAAATTGATAGTGAATGTAGCGCGAAATCTTCTTAGGTAATCATTATAATAATTTTCAACTTAAAACAATATTTATGATGAAAACTTAATGATAGGTATGGGTCATTAAAAACATTACTTTTAAACAAGCCGCCACATAATTTACCATCTTTTATTTAAGTTAAACATTTATAACCAACTACGATTTATAAGTATTAGATATGTTTACAATTAACTACTCAGAATCAAACACACATATTTAAAAACATTTTTAATAATTATTATCACATAACATGCACTTTAATTATCGATATGAAAAATATGTATTCAATTTAAAAACCAGAAAAATTTTAAAAATAAATAATTTACCCATATCTATAGGATCAATAATAAATAATTTTAAGCACATAATGTTTGAACTGTTAAATAAAATGTAAATTATATTTTTAATACATATTATATTATTTTTTTCTATAATAATATTATTATATTAACATATTTGGTGTATCTATAATAAACTTAACTTTGGTTTATTTTTAAATTTTTAAAAAAGTAAATAAACATATATAATATGATATATTTATTGATACACCAACTAACGGCTAAATTTACAACTACAAAAACATTTGAATGAATTAACGACTTTTTTTAGATTTTAATTTATTAATTTATAACAACTGTCACTGTTCATTATTATTATTTATTAAATATTTAAATATCAGTATTATTTATCACAGTAAAATAAATAAATATAGCTTACCTGAGTAAATAAAACTGTTGTCGTCGATGTGTTGACTCACGAGTCACAACATAATGATGGAACGTATGCGTTTTATAAGAGGACTAAAACAAATCATATGATGTGGGTACTCAAGTGGGAGTTCTGTTGGCTGTCAGTTGCGAATTGAATTACTTTCTCCGGGATAATTTATGAAAAACCTTTCATTTAAAATCATAAATTAATACGCACGTGTCAGTAGTTATTCATTTAACTTTGTTCGGTATAAGTTTCCAAACAACTGAGGTGTTTTGAATATCGATGTATTATTATATTTTTAAAATATAAAACATCTTTTATTGGTAAAATAACAATTTCTAAAAATCATATACAATTTTTTGTAGCAATTTGGCCGTTGTGTACACGACCCGTTTCTAATTCATAAGTACCTATTAATTATCGTAAAAAGAAAACATCTATATAGCTCGACTATTTACTTAGTTAAAATATTATATAAATAATATATGGTCTTGTAGAGAAAACTGCTATTGTTATTTACTTCTGAGAAATTGAAGTTTAATTTTAAAAAATAAATGCTAAATTCTTTGGACATCCACCCGGCATACGCGATCCACAACGATTGTAAAATCCAAATATATACAATACAAGTACTCTATAGTAATTAGGTACCTAATACAGACGTATAGTAGTATTCTAATATAAGTTACATAAAAACAAAATTAAAAAATGAATATTTAATAACAAAAATCGTAAACATTTAGTAATACGATAAGTTGAATTTTTAGATTCTAAGCAAAGCGATGAATGTATTGATTTTACATTGATTTATGTTATTTATCTTTTTTTTTTTGAAATAATATCAACACAATTAACATAGTATAAAATATTCTCGACTAACAAATCGTCTCCACTAGAAATCGTTTTTCGCATACAATATTATATCATTGACTTCATAAAGCGATATCCGCTTTTTTTATTGTTTATACAATATATACAATCATTCTTTAGGAGCAATAAATAATTAGATTATGCGATAAATGATTATAGTTACTATAGTAGTAACTTCTGTTTTCAAATAAGAGAAGAATCCTCCCATTTCACTTTTAATTATTGAAAAGATATATATTTTTTTTTATTTTATGTACCTATCTAGATCAAAATTTTAATGAGTATTTGTTGAGTTATTTATATAGGTATAACTTTGTGAGTCACAAAGCTTAGATTATTTGAAAATGTTAGTAGTTAGGTTTAGCTTTAGTATCTATTGATGATTGATCTATGATCTATCAATATAAATTATTTGTAAAAATGGTCCAAGTATGATTATAAATACAACATCTAATATTATTAATATTACATAATATACTTTATATTTTTGTTAAACCATTTTTAAAGATTATTATACTAAGTAATACCATTGTTATATTATGTGGCAATACTGATGTGGATTTTACGTAAAAAAATTATTGGTATTTTAACGAACAATTTGACCAGTAGATTTGGATATTAGAAATTGATTTAAACTGTATCCATTGAATTTTGTCACCATCATTATAGCAATATTATACATAGAAGGCAAATAAATATAAAATAATTAATAAAGCACCCAATAGTTTATCTTTATTATTCCATAAAATGAAATAAAAATAATTCGATTTAAATCAACGATTACCTAACCTATCTTTTATAATAACTTACTATAAAAATATATAGCATGTATGTTTAAAATGATAAAAATAATGATAAAATCAAATTAATTGTATCTTTGATTAGGTATCATAAATTGTGATATTATAATATATATTATGGCGCATTATAAACCTAAATAGAAAAATATGAATTAAAAAGTAAAAAATTAGCCTTAACGACACTTTATTGACCACGTATGACATATCTCGGTGACGTAGTGGTCAGGCCCCTCACATCAAATTTTGGGGCCCTGTACTCCATATCTAACCAGTCCCCCCTTATGGGGACCCTGGTAGTGGTTAACGAAATGTGGTAAACTGGTAGGAACTTACTTATTCAATAATCACAATTATTGAATTATTGCCAGTTATCGTCTTATCGGGCATTATTATTTTATAAAAGTTCTTATTTGTATTATAATCCTATTATATTTATAAAAAATAAAAATATACAAACACAAATTATGCAGTCATTCGATTTCTAGGACTATAAAAAAAAAATTACACAGTACCTCCCTACATATTTTTTTGTAACTTGACGGTTAATTTCCCTTATCGGTAAAATTGTTCACGATATCTATACATTTACTACTCTATTTTTTTTTTTTATATATAGACATATAGTCATATCACTTAGTACTTAGTAATTGGTTATTAACATTTTAATACCTATTAATAACTAATCAAGAGAATTTTTATTTAGATATATCAATGTTTAAAAAAAAAAATCATCTGTTAAATAGTTTGCAATAAAAAAGGGTAGTTCTTTTAGAATAACAAAAGTTTGTGTCAACACAGGTCACTCATTAAGTAATAAAAAAAATTCAGGAGTTATAAAATATGGTCTTTACAATCTAGGTACCATAAAAGTGAAAATTGTGGTGAGTAGATTTTGTGTACAAAAAATTACCTTGTATAATCATATTATATTAAAGATCGACCGAGGATAGTATAATACACACAGGGTACCTCAATACCCTAGGCCCCCAACTAAAAACCATGAAATTTCCATAACTGGATTTTATCAAAAATTAATATTCATTGTTATTTGTTAATATTTAATGCTCAAAACTTAAAAGCCAAAATGTCGAAAATTGAAATGACATGATTTGATAAACTCACTCTAAGTTTAGAAGATATATTCTCTCATTCTACTTTTCTACTCGACTCTAGTTCTCTACGTCTATTTTTTTATACATCAACTACATCGCGCCAGTTGTAGGTACGTAATACAAATACACTATATAATACGTATATAATATTATTTACTATATAGGTAGGTGTATACTGTTCAGTGTTCTATGGTGTTACGAATTAAACGAATGTTACGATATACCGATATGTTTACTTTTAATATTTAGGTTGGTCACACTGGCTGTCAGAACGGTTACTTTTCAAAACTAACAATTCGGTTATCTTGGCACTCGCCCGACTCGGAATACTAGCCACTAGGTAGTCTTCCGGATTCCGGAATTTCGTATATTTTGATTTGATCTTCAGTTTTTAGTGCGAGGTTCAATGTTTAATTGAAATTACTATAATTACTAATTTGTAAGTGTTCATTCTCTAAGTGTTGTGAGTATTAAGAAATTTAACATATAGGTATTAGGCGCCAATTGACCAATCATATATTTGTGTATAGTTAGAAATATCGATTCTCGCATCTCGACGATTCAGTAAACATTTTTCAAGTTTTACGTTAATTACTTTATGAGTTATTGTTATTAGTTCCAATACCATCACTTGTATATTTTGCATTAATGTTTACTTTATTATTGAATATGATTTGATCGTCATTAATGATTCAATAACTACGATATCATACTGTTTCAAACCACTGGATAAACCAATTGTATTAACAAACAAGTAAGTACATCATATAAACCTTTTTAGAATAATATTAACCTACAGTCATAATTTAAATTTTTTTATAAGATTTATTAACTACTTTCTTCAAAACTATATCAATAAAAATAAGAATCAATTTTATTCTTATTATCATTAAATTTGAAATATTTAACAAAAAATTATTCATAGCATTAAATATTGTGATTATCGACAATGCTTAGTAAAATATTTATTTGAAAAACATCTACCTATTGAGTATATGTTCAAAATCAAAGTATTCAGAGTGTATAGCCTAAAATGATGTATTAATAATTAAGTTAAAGTATTTAGGTACAATTATTTTATTTATAAATTATAAGTATAGCATATTTATAGGTTGTAATTGATAAGTATAAATTTCAAGAAACAAAATTTTTTTTTTTTTATTAATGATACCCTCGGCAACATGGGCCATTGAGTTTAACGTGAGAAATTAAGAAACAAAATTATTTTTATATTTATTGTGTAAAGAATGGCACAATCACTTTACAGGCGAGACGCATAGCAAATATTATACATATCTAGATACCATGCGCTTCTTTTTAGACTTTATATTCATTATTATCATTTTACAACATGTCGGTTAATTTTAATTTTAATTAATTAAATATTTATTAATTATTTATTCTTTTCGATGTTAATATTATATATCCATGTCCAGTCTATCTAACCATAATACTGTCTCATTCGTCACTGTGTGTAATTCTTCAAGAATACCAGAACCACCTATTCCCACATTTGCTGACTATGTGATGCATTGTCCTCTGCTTCGGAGTCACAACTTCAATCCTCTTATGCATCAATTGGTTTCATCGGCCCTGACCTGTAGACATTTGGTTTAGTCTAGTCCATAATTTATGAGTAAGGTACAATCTTGGTTGTTCTGAATGGACATCTTTGACTAAATTCTTGTTAATAGAGAAATTGCATTTTCATTCTTCTTGCCACATGCAAAGTTTTAGGCGTAATAATTGTGCCTTTATTGATTTCACTCTTCATAAGAATGGATATCATGGTTAGAGTCTTGGCTTCTCAACTCCATATTCATGGATTGGTAGGTTTGTATTACACACAATTTTTTCAGCAACTTTCAGTACAGGGTTTTGTCTTCTAATACATCGAGGTTCAATATTTGGGTGTAGGTTAGCAGCTCGGTTAGCAGCCTACTCGAGGACACCTCTGCCACGCACTTTATCCCTTATAGGATTAATAAATCAACTAATAGTCAACAATCTGACCGTTGTCCATCGCTCTATGCAATCACACAACATGAATGTAAATCCAAAAATATATACATTCATTGTAACTTACTTTTTTCATTATTATTGAGTTCTACTAATAATTGAATCATTTTTTACTATTAAGTTATAGGATAAATTTTATTATTTTTATAGAATGTATCATTCCAAAAAGTTTGGCTACTGCTAATGTACTCTACCACTCTAAAAGTCTAATATTAATTGGTCTACCATCAAAATGAAATATTAATAAGTATAATATTATATTTTTATAATTTTTAATTAGGTAAATTACCATTTATTTATCAAACATTGATAGTATTTTTTTTATTTTTTTTGCTTATTTAGGTATAATGGCTTGCCTATTTTACAAATTGTTATAATAATATTCTATTGAATATAGGCTTACTTAAATGTTGGTTAATAATACTTAATCATAGATACCTACTCATACAGAATATAAAAATATGACAATATCCTATATTCTTATCCAAATTGTAGGTACCTACTTTCATAATTAGATATATAGTTAGAAAAATAATATAGTAATATAATATAAGTTATAAATAATTTAGCCCATTGATATTTTTGTTAATTTTGATATAACAATTAGCTATCTAATGATTTATAATGTTTTGACACATCAAGTAACCTGGTCACTATTAAATATTTAATAATATGATTTATAATATTAATAATATTTTTAAGACAAATGCAGTTGAATACTTTTATTTTATAAATGTTTTTTCCTCTGTATAGTTTATACATACACTATACAATACACACATAGTGTGTAACAACACTGTGAAACATAATAGAATAAATTATGAAATACATTATCTATATATGATTTGTTTAAAGTAGATATACTTTCATTAAGTAAATAATACAGTTCATAGTATAATAGTATATTTTAAGGATAATTATAATTTATACTATACATTATGGGGAGGTATTTACTCAACAATAAATTTGTGAGATTATTTGATTGTATTGAAAAAGTTTTAGTTTCATGAGTACATGTATTTTGCTGGTAAATAAAATAACTTAAACCATCAGTAAGAAAGCGAGTTTCATGTATTTCAAACTCCATCATACAAACATTAAACTAGTTTTAAGTTGAGTTTAAAAATGATACATTACGAAGTGGAGCTAAATTATTACTTAGTTTAACAGTTGTTGATTGAATTTCAGTTAAATATTTTTCAATTTCTTTATCAGCTTTAAAAATTAAATCTAAAGTCGGCAAAGTAACCATTGTTGTTGTTGTGTAAACTATGTCTGGAATGCTTGTGTATGTTCTTTTAGTTATGGTCAATGATGGTCCATTTTGAATTGTTTCAAATTCGTCAGGATATTCTTTAGGATATGTAATTTTTCTAATATCTGAATGAAGAGAGTCTTGAATTGGTAATAATTTTGTTTCAATAATAAAAGGAGTAGTTGAAGTTGACTCTGACTGAAGGTCAAATAGTTCATCATTTAGTTTTGAAGAATTAGTACAACTTTTATTTACACATGAAGCAGTATTTTGTTGCCCTGATTCCAGAAAATTAGTGTCATTGTATATTTCAGTTACATTATTTGTATTAATATATATATTTTTTAGATTATATTCTATGTTTTCTGAAATATTATTCTTAATATTTTTGATATCTGAATTGCTGAGTGGTATATTGAGTAATTCATTTTGGGGATATTCAGTGGTTGTTTCGTTCATATTTTTTTTTAAGGTCGTTAATATGGTAGGCAAAGTTGTTGTATATGATTTTTTTATTATCTCTGTACTGTCTGAAGTTGAATCAAGCGAAATTTGATGTGTTTGTGTTTTATAGCCAAAGTTTGGTCCAAACATATCTGTTGTATCTTCTAAATCTGTAAATAAATTTTCTGTATTTATCTCATCCTCAATTGCTTTTTGTAGAGTGTCCATAACTAATTTTTGAGGAGTACCAATTGTTGGTTGATCAGGTGCTCTTGGTGTAGTTGCTTCTCTTGAGTCTTCATAATCCATTTCAGTTGTAATATCTATTTCAGATGCTATAGTAGAAAATTCAATCATTGGCTTTTTTGTTTCTAACATTAAATCATTTGGATTAAAAATTTCAACCTGTGTACTACTTGTTTCAGGTACTGAGTTACTAATTTCTTCAGTAGCTGGTTCCTCTGTCAAACCTATTATAGTTTCAGTACCATTTTGATCTGTTATTATTACTGAATTATCAATATTTGTTGTAGTATCAAATAATTCTTCAAATTGAGGTACAATTTGTGAAGTTGTATTATATGTTATAAAGCTAGTATCAGTCGTTTCTACATGTGTTGTAAAATTATCAATTTCAAACCCTAAAAATGAAGTATTTGAACTTTCAAACAGATCACCCATTGTTACAAAATTATTAATATCATTATCTGATTCATTGAAAGTAATATTTGTTTCTACTATTTCATAATTTTTTGGTAATGAAGTGTTTATGCCCCTAATTACTTTTTCAGGATCATAAATAAGCATTGTAGTCACAAAATTTGGAACTGTAGTCAATTCTTCTTTTTGATTTTTTTCTGTATCTCTTTTCCAAATATTATCTTCGTTGTAATTCTGTTCTGTAGTATGTGACCAGTCATCAATATTTCTATTATTTGATTTTTCAAAGCTCATTGATTCTATTTGTTTTTGTTCTAAAAAAAATTACCTTATTAAATATGTTTTTGTTATCATTATATCCATACATATATACCTTTTAAAGTTGATGAGCAATTATCATATTTAGGACAACAATCTCCTGGTAAATAATATCCTTGACAGTCATTTCTAGTGTAACATACAATTGAAGTGCATACTATTTCTCCACCATTACAATAACACACTCTACATGCTGATTCATCAGATTCATTAACTTTTTCTCCATTATTATACTGTTTACCTTTATGTTCACAATCTATTTAACAAACCAAATATGTTTTTTATTCTAATATTATAAAACGTTAACTTAAATGTCTTAATAAAATCATTAAGTACCACATTTGTACTTTGGACAGCATTTATTTGGTAACTGAATTGTAATGCAACCAGTATTTATTGGACATTTCATCATTGAACACACAACATTTGGTGGATGGCAAATACATTCTTCACATGGACCTGCCCCAGGTGTATATTCTCCTTCTCCATATTTTGAACCATTGACTATGCAGCTTGAATCAGCTAGTTTTTTATCAAATTCTTTTTCATGTGCTAAATGTTCATTCTTAATATTTTCTTGATTAGAATATGACATACTTAATGGCACTGAAATTATAATTGTATTTTAATTAGAAATAAAACAGAATTACTAGTATATAAACTCCCTTTTCTTTTCCTCCCCTTCTTTTCTGTTCTTATTATATCATTTACGAGATCATTTATTTATCTTGAAATAATTATTATCAATATATATATATATATATATATATATATATACAATTACCTAACATTTGCACTAATCAAGTATAATCCAATTATTAGCACTTTTGAACGAGATTATTACGTAGTAAATTTTAAATATAAAAAATGATAAAAAAAAACCACGGTATTCATTCTGTAAGTGTTAATACAATTTACAATAGAATATAAATATTAATTAAAACTGTAGCATTTGTGTTTTCCAACAATTTCTTTTAATAATTATTATATTACAAGCAACCAATACTATAAAATATGTGTATGCATTTTTGTATTCATTCATATAAAAAATTTACTTTGTATAATTGAATACATCAAACGTTTTAAAATGAAAACAACTATTTACAAGACTTAAAAGGACGCTAGACTCTCATGTGTTGCCTCTGTCTTACAAGTGCATTATATAACAAGTTTTTCACTCAGCAGTTCACATTTAGCTCTGTTAGTTTAAAATTTAAAGTGAATGTTTCTCTTCTATAAATTAAAGAGTAACATTATTATCTAGGTTATCACAAGAGGTTTTTATTATACTTTAATTTTAAATCAAGTTATAAGTATTTTGAGATGTACAAACAATTTGCGATTTTAAAATACACATAATTTACTAAATTCACTATAATTATTTAATATTAAAGTAACAGATTTAAAAGTGAACAGCTGATCTTAAAATTTGGTATGTTATGCACTTTTAAGACAGAGACAACATATGTGGGTGTGGTGTATTCTTAATTTTTTTAGATACCCTGTATAATTTAATAATTAAATAAATAATATTAGCTGTCATAATTTAGAAATAATCTTTTTCTCTCACCTCCAAATACCACAGTACTTAATGTCAAGAAAATACTTGGAATAATAACCATGCATTTCCATTTTGAACTGATTAACTTATGCCTCATGATGTTCCTAAAATAAAATTACAAAAAAGAAAAAATATATTCAATTACATAATTGTTGGTGAATATAATTCAATCAATTGAAAGAAATATTTAAATTTAATTAGGGTCAATGGTATAACTAATGAAGATCTAATAATGTTTCTAAGAATATTAGTATATTTTAACAGTGTTTAATTAGCTAATTAAGAAATAATATTTAATTATTTTAACTATATTTTTAACTTAAAATAATTTTGGATTTTATCAAACCGTTTTAGAAAATAATATGTAGTTAATATTTTCTAGCATAATTTGAAATTACAGCGTTTATTTTCTCAAGGACCCAATTCAACTCTGATTTAATTGTATATTAATTGTTCATGATCTATGTAATAAAGTACATATAGTATACTATTGAATTATTTTTTAGTATTTGTATGTCTACTGTTATCCTAAATAAACTGAATGCTAACAATGTAATTAATTTTATAATTTGTATTTTTCATTGATATTTAATATCTAAATATCTTTATAACAATTATAAGTTATTATTACTTGATATTTGTATTTAAAAATTACTTTATAGGCAATACATAATTTATCAGTTCTTAACTGAAATATCAATATTGTTTGTGTAACTTAACATTATAGCGATACCTAAAAAAGGTAAATTGGTACCTTCTTACTAATCAGTTTCTTGTATCTTTGAACCATCATCATTGTGTTTATTGCTAGACATTAAACAAATTATGTTTTAAATTTATATGAAATTTTACGTCAGTAAAAAATTAAATGTACCTATGCATATCTAATAAGGCTTATGTGGCAAAATAAATGAATTAGGTATAAAATATTTTTCGAATTAGTATTTTATTATTCATATCATATGGTACAAAAATAATTGCAATTACTAGTAATCTAAGTATTTTTTTACACTAAAGTTTCAGTCTTGTTTGACAATACATTGAAAATAGATGGGTATAGGTAGGTATATGATAGTTTCTTTGTTTTAGTTAGTTCTATAATTTAGATAAATTAAATTTTTTTAATCTTTTATCATCTTCATTCATCATAATATTGTATATCACATTCTGGCAGTTTTCTTTTCAAATGATCAACTGTTGCTTCTGGTTCACTTAAAAATTGTAAATTTTTCAACTCCAAATATTTTAATGCCCTGTAATTTAAATTATTAATCAATGTGGATTTTATTGAATAAATTAATCCTATCCTTACTGCAGATGCTCCAATGACATAATTCCTTGATCAGAAACATTTAAACAGCCATTAATTTTCAAATTTGTCAAGTTATCTTTCAAGATATTAAGTTTAGATAATGCTTCATTATCAATTGTGTTACATCCAACAAATTCCACTTGAGAAATATTCTTACAGTTTTCTATAAAATTAACATTTAAACTAGTAATTAATAACAACCAATTATAAATGATGTATTACAGAAGTTGAGAAACCTACTAAAATAACCAAATCCTATATGTGAAATTGAAGCTTCTTTCCCAGCATATACTTGTTCTATTAGAAACTGTCCAAGGTTACATGATGTTATATTAGGTAAGCAATTGTAGTGGCTGACAAATTCTTTACAACCTTTCCATCTAACTTGTGCACCATTTTTCATAAGCCATTCAGCACATGCCAAGTTAGGGCCAATTTTCTTGATACGATCATCATCCAAACTTTTTTTTACAAAATAACAATATAACTAAATTAAATTAAATGCACATAAGTCTTAAATATTTCATTCTTGTCATTTAATTTTAAGTAAAGGCACTTGCCGGTTGAACATGTCATCAATCCATTGCCATAAGCCACGTTTGTTCATTCCAATTGTATTTATTTTAAAAAAAAAATTTGGTAAAGTTTTTAACATCATCTCAATTTAACAAATTTGCCGCTATTGCACAATATAACTTAAATTCTTGTTAGAATGATAGAATTAGAATATTAGAATTCATTAGAATGTTAGTTTGAGTTTGGAAATCATAAATTCACAAATTATGTGTACCTTAATGACTTAGCGATATGTATTATGTGTATTTTTGCTTTGTTTTTATTAAAAGACTTAAATGATAATAAAAATTAATCAAAGATAATATGTTAATATTTATATGTCTTATTAATAAATTCATAACCACAGACCAACACAAACATACAACTGTTCTATGATACAACATAACAGACAAATGTCAGTGTGGCCAACTGATACTCTCTTAACAAATGTAAAATGCATAAAAAGTTAATAATATTTTTGAAAAAATTGATGCAAAGTAAATGTGGTAAAGAAATTAAGAAAATTGAATTTTTATTAACATTGATGAAAGAACAAACAATTTTAGTGCCTTTTATTATTTGGTTTTAGTGTATTTTAGATTTTGAATCGCTCCGATGAATGTATTAATTTTTATTTTTGAGTGCTTCACGTTTTAAGTAAAGATGCATCAATTTTCTTCTAAACTTGTCTTATCAGGTAGGAAAATGGATCTATTTAGTGCTTTGGCAGGAGGGTAATAGTAAAAAATTACAAGTAGTGCGTCAGGAAAAACAATAACAAATAATTAAAGAAAAACAGATCTTTTACGCATAACCCATTTTCGAAAAAATCAATTTTTGTTTTTTATTGTGACCCTAAAATATATCGATAAAATATTTTTCACTCGGTCTAAACACTTGAAAATGCAACGCAATGTTCCTCATAAATTGTGTGTAAATTAAAAAAAAAAAAACAAATCCTTGTTTATATTTTTGTAACAGATTGAATAAAACAAAAAAAAAACTTAAATCCATAATATTTTTTATAAGCGTTTAAAGTTAAAATGTCGCAAAATTCATTAGAACGACGAAAATTAGCACATTATTTCGAGTTGGAAGTTTATAAAAAGGTTTTTTGGCTGCATACGAATTGCGTCCCAAAATACGATAATATACCGAGTATGTCCGAGTTGCGTCCTCGATTTTCTCGTTACGTGTACGAGTTACGTCCTGGTTAATAATTGGATAATAGTAAACATATTTTCCTTCCCAATTTTACAGACTGATGATTGTCATTTGTATAAATGGCTGGTTAAAATGTATTGTAATTAATAATTAATAATTATAAATTATTTATTGTTCTAAAATGAAATGTTAATTTTATTATGAAATGGTGTACCTAGATGAAAATCGTAATTGTTTATTATTTTATAAAATGAGTAAACTTTTGTATCCCAATTTTTGAACGAGCTAAGACGTATTAAATTTTTGTTGATTTATCGAACGTGGAATGTTGAAGTGTGACTGATGCTAACATGAACAAAATTAATTACCAACAATAAATTGTATGGGAGTATTTAGAGGTAAGATATCGATAATTAAGATATTTACTAGTTTATCACTAAACATTATCCCAGTCGAAAACCCCGTGGACGCAACTCGTACTTGCTTAGACCATACATCATATTGTAAATAGAAAACCGCGGACGCAACTTGGACAAAATATCATTTAGGGACGCAATTCGAATGCACCGAAAAACCTATTATAAATGTATTTTCCACGATGGTATTATTACAAATATTGTATGTATGATGTATCTATACAAATAAAATATGTACCAAAGTATAAAATAATTAGATAATATTTTCGTCGAAACAACATATAATATGGTAGGTATAAACACTAAACTGTATACATACTAAAAAAGTTGTTTAATTTGTATAATTTTTTCTTCAATTATAGCATTTATAATATTAATACAATGTTAAAGTTATAATTTAAGGATAAACTATAGTTTGTAATAATACTATAACATAGATATCAAATAATTCCTTCAATAAATCCTGCCTAAAAATTATATTCAGTTTATGAGTTAATGATTTATTATTAATGACCATTAAAATTCAACGTACGCCTACAACCTATATATTATATTATACGAATGTAGTTCGATGACGTATATTTACAAAAAAGTATCCACAAAGTGTGTCTGAATTCATTTTAGATGGCTTAATGCTATCGAAAACCATCAAGTTCAAGGCCCCGAAAGAGCAGTGATTTTATTTTATACGTAGAGATGCAATAGGGTCATTCTACTGTTGCTATTAACCTATTAGTTACGGTGTACGGTTTTACACCTGACGTGATATTTCTGTTGTTTTTTTTTTTTTAGATATTTGTCATTATTTTCTAGTGATTTGCAGTCAAATACTAGGTACGTGTCAAAAAAAAAAAAAAAAAAAACATTCCAGCAATTAGGTATTATTCCAATTTTGTATCTCGTCCTGATTTTCTTTATTATATTATTACTTAAAATAAAACAATATATTGTACTAATTTTAAACTTCTTATTCTATATTGCGCTTTGCTAATCGATTATATTTTTTTACCATTTTTAACTGTTATTATGGTGTAACTATATTTTAAGTTATAAAAACGTAACAGAAACTTTAAAAATATTTAGCATTAGATAAATACAGATTTATCACACGGTTGTAATATAAATAAATCATATTGATGAAATTGAATAACATTTTGATTATAGCTGACTATATTATAATATGCATTGTGAATAACATAAATATTTTTGCGGTAAACTTGTCTAGACAAGATAAAATTATATTAAATTTAAAAATAGTTATTAAATTAATTATGTATCTCGTGAAA
This sequence comes from Diuraphis noxia, assembly GCF_037042655.1. Classification (NCBI taxonomy): domain Eukaryota; kingdom Metazoa; phylum Arthropoda; class Insecta; order Hemiptera; family Aphididae; genus Diuraphis; species Diuraphis noxia. The sequence goes on from NW_028301714.1 coordinate 41,225,991, forward strand.
TGTATTGTTTTGACACTTTTTCACTTATATTAATATCAAATAACAATTGTTGCCTGTAATTTGGATGGTAATTAAACTATGATAATTCTTATAGATCTTGTCAATATGCGCTATTTTGGTATTTGTTAAAAAAATATCTTTAACCCTTGAATTTTTTTTTTTTATTTACTGTTAAATGGTTACAAATGTAATATTAACTACCTTGCTTATTAAAATAATGGTTAAGTCCACATTTGATTTCAAATTTATAAAACACCTTCATTATTATATATATAAATAAATTCATGATACCTACAATGACTTATTACTATTATAAAATAAATTTGTAGTAATATTTATTATCATTTTTAAAATATACATACTTAATTTCATTGATTGATATTTTTCAATAATATCCACTGTTATAGTAAGACATCATTTTTTTTTTTTTATTTAGTGTTACTATTTTTGTTTCTTTTTTATTCTAGACAACAATGAATTCCCTTTATTACATTTTATGCAAGACATTGGTGTAAACAAAAACAAACTAACTGTATTCAAGTAATTAAAGGCATGTAACTACAATGATAAGTTAATTTACCTATATTTGATATTTAATATAATTTTAAATTATGTACCTATTTCAATATTTGTTTTGCAATTAGTAATTATCTTTAATAGGCACATGTTATAGTTAATAATATATTCATATTTTATAGGAATAAATTGAAATATTATTTTAATTTGTCTATGTGCTGTTAAGTTTTCAGTATTTCCTGTTCTATCTTTATTAGAAAGCAAGATAAAAACAGTTTAACACACCGTTAATAATGTTACAAAATATGTAGATCTACAAAATTGATATTTTTATGTATTTTGTAAGTAATTTAATTGAGTGAATATAGGTTAATTGATAATTTAAAATAATTTACGACATTTTAAGTTTTAACAATCCACATTTAAATTGTATTTTAGATTTGTATTGTAAACTAAAAAGCATATTAAATATGTTTATTTTATGAAAACTACGTCAAAAATTATTTATTTTTAAGAGTTGAATTAGGTATGCAGTAGAAGATGAGTGTAATTTCACATTTCTAATTTCTACAAAAATGTATAACACCTATATAGCCTTGTATACCTTATATTTTTATATAAAATAAATTTTTTAACGCTAAGTACTTTCGAATCTGATATGATTAATAAGTGAAGTTATATTTGCTTTAAGATGTAGATTTAAAAATAAATTTCACGATTTTTAATATTTCCAACAAAGAATACCAATATTTTTGTTTAATATAATAATTAATTGTTACTCACATTTTTCATAGATGATCTTAGCCTATTAAATATTCGGTTGAGTTAGTTGTATTGGTCTCCTGTTACTGAATAACGATCTGAGGATCTATCTACTTAACATTGTCGAACAATAAAAAATGAATCGATTCAAATCTAGAGCCCCCAGACTGAAAATCAAACCACGCATGCGCAATTTTACTCTCGGAAAAAGCGATTCATTCTATAACAAAAAGCATTATTGGTAACTATATTCATTGAAAAAATACTTTGGATAGTTAATTTTATTTTTATCAATTTTGTAATATTTTAGAACCCATATTATTTCTGTCTTATTGATAAAAGAAAATATAAAAAATATAACTACAATACTACGTATTAAAATATAGACGTGTCTGTACTTACTTCACAATTACCACGATTTTTGTAAAACATATTCCTGTGTATAAATTTTTAAGTTCTCATATTTAAAAAAAAAAAAAAAAAAACAGTAACATTACATCCCGCTAAATGCAATCGTTTTGCAAACTATCGTCTTCCTAAACAATAAGGTTGGATTTAAATCAAATTCAACACAATTGTCTGTATAATTTTACTAATCAAAATTGTACATCATCATAAATAATTATTTTTCGTTTTTAAATCAAATTATCTTATTACAAACAAATACTCTGAAACGAACCACGGAAGAAATTATCTGACTGTGCCCTTCGAAATTGTCTCATTATTACTAGGGTTGTTCTCCTTAGACACATTCAAACAGTATTATCGATCATCATTTCGGTACTACTATGTACCTTGCACCGTGATTTAAACTTGTGTCTCAGTGTGAAACAACTTGGCAAAATAAAGCGTGTCATTTGTATTACTCTTATGCATTCATGTTTTGGTTTCGTAAATTATAAAATTTAATTCTATTAAAATGTAGTAATAGTACTGAACAAAGCAACAAAATGGGTGGAGTTTTTTTTAATCAATCATTTTTACAATTGATCTAATAATAATAAATTGCTAAAAAAATGACTTTGAAATAATTCGACCTTCTTATAAGCTAAGACACAACAAGGTCCTGAAAAAAAACCTACGCTCTTTTAAGATTCATTATTTCTATTAAATTTTAAATTTTATAGAAATTATTTTTTATTCACACGCTAGACCTCATTGTTATTTTCAAGATAAATGTTGCCAATGTTGGTATTTAAATTGTTATATACGTACATACTTTACATGTTATACAATTTAAATAGAAGTAGAACTAGATAAATCAACTGATAATCGTTGTTTATGTCATAATAATTACAAAAAATTATTATGATGGTAAAATAATTTTATCTCCACAAGAATGTTGTATATTAATTTCACTGCTATCTACAACTATATCTACTTTTTAAGATAATTATAGATAGTAAACTCTTTTTCATTATGAATTTATTTTAGGCGTACCTATCAAGATTTAAACATTTTCATTCCATATCAGAGGTAAAACAAAAAGCAGTTTAAAGAACTAATCTATTATTCTATCGTACTATGAATTTTGTAATTTTAGAAGTTAAACTTATTAATTTTTGGAACAACATACGATTAAGAGATGATGAATTTTGTAATAAAATACTAATAATAATAATTTATGAATTTACGCGGAAATGTTAATTTAATAGCTTATAATTCTAGTTGTTTATGTCATTATTAGGAAGAAGAAACTTATTTAAGACACCTTTATAGAATAGTTTATAATAGTTTGGATTGTTCAAAACAAAGCTCAATACGTTTTCAATACCCATACTCGTTCTAATTCGAGCAGCAGATTAAATATACAATTGAAAACTATTGCAATGTGATTCTTTAAAAAAAAAAATTGTAATGCTGTCCTAGAATGACGTTACAAATAAGTTTATTATTTCTGCCTATCACTACACCTACCTAACAAAGCAAATCTACGTTCCACATACTCCGAACTATTGCTACATTTTATATTAATTTGTATGTCGAATTTGACGTATTATAAAATGTATTTATTTAAAAAAAAATGTATGCATTCAATATTTTACGATAGTGCAAAGTATTATTTTTTAGATATTTTAAAATTAATTATGATCAGTGGCGTATTTTTTTTGTGGAGGAGGGAGTGTTCCACGTCTGGACTTAAAAAAAGGTCTAAATATTGGTATTATCATTTATTTTATAATTTACTTTTTTTATTTAAGAATATTTAAGTAATTCATTAAATGTTAGACACCCACCGAGAAATCACCCAAAACACGCCAAACATTATAATAGAATAAATCATATTGCTATTAGGTCAGTCAGTTAGAAAATTGCATGATGAATAAAATAAAATTTGGAACAAACTAGAATTCTAATATTTTGGTTTTTTTTGGTACTCAAAGCAACAAAATCTTAAGAGGATGCTCTTGTGTTGTCTCCGTCTTACAAATGTAAAACATCGCAACACTGTTTTGTGCTGAAAAGAAACACTTAAATTGTAATCCAAGTTAAGCAATACAATTTTCACACTATAAAAAGGAGAATATTTACTGTACAGCGTTGTTTTTATTTTTCGATAACAGAACTAAAAAAAAGGTGATATAAGTTTGAAAAACTCAAAAATAATTAATTCTTAAACAATAAGAACTTTTTTCGTATTTATGATGACAACAAATAAAAACTACGTTGCACTGTAAATATTCTCTTCTTTACACTATGAAAATTTGGTTGCTTAGCTTGGTTACAGCTTGAGTGTTTCTTTTCAGCACAGAACAGTTTTTGTAATGTTTTACATTTGTAAGACGGTGACCAAACATGCGGGTGTAGCATCCTCTTAATTCGCAATATTTTCTCGAAAATATTATAAAATTATTAAACTCATTGTTTTTCCAACTTATCAGTGTTATGTTGGAATTTAATAAAATATTATAAAAATACCAGAATATTCACTGTTATAGTCTTATGTGATATATTTTTTTCAAGTTCTTATTATTTAATAAATTTTATATAAAATACTAAAGCTTTGGGGATACAAATATTTTTTTTTACTTGTACTGTGTATTACTGTAATATAAAGTAATAACATATACATAAATAAAAATATTAGACCGTATGTTTTGTTATTAATGTCTGAAACTTCATTAATGAATGAATGAATTAATTAATTAATTCAATAATGAAGTGTCTAGAAACTTATGATCTTGATTTCAATGCTGTTTTGTCGAAATTAAATAATTTTGTTCTGTCATTTTCCTGGACGTAGTTCAAGCGTTTGACTGTGTGTGGCATGAACGCCTACTACAAACTCAAAATTTTTTTACCTGCACCATACTATCTAACTATTCGCTCATATCTCGAAAACCGCTCTTACATAATCCAATATGGTAGCTCATACTCATCACAGTTTTGCATTAAAGCTGCTGTGTACCAAGGTAGTGACATCTCTCCTGATCTATTTAATATTTATACAGCTGACATTCCAGTTACAACAAACACCATCATGGCTACTTATGCAGGCGATACTGCAGTTCTGACATGTTCCTGACAAAACATCCAACAGTCTACAAATACATTTAGATTCCATTGAAAACTGAGAAACCAAATAGTGAATAAAAATAAATCCAGACAAATCCGTTTGGTCAAACTCGAGTTGGGTCCCAGATTTCAAAAACAGCACGAGTTGGGTCCCGGTATACTTTATGGAGTACATTAGTTGGGTCCCGGTATATTTTTTTGAGGTACGGTACATGAGTTGGGTCCCGGTATATTTTATGCAAAGGTGGACAAGTTAATGAAAATAATTGAATGAAATTAATTAAAATTAAAGTTAAGATATAAAATAAAATTAACTTAACTCAGTAAAAAATTTTATTAATTTTTTTTCCAAGTCATAATATTCATAAGTCATAAATTGCATCATGAGTATTTTGGTTTGTATAAACATTTACCAAGTTATACTTTACTGTTGTAAACATAAAACTTAAAATTATTATTATAGTACATACTACATTATTACTATTTACTAGAAAGTTATAGGCCACATCTATACATCGTGTTAAAATAATATATAATATATTCAGTGCCAGTGTAAGCCGTGTGCGACCGGCACTGACAATATTACCGCGGACCCAATTCGAGTATTATCAAATATTACCGCGGACCCAATTCGAGTATCATTAAATAATACCGCGGACCCAACTCGTGTTTTTTTTTAAGGGATCAAATATCTCGGGACCCAACTCGCGTTTTCCCATCCGTTTAAGTACCATTCACTTTAAAAAGAACTGAACCTCCACCTGTTTACTTTCAAGGTTCTCAAATTCCATCTTCTCCAAATGTCAAATATCTTGGCATTACGGTTGTTAAAAGACTAACTTGGGGCCCATACCTTAAACTAAAATGAAAAACCCTAAACAGCCAGGATTACACCTACTTCGTCCAATTTTAAAATCAAAAATTCCCAATATACACCAAACTTATTATGTATAAATCTCTCTTGCAACCAATATGGGCATATGCAATCCAAATCTGGGGCTGTGCTAAACCATCCCAAATTTGTACCATATAAGCATTCCAGTCCATTACTCTTCGTATGATAACGTCTGCACCCTGGTTTGTATCCAATTCTACACTACACTCTGACCTAAACACTAACGATCTTTCTATTCCAAACTACCTACCCATACTAACCCATTAGTATTGCAAATCTCATTAAACACTTAACCCATTAATCCCATCCATAGGATCAAAAGAAAATACTGCAGGGATTTACTAATCTTAAATAAATCTAAAATAATTTCACATTGGATTTCAGCACTGGTTGGTCTCTCTCTTTTTATTATTCATGTTAATTATTGTAAATAAATAAATCATCAGATTTACTGACTGTGCTAACACAGATTGTAAATATATTCTTTAAAAAAAATATATTATATAATGAAAACATAATAATTCCTAGCTTATAAATGATACTATTATTGGTAGTAACAAAAATCATATTATCACAACATCTAATAATAAAGATCTGTTTATAATTTTACACAACATTTTATATCAAATTCAATATTTTCAGACACTGATTTTTTCTTCTTCAAAAATAATGGAACAATTATCATTAACTATGAAGTACGACGAACATTTCAGACATGTATTGGCTTTATTGGATACTACGGTGGAAAGAGGTACATACTTATAACAAACTATAGAAAGATATAATTATTTTAAATTAAAAATGTATAAATATTTATATAGACTATAAAGCAAAAATCATATCATTGGATGTACTCAGTGCACAATTTAAAGATCATGGAAGTGATAAAGAAATAATGAAGAAAAAACTGCAAGAAATGCGCATCGAGTGCGAACGACTTATGCATAATCTTAAAAGTTCCAATCGATTATTAGATGAAGCAAATAAAGAAAAGAGGCATGCTGAATTTGAACGAGACAGTATGGTAAAGCGTTACAGTTTAATGATTTATATGATTTGTAATATAATATATTTATCATATTAATCAAAATTTTAATTAGGCCCAGAAACTTGAAAATTTCTACAGATTATGTAATAATGCTAATAATTCCAACATAAATCGATCTGGTTCTCCAATATTTCAATGTGAAGCAGAAAAGTTTGATCAAATACCACGTCAAGATACAACTGGTAAAATAATATTTAATAATCATAATTTACAGTCATTTCATTTAAAATATATTCCAGAATCTGTATTATCAGACATAAGTTATTCGAGGGTAGAAGACAGTTTGGATTCTGACAAGAATTTTGAAGATGCTATGGATCGCTGGGAACCTGAAGTACTTGGTACTATAAAAAGAAAACGAACATCAGGTCTTTCAAACCCCAATGGAATGAGAAAGGAAATTGAGGTAAAATCTATATTATGTTATTTTATTAATATTTTATTTACTAAATTAAATATTTACAAATCATATTCCTGGTTTATAGACTACTACAACTACCTCTTCAACACAAATAGTTGCAACTACTACTGTTACAATGCAGCCATTCACAAGAAACATCAGTGCAAAATCTGTTATTGAAACCAAACCAACTAATCTTTTTCCAACACCCAGTGCACCACCTATATCTGGTAAAATATCAATAATAATTTATAAACAATTGCATTGTTTTTTTGTTTATTAATAATACAATTTGATTTTTGAATAGACTCTTTAGATTCATTTGACTCTGATCCATATGGTAATGAAAATAATCAAAATATACCCAACACAATACATTCAAGTTCAGCATTAAATAAATTGAACAATAGAGCTCACAATTTTACACAAAAAAGTGTTATCATTCCAGAAATATGTGGTCCATGTGGAAAAAAGTAATTTGTATTTTGTATTAAGTATACATATCATTAAACACTTAGTGATTAGTAATATTATTATTAATTATGTTTCTAAAAAATATTTTTAATACTATTTACTAAAAATAAAAAAATATATTATAGAGTTAAATTCAATCGTGTTGTGGTGAAATGCCTAGACTGCAAAGCAACAGCGCATTTGGAACATAAAGATAAAATTCCTTTACCATGTATTCCTGTAAAAAATACACCAAGTAAAAATGGCGTAAGTTTTTATTAAAATATAATTGTATAGTTATTATTATTATTTATCTTATATTCAATGTTTAACAATTACTATACATTTATCATAAATGTCTCGTTTGAGTTATTCATACTTATTCTACTAACTTATTCAATATTTATGTTACTGTGAATGTCCGCAGTTGGTGAATGCTGGCAGTCTCCAGTTAATGTTGTCGTACACCAAAATCATTGTTGAATATTTGCTTATTGATTAAATTTGTGATTTTAGTAAACGTTCACTAGTGAATATCGACATTTATATAACAATTTGGTGGATGTTGGTAATGCCGATATTATTTAATCTAATTTAGGAATAACGGAAGGGTCACAATTAAAAAATAGTATCTTATACCAGCGTTTCCCAAACCATGGGTCGCGACTCGCGGTTACAATTACAGTTATTTTAGTCGTACATTGATAAATACTAAATAGTATAAATAACTAGTATTGTACAATAAATAATGTTAAGTTATTACGATTATGGAATTGTTTCATCTTATCGGTAAATGTGCTAGTAACTAGTCAATGTCATCGGTCTCGGTCGTTTGTCCATAATCCATAATATGCTGCTGAGCAACAAGCGGTACAAAATGCAGTATTTTATAAAAAAAACTCGATGATAAAATGTAGTATAGTAAAAATCTTATTTATCTACGGCATACTTTTTTTTAGGGGGGGGGGGGGGTCGCGTACCTAATAAAGATTAAGTTTATGGCAATGGCAATTGCAAAAAGGTTGGGAAACGCTGTCTTATACTATCTAGTACCTACTTATGCAGTATAAAGTATTGTACAAGTTGATAATTTCAATAAAATGTTTTATTACCTTACCCAATTACTCTTATTATATCTGGATAATCTCCATGCTATGCTGTCTTGCTATCATTTAGTATGGTATTGTCATTCAACTTAACTAGTTATATATTTTTATTTTAAATAACATTTAATTCAAGCAATATTTTTAAAAATAGAAAACAGGGGAACTATTTTATAATAATTTAATCACAAGACCCAAGTCACCTGGAGACTGCCAACATTCACCAATCGCGGACATTCACAGTAACATTCACACTATTCTATGGTACCTATTGCTGGAATAAAAAGTTATACATAATCTTTTTGACAAAAACTTATCAAACGAATAAAATACTTTGACTAATTCATAGTAAATTCAAATATTAGTTTGGTTTAAACAAATTATTATTATATCATCTCTTGATACAATTTATTTTAAATATTCAAATAATATATAGTGAAACATATATTTATTATACTGGAATAATGCATCAATTTATTATGCTGCTTTGTATACAAATATTAGTTAGTAATTATACTGTTTAATGTTAAGTATATTTTTAATAAATATTGTACTGTATTTAAATACTAAAAATAGGGGCGAATAGCTGATTATTCGCCAATGGTTAATGGTCGCCCAATGATACCAGCATTAGTCATCCACTGTGTGAATGAAATTGAACAAAGAGGATTTGATACTGTTGGACTGTACAGGATACCTGGCTCAGAGAAAGATGTAAAGGCACTGAAGGAAAAATTCCGTAAAGGGGTACCGAATTTGTCCGATGTTGACATACATGTTGTGTGTGGTTGCCTTAAAGATTTTTTAAGGACTCTTGATGATCCACTAATTCCCCACTACGATTGGAAAACTTTTACTGATGCTGTCAGAAATTCAAAAGATGAAACTGAACACAGACTATATCAAGCCATATCACTTTTGCCGCCCCCCAATCGTAACACACTTGCATACATAATGTTGCATTTACAAAAGTATGACATTTTTTACTGACTTGAAAGGAAAAATTTATATTTTTACATTTTAAATTATTTAGAGTTGCTGCAACACCTGACTGCAAAATGCCTGTTGGAAATTTAGCCCGAGTGTTTGGTCCAACAATTGTTGGTTATTCAAGTGAAGTTTCTGAAAATCTATATTTTGATTGCGAATTGAGTAATAAAGTAAGAACTAAAAAAAATATATGTATTTTATACTAATAAAAAAATAAATAATAAATAAATAATTGTTTTATTCAGGTCGTTGAAGAAATGCTAAAACTATCGCCTGACTATTGGTCAAATTTTTTAAACAATTTAGTGCCTCTGCGTGCACAAAATACACCTGTGAAACGCACTTCTTCCCGTCCATTACAGCCAACTCATACTCCTATAACTAAAAACAACAGAATTTTTGGTTCTAGGTTAGCTAATTTAAACTATTTAAAACATAAAATTCAGTTTTATTAAAACAAAAATTTGACTTTTAATTGCAGCACAAAAAGACGATATTTGGAATCTCCGCGATCAGTCAAGGCTGCTAGAATCAAACAACTTGAATCAAAAAAAAAATAATTCTTTAGTGATATTTGATAATTTTTTTTTTTTTGATTTTCAGTTTCTGTTGAATCAAAATCAAACATAAAACAAATACTAAATTAAGTTATCACAATACATGAGTTTACTTATAAATGTATTTATAATTTTTAAACAAAACTAATAAAGATGAAAGTTTATCAGGTTTTTTTTTGTCACATATTGAGGGTTTTTTTCAAAATGTGCTAACAAACAAACACATTTTTACATTACTGTTATATCATAGTCAAACATCATCGTTTTCAATTTTTTTTTATAATCTGTGATTTTCTTTTGTACTCTAATTTTAATTTATGTATCCACTAACAAAATATATTTTATTGCTTATAACTTATATAAAAACCAAACAAAATATATATTAAGTCTATAATAAGTAATGAATAATTTATACGTATGTTTAAATTAACCTTAATCCTTAATTTTTTTATATAATAAATAAACATACAATATTGATATAATGTTTTATTTTATTATTATTGAAGCTATCCCAGGTATTGAATGGGTTACTGGCTTAAAACAATTAATATATCTTTGTATATTGATAGTATGATGTGTTGTGTCGTGTAAATGTTTGTGTTAGAGAGAGAAAGCTGTGAAGAAGTGATAAGATATTGAAAGAATAATAGAAAAAGAGAAAGCGATTAAAAATAAGTAGGATTGTTGGAGTTATACAGAGACAGTGTATTATTTTTGTGGAAGTAATTGATACATTTTTGTATGGCAAGGTTAAAGATTGTACTTGCACTATTCAAATACTTATTTTTATTTTATTTTTTATAGGATCGGTGGTATAAATGAATGGCTTTATTGAGGCACTACATTATATTGTGACCAGAGGATATCATTGAAATTAAATGGTGATTTAATAAAACAGTTGTGAGAACAGTCATATTGTACTGATCTAAATGTTGTGGACTATCGTTAAACAAAGCGAGTGAAGCCGGGGTGACTAGATGAGAATATTAAGGTGTTCTTATAGAGTAACTAGAGAGAAAATAATAATACAGTTAATTCAATAAATTCATTAGGAGTAATGTAGGAGTGGCACCAAGAGTAAACCTAATGAAGAAATAATGCATTTGAAATTTTAACGTTTAGATCTCCCAAGTTTGACAAATCAACATTAAGCTTTTTGTCATTTTTTTCAGTTATAATGTACTTTTAAGTTACATTTGGTTTGCATCATTGAAGTTACAAGTGTTCTAATTTGCAATGGTCAAAAACCAATTTTGATTTACACATTGACACAAGCCCAGACTTGGAGATTTGGGCTCGAGGCCCATCGATGCTGAACAAGTTATGTAATAACTGCTCTACTGCTGACATTTAAAACTTACAGCTTATTTAAATGTGATACAAATGTACAACCCGTATTCATAAGCTCAACTAGAGGAAGGGATGGAAGAACTTGAGCCCCTTTCCCAAAAACAAAAATTATTTTATAATTTCTTAAAATATTAATAATAAACTTTTTAAAATTCAACCGTAATCCTTAAATTATTTCATTTTTATTTACGGTTTAAATTAATCGGTATTAATAAATATGTTAAATTGGTAATTATGTTGTTTAGTGGATATATTGAGTTTTGACCTTAGACTTACGAGTTTTCGTATTTCCTGTAGAAACGACTATCTTTATAGGCTGATGAAAATATGTTATGAATTAAAGCATTCATTTTAGATTCTGAGCCCTGCGATGATTGTATCTAATGATTTTTGTGTATCTGAAATCACCTTTGAAGCAGTAAAAATGCTTCAATTTTCTAATTCCATATCTTTTCTAGAAGGAAGTGACTAGCTGAGGGGCGAGGGTTGCGAGTACCTATAAGTAAAAAATGACTACTTATTTTCAAAATCATTGGAAAAACCAAAATAAAGTTAAGGAAAACGGGAATTATTATTTTTTACGTAAAACCATTTTTCAACAAAGTTGTTTTAGTTTTTTTGTTGTAACTCAAAGGATCCGGTGCAGATGCGTATACGTCTCATTTGCGTACAGCCTATTTTTAGTTGCAAATTGTCTCACGTGCGTACAACGTAATTACCCAAAAAATAATATCAATTGTCATTCCCTTCACACTTGGTCAGGCTTAGATGATGGCGCACGAATAAATACGTTTAGTGTGTATCTAACTCTAAATGTAAAATATAATTGTAATGTAATATAGTTAAATATAATATTATAGTTAATTAATATTCAATATAAAATAATAATTTAATCGAATTTGACGATTATGGCCAATTTGTTGAGGCAATTGTCTAAGTCGTTTTTTTCTAAAAAGTTTTGAGTAATACGTTTGATTCTCTCGTCCAATTTTATATAATTTTTTTTCGTTTAGTCCCTTCTAAATTTAATTCAGTGCGTGAAAATCGATGGTCACTTTCTGCTGCTGCTATCTTCTGCAGTTTTTCAATTAAAACCAAAATTCTCGGGTGCGATCTTCCCAACAGTGTTTTAAATTTATGGTTCCATCTTTCGACGATGTTGTTTGTTCGGTGTTTTTCATTGTGACAATTCCACATTTCCTTAGGAATAGTGGCGGAGTCGAGCTAGTATTCAACAAAATAGTCGTTAAATTCAGTTAGCTTCGCGTCATCTGCAGGTGCAATACTTTGAATAACAAGTCAATGTTATCAATAGGAAGGTAAGCCATTGTGCCATCGATCCACACTTCCTAACATGCATTCGAATATCTTCATTTTGTTTATACAGGTACGGATGCTGAGCCAACATTCTGAATTTTTCGCCACAAGTATTGCGTAAAGTGGAAATTGCATCCACGTAATTTTATTTCAGAAAAAATAGTTTAGGCGTTCATTGTGGCTACCTCGAAATCGAGGTGTACGGACTGTGGATTCCATCCAATATTTTTCATTTCCTCAAAAAGGCGATGGTACGCGTTCGTTTCTTTTTATCGGGCTGCAAAAGAGCATAAACGATGGGAAAAGCTTTTGCGTTCGTGAAAACCGTCGATGTGGAACGTGTGCAGTTGTGTGAATTGCTTATTACAAGTCTTGAAAGTTCCATCTATAAAAAATTCGAAATACTCTTTCAACTCACATTTACCTGATGCAGTAGCAAATTTATAATTCTGTTTGTCTTGTCGACAGTCGCGTCCAGAACAATGAATGAAGTCCCGTCTCTCAAAGCTATATACTAGGTCAGCTGGTATCTCAAGTTCTTCTACGGTTTGTGGATCGCCAGCTGACCATCTAAATTGTTTTCGGGCACGATAAAACCCAGCTTTAACTTCGTCAAATGCAGGAACTTGTGCGACTGCAAACTCATATCCTGCGGTGTCTATTAAAGGTCGTACAGCGTCGTCGTAAATAGAACGAACTGGCGTATTTTTATGTGGACATCCTGTATATTATTATTATTATTATTATTTATTTTATATTAATATGTTTGCCTCTTGCGAACTGTAGATAAAGATTTTGCGATTTCAGTCTTTGCCACATCGGGAGTGCACACGTGATCGGTGATGGAAAGCGCATTCTCGCCTCGTGACTTTAACGTTCCTCTGCCGCTTTTTTTTTTGTCATTCACACACAACCACCTTATGCGGTTCCATCTTTATTTTTGCGATGTTGTCGGTATTGAAACCAACTACCTAACCTAACCTAACCTAACCGATGGCTTCTTTTTTGTTGTTTCAATTAATTCCAGTAAAATAAATTATAATTAAAAGAAAAAAATGCAGCAACACCGTTGTCCATATGGTGCCTACCTACTATTCACACACTGTCACGCTGATGTTACGTATCGTACGTCTTTAATTCGATATGGGCAGTGCTCGACTTGAGGAGGGGGGACGCAGGGGAATGGAGTACCCTAACTAATTATTCAGAAATTTCAGCGTACCCCTACTTTTATTTTTAAGGGTAACGCATGGGACGCTAAATCATGCCATCATTCTGAATTTTTAATTTTTATCAAAATGTACGTGTTAAGTGATAACATATATAAATAAATAGTTTTTTTTTTGTTTTGTTTCAATTGTTCTTGAGTTTGTCATATTTGATTTTATAAGTTAAAAATATAATATACAATATAATATTTACATAATTTTTTTTTTTTTAATTTAATGATTCATAAATATTTCCTATATGATTCAAAGAGGTGTATAAGGGGGTGTGGGAGCATAGCCCCGCGGCTTTGTAACGTTTGACAAGTGGTGGGGACGCTCTTTTTTTAAAAGTTAACAGAATCTCCCTACTTTAATTTTGTCAAGTCGAGCACTAGCTGGATATGGGTGGAAATTATCGTCTGATAAATAGCTTATAATATATATTTAGGTGATGGCAAAAGTACCTATACATAAGGAATGACCACATTTTAAGCTGTGTTTACGCAAATGCGTCTATAATTTGCTCGTAGTGTACGCAAGTGAGACGTACGCATCTGCACCGGCACCAACTCAAAAACTAATAAGTAATAACCTAAGTCATTAATTTAAAGAATTTAAGTTAATATTCTTTAAATATTCACTAAATGTTAATAGTTTTCATTTTTTCAATACATGATATTATCATTTTTTAAATATTTTAACTCTTTTTGAGGTATGGGAAATTTTAGATTCTTAAAAGTTTGTTAAGTTAAAAAACTTGAAAATGTCATGAGGGGCCACAAGGTTCATTATAAGTTTTTCTATTTTTAACGAAGAAAATAAGTTAAACAGAAATCTATTTATTATTTAATGAACGTTTGAAATTTCTACGACATTTTATATATCGAACGTTTTTCTTATTTTGTTCAAAAACGAATAACCAAAGGTATATATATATATTGGCATTTTAGGCTAAATGTTTGTTTTCTCATTTTCTGTACATGAAAACGTTTTTGATATTTATCTTTCAATTTTAATTTTCTCTAAATATCAATAACAATTTATCGACACATTCATAATTTGCATTTTATATATAAAATATAAATATTAACCCTCATCTATTTATTTCGAATTTAATAATTTTAATGTATAATGTTTTAATATTTTGTATTACTATAATAGTAATATAAAGGACACACGCAGCTAACTCCGTTCCTGATGAAGAAAAAAGAACCACCCATTTGCGCCAGTTATTGTTGTACACTTGTTAATTAACCATCATATTATATCGGAAGCCCTCCACCCAGACAACTATAAGTCGCATGATGTCCTTTTTGATCAAGACCAATCTTATTAATAGCTTATAATCTATTATGTTGTAATATGTGTACATAAATAATGTATATAATAATGCTTCCTAAACAATGTAAACTGTCAGCCAATGGCCTTCGCTTCCGAGGCTTATTTCTAATAAAAAAAAAAAAAAAATAGTAATATAAATTATTTGAATTGCAACAATATAAACTTCGCAGTGTAGACCCGTCTTCGCTCAGATATAGTCGCTGTTAAGTCTAATACCTATCTACAATGATTTTTTATGTCATCGAATTTTAATTATCATTCATTACGGTGATCCACACATCCCATACAACAACTTATGTACAGGAGAATGGTACCTATATCCACTTGGTCGCCTTATTTGTTTGTATGACATTATTATTTCATTTGATTTAAGTTTTATGTTTCTACATAGATATGAACCATAAAATTAAAGGTGTAACGGTTAGAACTGTGTACCTAAACTATTTTACAAATAAGCCGTAGAAAAGTAAGAACATACTAAATAATAACAATCATATAGGTAAATAGGTGTTTATGAAAATTGTAAATTTTTAAATGATCATAAATTGCTCAAAAATTAACAAAAAAAAAAAAATCTTACTCGTTAACCTATGTAATATTCTTTACTTAACTAAACGTTTTTGATAATTGGTCAATTCACTCTTTCACACATCATCGCGCACTAATATTAAAAATAACACACAGACGTCACATACATACGAGTACAACGTGCTCCTTACTCGTAAGTGTTTTTTGTAATTTTCACAGCCGTTTTAATTGGTTGAACGTTTATGAAATAAAAATATACTAATATGGGTAATTATATAATTACATTTTAAACGCGAGTAAAAATGGAGCACTTTGCTTAGACGAATCTTTGCAAGTGGAACAACGGTTCATCGTACCTACCCATTAGTATTGTCAATTCGCCGAATATTACATTCATTGTTTTATATACACATTAACAACGTTTACGCGTACAAACACAATGCCCTAATAATGCATCGTGGATATTATACCACAGAAATAATATATGAAAATATATTCCGTGATTATACCCGACTGACCACTGCAATGTTGAATAATACTGTTGCACATGACGGGTTACTTACCTACTTATAGATCTACTCGTAATAAGTGCATAACGCATATAGCTATAACTACAGCAAGGTAAAATATTCGTTTTAGGTACAAATAATATATGTACATATTTATAATTGCGTCGACCCATTTTAACCAGAACCAGATATAACGTCTATATTCGTCTCTTTGTTATAGTCTGTAGATATTAAAAATCATATGCACTTTTCAAATTTTGTTTAAAAAAATAAAATCAATTTTTCCGTGTAAATTAATAGTTTAAAAGGTGTGAAATTGACCTAATTTTTTGCTCAAAAATGCCTAACTGGAAAAACTATCATGTCTCATACAAAACGACCTGATTTCGATAATTTTTTATTTTTGGAAAGAGAAAGACTTCTTACAGATTACATTGGACTTTTGTGATTTCTAAAACAAATAGTGCGATTGTAAAGATGGCCAATTCTTACAAGTTGTTGTTTATTTTATTGTTATAGTTTTAAGCAACGTAATCGAGAATCGAAATCCAATGCTCCCTGTAGAAAATCATCCTAATTCCAACAAAAACAAAAATAAAAAATTTATGACGAAATATTACAACTTATGAATTATAAAAAAAAAAACATTTTCTGCAGAGCGGAGCGAGGAATGTATTGATTTTACCATGATGTGTGTGTGTGTTTTTTTTGTATCTGTCATCAAGTTTTGGGGCAGTAAAAAAGCTTCGATTCTCGGCTTCAGTAACTTGTTAGATCAGAATGTGAATTTAGTTGGTACTTTAGGGGGGTAAAAAGTAAAAAAATCTTTATATTTTTCTAAATAGTGGGATAAACAAACTAAAAATTAAGGGGAAAATGGGAAATTTTACGCACAATCAGTTTTTGACAAAATCGATTTTGGTTTTTGATGTTACTTTAAAACAAATTATCATAGATACATGAAATATTCACTGAATGTTTATATAAGTATATTCTATCTACCATACAATTTTCAAAAAATTTTGACTTAAGTTGAATTATTTATAGGCATATGAAAATTTGGATCATTATTAGTTTTTTTTTAAATTAATACCGATAAAAATTTATGTTTGGTAGAAAATCTTGACAATAATATATAAAGCTCCTAACATATTGTTACAATAGCAGTTGAAAAATAAAAGAAATATACCCACACAATGTTTTTTACAAGCATTCAATGTTTGAATTTTGACAACATACGTGAAAATCACGAAAATTCGCAATTTATTTTAAGTTAGAAATTCATAAAAAAATTTCTTTTTAAATAATCTAACATTTGAAAGTTTTTAATACTCTTTAATATTATATTTTCGACAGATAAACCGTCTCCGCTCAGAATCGTTTTTCGTATAATACAATGATATAATATAATTGGATTCAAATTTGATTCCATCCATTACAATAACCCACTTGTAACCTACTGTACAGCAGAGTGACATCCACGACTTACCCGCCTTTTTTTATTCTGTACTCGGCATTTACGAGTTTAAGCAACAAATAACAGTTCTTATTTAGTAATATAAATTATTTAAGCTTCAACACTTATTAATTTATTATAAATGGTTTTGGAGCATAAATAAACAACGACAAATTATATTATTATACTTGTTTGTATATTATTGATGTACATTTTTTTTTTAAAAATAAAGTCATTTAGCAAATATTTTAATTTTAAAAAAGAGAAAATACATGTTTCTTTTATATTAATATTCATCATTGTATAACGTAAATAATAAATATTATAATTTTATAACATTTCACAATTTTGCATTATTTTTTATTCAAACTTAAAATTATAATAATCTTTATAGTTTAAAACACACTAATATAATGATTAATTATATAATATAATATATTGTTTTTTTAGCAAATTCAATCACTCCAAATAACTATATAATAAATTATTAAAAATAAGATAAAACTATTAAAAACACTAAAAATAATGGTTGATTAAAATATTATATAACTTTATCCAAGAAAACTAGGCAAGAATACAATATACATAAATATACTCGTATATTCAAAAATATTAAATTTCATAAAAGGATATTTTTCAAAGAATAACTATTAAAGTAGGTAGTTTTTTAAATTAGCATTGAAAAATAATATTTCAAGGGTAAATATATTGTTTCTTTTTTTTTTAAACAAATTAATGTTACAAATAAAAATGTGGTAATACGAATTAAAAACAAAAATATTCTTGATTATAATTATGAATTATAAAGAAATAAAATAGTAAATACACAGCCAGCTTGTGTTATATCATAAGTTTGTTTTGTTTTGAGAATAGGTAAATATATACTTTTGTTTATAAACAGAATACAATAGAAATAAAGGATAAAATACTTAACAATATTAATAATGACATTTTTTTTCTCGAAAAAGCCTACTCTTATACATATTATATATTTATGGGTGTGTTTTATTAATAAAATCTCTATAATAGAATATATAGTAAAAATAATTCATTAATTCAAAAAAATATAAATACATACAATATATATATATATATATTCAAGTGATTATTACGAGCTTATCCAGATCGATCCAAGGACACTCATAGTTTAATTGCTTATAAAGTTTATTTATATTTGTTTTAGAGACAAATGTTCAAATCAACATTTGCTCTAGTATAATTTAAAAATGTTCAATGCGATACTTATTATTTAAGCACCCCTTCTAAAATTACTTTTATATACTTCATAATGAGATCGATCACAAATTAAATTTCTCTTAAACTTTGGCTTTTTTAAAAGATTTGAATCTAAATTATGCTCCCCTTAATAAAAATGTTAGAGATCAAAAAAAAAAAAATTAAAATAAAAATAAAATTATACAATAAAAAAAAAAATGAAGTCTATCAATTTTAGTTTGAACACATCTGAATTATTAAATTCTTAATTCACATTAAGACTTATTTATCTTTTTTCTTAATTTTTTACATATTTTTTATTTCCAGAACAATTTGAGCCTTATAATTAAGAAGCTAACTTGAAAAAATTATATTTCTTTAGAAAGATATGTTAATTTGGGACAGGAGATTGTCTTAGAGAGCATTTATTTAATAATAATGAATATAATTATATACAACCACATGTGACATGACTGTTTTAATCTTTTAGTATTACCACCGTATTACTTTTGAATGATGTAATCCAGTTAGATACACTAAAATTAAGGTGTGTATTTAGTTTCTTTTATTCATATTAAAAGTCAAATTTAATAATTTGTATGAATTAGATTCTTTTTAATAGTCAAAACACAGTCACATGCGTTTAATATATATCTTAAAAAATAAATAAATAAATAAATCAAATACAATAAAATAATAATAGTAAATACAAACTCATAGAGCAATTGGTAACTACTTAAAATAATATAACATAATATCATATCAACAATAAATAAATCAAAGTAATACAACCAAATAAAATAATGCAATAACATTTGGGAAACAACGTAGTTTGAGAAGCAAAAGTCTAAGTAAAATAAAATGCTTGTTCTCGAAATTTTTTATGTCATTTGAAAATAAATATAAAAACTATTTTGTGCGCATTTAAAATGTAAAAACATTAAGTCTAACCATATCTATAAATATAGTTTATTATTAAAAATTATTGCTTTTTCTTAGTACATTATCTTGTTGTTTTCATTTATTAAAAACTAATACTTTGTCTTTTTTTAATTTATAAATATGGCTTTTTTGTCTGTTAGATAAATAAAAATTATCATTTTCATAACAGTCGAATGCATATCAATGCAATAATGGACTAATGTATGATTAAAGTACTTTTCCTAGGAACTTTTCCCAAGTACTGAAAAATTACAAGGTTTTAAGTATTACGTTGTAGGTATTTGATACCTTAATGTATGTATTTATATGTTTGTATGATTTACAAATGAACTTTGTAGAACAATTATTATTATTATTATTATGATTATTATATACCTAAGTATATTCATATAACTTATTCTAATAAACATTTAATAGAAATGTGTTTGTACATAAAACGTGGTACAAACCTCGTTGAAAGTTGATATAGAAAAAATAAAAATAAAAGTTATAAACGCTATAGTGTGCCTTAGCGTTTGATAAAAATATAATAATATAAAAAAAAAACATAATAATAATAATAATAATAATAATAATAATAATAATAAAAGGAAAAACATTTTAATTTTGGCAGTTAGCGTAAATTGGTGCAGATGGTCGGCATCGGGTGATACCCATTGTGTCGTTTTCATTACGCCAATTGTGCGTTTTCGAGGGACCCGACAAATCTGGTGCACGCTTTCTTCCATTTGCATTGCGTGCACCACTTCTCTCGGTGTTCCATGCCATATACCTTTCGACACTTTTTCGTTTCACCACGCGCTTTTCTCATAGGGCTACTCGGGAACCTAGGTCCTCCCAAATTCTGATACATCATTTTGATCTGTTTCTGTAGAAAAAAAAAATAAAACGTATAAAATTTAAACCGTCTATAATATTAATTATTAGATGAAACGTAATTTTTGGAAAAATTAAAATCATATCTTTTTCTAAAGTAATATTGTAATTTTGTTGCTGGAAACAATGGTGTTGGTGTATCGTAATTTAGAAGTAATTTAGAAGGAATTATAATCGCAATAATTAATGTGATCATAAAATAACTAGGTTTCATTTTTTCATATTATCTATTTTTATAGCATAAAAATTAATTGTTTCGAACAAATTTTACTTCAACGTGTAAACTAATATGTGTAAATAAACATGAAATCATAAAAATTGAATATTTAGATAAAAAAATACATTTTTGGTTAAATGTCATCGCCAAACTTGATAGAAATTATAGTAGTTATTAATTATTGATACTAAATAAAAAAAATGTATATGACCACAACTTTGATTACATTGTGGTAAATTATCGACATAATCAAATGAATACATGTTATGATAGAAAAAAACAGTTTTATTTTTCAAAGAGTTTTTAAACTAATATTTTTTCCACGAAATCATACATTACACACCTGTCCGTTAAGAGATGCGAACGGCCAGTTGACATTGGTGTTTCCAGACGTTCTGGGTATGTTCATTGGACAAGCCGCTCCCGGACGAGGTATGATCAACGTCTTCTGATATTCAGGATCTATGTCAAAAGAAAATAAACCAAAAACAAAACATAAAATGACAGTTAATGACTTTTCGCAGACTAAACAGCGCACACACAAAAAATTAGTATAATAATACGAATCGTACAAATAATGATCATCTTATTGGGCGCGCATCCTTTACCTTCATGCGGCGGACGGGCCATATCCCGGTGCGACAGCGTGGGTGGCGATGAAGCCGCGCCGAGTTCCACTTCCGTGTAATAAAATTCCTCTTCATGATCGTCAATTGAGTCGTTCGTGCAATCGTCCGATAGAGATTTGTCGAGTCTCGGTCTGAAAAATTCGTAACAGCAAACACACACATGATATTATTACGATCGGCATTCAAAAATGTATAGGTATAGGATAATACACACAAAAAAAAAACAAGGAAAAATGTTTTTCTTCCTCGTCAACCTCCATCATATCTATAATATACAACCTCTAACCCCCGGCCACAACATTGAAAGACCCGAGGTCGATATATGTGTATATAAATATAATAAATGCATAACGATAATATTATAGGTAAATTATTATTTTAGAGTTTTACTCCGCGAGGCCCTCGTTACATTGTTTAAAGACGAGGACACCGACGGTCGTATAGTGCAATAATAATTTAATAATAATATCTAACACTCACTTTACGTTTCGCGCATACTAATATAGTTGCAGTTGCAATATAATTATAGCAACTGCATACGTATGCACGAAATAGTGTATTTATAATTGAACTATTTGTTGGTCGCTTACCCAAGGTGATTCTGGCGGACGTGTAATTCGATGGAAGCCACAGTGGTCGTGATCATAACGCATCCGGGCCAAGTGCATTGAAAAACTGTGCGGCAATCCGACTGTAACATAAACGTAAGAAAAGTTCGATTATACCATAATAAAACTATTATTTATATATTATTGTATATAGTATTCACGCATCCAACGTTCTACGCAACAAAGAAATAGCAAAAATTGGCAACGGAAAAATGAATAAAATTCAGCGAGAAGAACGAAGACAACAATAATTATTGTAAAACGTACAATGACCATTATGACATTTTGTACTAACAAAATATTTCTAGGTCATTTAAGAGATTAAATTATTGTTCTTTATGATGTGTAAGTATAGTGAAAGCATATCCGTCGATGTTTATTATATTTTCTAAACCGAAGAAATAATTACGAGAGCTAAAAGCAGAATTCATAACAAGACGACTATTCCAATATACGATATAAATATAATATAATTCGACCGTCGAACACCGTCGCAGGCGAACTATAAAATTAAATTATAAGGAATAAATATATTTATAACGCACGATCGAAAAAAGTATTGGTTTATATAATTATATATTTGATTTAAACTTGAATCGTGTATTGATTTATCTCGACAAGTGACTACAATAAATAATAGTGACCAAACATCCCGTTTTTGAGCATCATATTGTATTAATGTCCACTTATTCCAATAAACTTCGAACGGGACGCATTTTGTTCCGTTTTAATCTCGTTATATCCATGTTATATTATCAGCGTTGAAAAATAAACACGCACACGAAATAAATACTACACAAAATTTTTGTATCGAACTATTGAAACCAAAGTTTAAAAGTTAATAGTATTATAAGTTATAACTCATCCACAACAACTTTTGCAGAATAACGATTGTTGAGTGGCGACGAAAAAATGTCACCAGCAGTCTGCTTGATACTTGTCGTTTATTGGCGTATTGTAATTCACTGGGTGATCAAAGTTTCACTCTGAATACAGGTACACTTTCCAACAACCCACCTTATCTCATATACAACAATTATCTAAAAAAACTTTAAAATTTAAAAATAGTTAGAGCATTTAAATTAAGGCGAAATTGTTTGTCTCTAAATTTTTTTCAAAGTATGATAAATGGTGATCACCCCAAATTAATTATAAAATATTACGTATATTGGTATATAATGGTGTATTTATTTGTTGGCACCAACTATATATTGAATAATTTATACATTTATATGATTATTATTTAAATATATTATATGAACGTCATTGACAACGGGCGAAAGTATAATAATCGTATAATATTATATAGCCGTTTAGAGGATGCACTTGGTCACGTAGGTACACCAACACTGCACCAGTGAAAAAATATAATATTTCAGCAGTTAAATCGTGTGTCATAATGTAAAGAGACAGTAGTGGAATTAGTATAGAGCGGTTGACACATAAATAATAAAACAAAGATAATTTTCAGCAATTTTATGAATTTATGTACTGCACGGCTTTTTTTATTATGATTATATTTATTTCATTAATATTGCACAATTCGTAAACATTTATCTTACAATAAACGCAAGTGATTATATTCTTCAACATTTCTAATTAATTGAAAGGAAAACAAATAGTGTGAGCGATTAAATAACACAACACTCTCTCTATATATTTCTTTCTATATTATGTAGGTGCTATAATAATATCTACTGTATATATAATCTTGGGCGAAGGAACGCGTGTCGCTATAATATTGACATTTTGACGGTCACGAACAAATTATGATGTTAATAAGCAATCCACTGCATTCCGTCGTGTTCATTTATTTTTAAATAATTCAAACAAAAACAGGAAGATGATAATAGGATATTTTAAATGAAATGAGGATGACTATAAAGTATAAGTATAGAATTATATGGGACAATTGTTAACAACTATGACATATAAATATCATTCGACGGCCTTTAGCAAAAGGTCAATTGTACGATAAATATAATCTAAAATTCTTGGACAAGAATCAATAAAATAATAATCGGTATACCTACCGCTCCGTGAGAACCATTTTCAGTGCCAATGTATTATGATTTTAAATATTATATAAATAATGAAATAAGGTCATTATCAAGAAACATTTGATTATTGTAGAAATTAAGTTCAAAAAGACACAAAGAAGAGCTGGGTTAATAACTGCGACAACACATTGCTCGAGGTATGAAATAGTTTCATCAATAGTTTTCGAAACTATTTCTACTCGCCAGATGAAGACGATAATAGAAGTCGATGGGCGAGAAGAATAAAAATTGTAACATAATCGTAGTTAGTACGAGAACGAGAAGGATATTATAATTATTGCGAGAAAAATAAATAATCTATACGTATACTGAATGTGTGTAAAAAAATGCATCAAAAGGTCAACCCCCACGCACGGCGCACTGCAGCCGGTACTCTAATATTATAATATTAAATGTTGTGCTATTGCACAATGCGTCATCACAATAGTGTTATAATACGATCGTGATGCATCACGAGTATAAAATGGAAACGCGAGCGAAACTTTTCACTCGAACACGGAGGCGGTGCCGGTCAAGTGCTGGAGGGAAAACTACAGTCGTCGGCGAATGTATTTCGTGATATAATTTTAACGCTTTTAAGTATATTATATTATTATATAATTCTAATTTATAATATTAACACAGTCGATAGCACAGGTCGCGATGATGACATGGACATGGTAGGCATGTGTAGGACAGTGACAAATCCGCGATGGCGAGAGGGAACCCGAAATGAGGCCGGTGCAGCGGCTGAAACCGTGTGTGTACGTCTAAATAGGTCAGGTCGCGAGCGAGGCCGCCGCGTGCACGTATATGTTGTCTGCTAGGAATGGTCCGGGGAAAAATGAGGTCAGTAGGCACGGTAGTCGGCGGTTTTCTGGCGCGCTGGGAACGACGACGACGACGATGACGAATAATATCGGATCGATGGGCGCGCGCGACGGAGGTGATGACGGTGAAGGGACGGAACCGAGGAACGCGGTACCCACGTGTCAGTTAGCGCGCGCGTGCACGCCGGGACCCGCCGCCACCATCACACGCACCCATACACCGACCGGTATATAATATTACACAAGCGCGCGCGTGTGTGCGGCCGGAAAAGCCGACTTTAGCGCACGCCAACCGCGCTGGGCGCCCCCGCGATAACAAACCGCGGGCGCCGCCGCTGCATCGTCGTCCTTTGTTGCCGTATCGATCTCCGGCCGGCCGGATTGGCGTCGGCGGTGGGTAGGATCGCATCGCATACATAACAAAGCCACTCTCCTCCCCTCCCCCTCAATCGCTAACCCCACCACCCGGCGGGAGCGCAGTATGCCAGTGGTGGTGGTGGTGGTGGTATGTTGGCGGTGGAGCGTGCTCCTTCCCCATGACTTTTGTAATCGGGTCAAACGATTAACCCGGTTAACGGAACGGCTGGGTGCCTGGAAAAACAAACCGAGCGCACCGATGAAGTTTTCCTTTTCCTGTTTATGGGAACGCGCACCACGAGTTCAATTATTATTATGTCACGTCAAGAATATTTTAAAATATAATACAGAACACGACAACAACCGTCGCAACACTAGATGACTCGTATAATAATAATATATATAATAATATGATGATAGTAACTATATATGTATGTATACATAAATAAAAATGTTTAGCGCATTATACGATGAATACCACCACCACCACAACAACAACAACAATAATATATTTTTCAACGATCCGGGCTGTAGGATTCAAAAACTAGGTCAGCTCGACCCAATTTCAGCAACCGGCAGAGGTCCACAACGCAAACAAACATAATAATATATTCACTCACTAGCGCGAACAGTCCTAGTTTCGCGTGCTCCCCACCATCGCACGTGTAATGGGTTTGGCGATTCGGCTTCGCCGGGACCCCCCTTCCACCGTAAGTCTATCAATTACTACCGTATCCGTCGGTCGTCGTACATTATTACTATTATTATTATGTATACTTAATAATATAATACCACTTTGGTCGTTGCGTGCGAGAGAGAAACGGTACGGAGAGTGCGTAATTATATTAATACTTCGGACAGATGCGGTTCCGCGATGCGCGATGGAGCGGTGCGCGGACAAATGTGCATAATAATATTTGCGCGTATGAGATGAATTACTGTTTTTATTTTATTTTCTATCGTTAGGCGCGAGTAAAAATAATATTATCATAAATGGTGGGTGATAACCATATGTATAGGTACGCGATCTTGACGCAAAATCATAAATTTAAATCGTTTCGGTGTCTCAGCTAACATTATATATACGTCCGATTACGCAGACTGTGTGGGAATAACTATATACAATAAATAATTCGAAATCACTTTGTAATTTTGTATATTATAGGTACGCAAATAAATAAGTATAAATGTATAATACATAATTAATGTATAGAGGAATTCTGGCCAATAAGGTGTGTGTGGGGGGTCAAGGTGGCACAGAAATAAGTTAGCTCGAAATAGCAGCATTAAGGAAAAAGGTTTTAGAATAATAATTATAAATATATTATTATTGTCGTTAGTCGGATAAGACAACTTTTTTTTTCACCGAGTATATAACAAAACTGCGTTTGCGTAATGCAATAAGAACATACTTTACAGCAAGACCGCTGCCAACATAATTCGTCGGTCCCCGCTTCACAACAAATTGACACGCGC
The DNA here is from genome assembly GCF_037042655.1 of Diuraphis noxia. Lineage (NCBI taxonomy): Eukaryota > Metazoa > Arthropoda > Insecta > Hemiptera > Aphididae > Diuraphis > Diuraphis noxia. Next base: position 41,253,129 of record NW_028301714.1, read on the forward strand.
AGACATAATATTTTTTCACACTAAATATGATCCGCGAACATTTTTAAGGTTTTGTCCGTCGTGAGCTTAAATTATTATGCAATAATCTTCTCGTAGTTTATCAAAACCATTAATATAGACGTACCACCATTTTTATGATTGTATAAAATTGTATATAAAATTGTCCATAAACGACTTTTTATGAGGATTATCATTATATCATGTGACACTAAATTACTATTGACACTATATTGATGCTCCCGTCACCATTTGGCATGACATCCAACATAATGTGTAATAATATTCACACGTCACAACTGAAAATGTGGCCGGATATACAGGTATTCATTTTCAAACAATAGACAAGTATAATTTATTGTTTTCGACAATTTAAATCAGCAATTTGTTTTTGTTTTTCTCCTATACAGTGTGTGGGGATCTTTATTATAATAAGCACCTATTTTGTTTTTTTCATTTCAAGTTTGGTCGATTTTACAGTTAAGTCATACGATGGATTACCGCAATATGCGTTACGAATTTCACCCTGTCACCTACTATCACAAAGATTAAGGTCGATCGAATTTATGTTGACCGTTTTGCAACGCCAGGTTTAATATAAAGGACAACCGTACCGATCGATTTTCGGAAAGCGTGCGCACCAAACGCACACATCATATAATAATAATCGTTAGAGGAAGTCGTAATGTTTTCAACACGCATTTACACTTCATAAACCGTGTATTAACAAGCATTTTTTTCATGATTTATTTAGTCTATATTGTATATTATTACATATTTTTATGACGGACGCGATATAAGAAAAGAATGTCTCGTACATTATTTCTATATACAGGAATATAGTATGTTAAGAGGATATAATAGTGAAACTTTCACTTTTGATTCGAAAGGTTGGAACAACAACTGCGAGCGACATTGTTCATGGAAAACACACAGTTCCACGGTAAAAACGGGACTAACGCGGTGGCACAGACGACGACGTAGGAAACGTAATCGTACCAGTGGATGAGCAAAAACGATGTATTACGTCCGGATTTGTTTATTTTCGCATACACGAAATGTTATTATTTATTAGATGAAAAACGCCAATGATAAAAATCGACGAAAAACATCGATTTTACTTTCGAGTAAAGCGTATAACAGTAATGTAAAGTGTGCGAATATTTGTTTGTATAATATGTAGTATATCAGTATACATTTCAATCGAAAACGCAACGGCCGCCCACGCTCCACTACCGCCGCCCATCAATGTATTATATACCACCACTTTTCTTACCCTACGGACTGCATGAATCCTTACTTACTCGTAGTATTCGGATCGGGGCGATATTCTACATATTATTATAGTTATTATCAAGATTTTTTTTTTACAAAACATAATTACACGGCTACTTTGGATTACTCTTACTCGTACACACATTCCTATAACAACATTATCCGAAGTCATTAAAATATAAACGAAATTATATGCCACGTGCGTATATTAATATTAAATACTCATACAATCACACTCGCGTCATATATGCTCATACGTCAAATACTTATAGACATTTTATAAAGAGGTTAGGAACCTTTGAGAGTCAACAACCAAAACCATTATATTCCAGCCGTCTTTGTCGACGCAACTGCTCTACACAGGGTCAAGGTTCATCGATCGGAAAAATCTAGCATTAGCACGCACAATGGACTTTGTTAACTCTTCCCTCTCACTCCATCACCAAAACAGGTCTAAAGTTTAGACACTAAACGACAGTAAATCTAACAATATTCATATGTGACACCCAATTATTCTTTTGAAGTTGCCTGCAGTTACATACGTGCAATTTTATGATCATAATAAATATTATTATTTATCATTATTATACTTATTAATAATTAATACACACAGGAATCCAGTATGTTTTCGACCTATTTTAACTCTTCTCGGCTAATTTCCATACAATTAACGTTATGCTAATCAAACAATGACACTTATTGCAAGTCCACACTGTACTCGTATAATATAATAGCTCCCGTTATAAATAAAAAAAAATGTCAAAAACGATATTACGAAAAAAATTAATCTCAAATATAGAATATTTGTATACTTGTAATAAATATATTATTATATAATATATTGCCGATTTTATGGGCAAATATATTTATGCGTATTCTGTTTACGCGGTCACTACGCAGTGCACATCCATTCCAGAAGTCGGTTAAATATAAGCATAAAGCAGCAGCAGCTGAAGAAGAAATGTTGTAACGGTGATTTTTTCACGATGTACCACTCCTCCGAAACCATGGCCACTGCCAGCGTGCAGTTGGATGACATTGGCCCGAGGTCATTACCCCACAAACGAAGCAGTATAATAATATTATAGCATAATAGTAATACGCAGTATGCAGTATAATAAACTCGAGATGTAAACACGAACGGGCGATCGAGAGTGAACACTGAAGAGGAGGAAAACGAATAGTAGGACGACGGCATACAAAGAAGAGGTGAGACGTAAGAACTTATAATAACAACATCATCGTACTGATTTTAAGGTAATATTATACTATATATGAATCGTATCTATACTGTATATTGAAAAAATTAAAACGCACGTTCGAGAGATAAGACGAACAATAGTTATTAGTATACAATTTGTAAATTATGCCGAACAATAATTACGCACTAGTGGTATAGTACTATAGTGTAGTGTGAATATGGCATTGTGTGAGCGTGTGTATGTGTACACTGTACACACGTTTCGGTTTGGATAGGTCGTCGTTTAAACATTTTAATTGGCGTAATTCTATACTGTATGTTCAAACTGTTAATTGTTATCTCTGGCGAATATAATATTAAAATAATAACACAATATCACTATACTATTATGGTATATACGAAAACCATTTTCTACCACAATCATATAATTTATTGATCAGCCCCCTTACAAAATACATTTATAAAAAGTCCAGTAGCAATGTAGTATATTACGTTATTAATACGTATATTATGGTATGTTATATTGTTTTACTTTATACATACAACACAAAATTGTTATCAGCCATCACAGTAATTTGTCGCATACAGTAAATTATTTGTACACAAAAGAAATGCATAACTTAAGTAAATATGATAATATATTACAATAACGGTTTTTCTATTCGTTCGAAAATTTTTTTTTATTTTATTATTCTTTTTGCGACTGCAAATCGAATATTGCAAATTTTCATTATAGTCAATACACGATTGCGAAAGGTAGGTCATTACTCATTACGATCGACCTGGGACTTTAAACAAACAATTACGAGCACTTTAAAAATCAGACAAAATTGAGAGATTATTTAATCTATACGGCTATACGCAATCAGTTGCGAAAATAACAAGATGATTTAAAAGGGCAGATTTTGAATTAAACAACATTTTTTTCCGTATAATATAATAAGCTTTATAATTTTTTATTTATTGACAGTTGACAAGAATGCGCGAACAAATAAGGTGTATGTTTATTGTTATTTCAAATTGTTTACGATTTATCTCTGGATAATTATAGAACCAACTAAAACTTAAAATACCAAACGTTTTATGCGAAATTATTTTTATAAAATCTATTATGCAATATTTCATAAAAGTTCATTAATAATAGCGGTCAGCGATAACCTTTTTTCAACTTCTAGTGAACTGCTCAGGGTAATTTAACTCTTTCACAGCCGGCTTGTGTTGTATTAAGCTCATCTCTAATGGGAATTTTTTTTCAATGTCATTACGTCGTCAATCGTACTCGTGCGACGTTATAATTGCATAAAATATAAATATAAATGGTAAATGTCAGATATTACGTGAGCGCAAACGGACGACGGTGAGACGAGGAAAAAACTATAAATTTATACGTAGGAGTGAGAGGCACTATAGATAAAAATATAATAATATATTATGTATATTATCAAAACCATAAATAAATCCTGGCACGAGTTTTAAAATAATGTTGCAATCAGCTGGTATGCGCGCGATCATCCGAAAAAGTACGTGGATTAAGAATTTGAATTTAAATTCGTGAAAGTTGTGACGCGTCATGCACCTATTGATATACTGAAAAACTCACATATTGTCATATCTATCGGCCTTGTGGTAATTTAAGCGATAATGGTCAATACTGCGCCAGGTTTTCGAATACCGTTCCAACCACATCATTGTGTAACAAAAATATTGTTGTTTAGTAAAACAATAGTCTAACATTTGATAATAATATTTTAAGAACGAAATTGTGTCTCCTTAATCGTATTTGGTAACATTCTTTATCGAGACACATACATATTTTAATTTATCATTCTCAATCGATAAATTATAATAGTTCTCCAAGTGTTTCTATATATAACATTATCAATACGTATATATTATGTAGTGTAAATAAATCACTAATCAATGTAGTTATAAGCACATGCTAACATCAACACATCGTTATAATCATCTTATATAAACTGATACCGATATGCAGAATACACAATGAGTATGTACATAATCTAGAAAAACGTTTATACAGGATTCAAAATGAACATTGTTTGTAGAATAACTTAGTTGTTGCCGGAATTGATAGTAGTTAATAAACTAATATTCTAAACAATCTAAACGTTAAACAGACGAGTCATTTATAAACAAACTGTCGTATAATAGCGGTAACTCGAATCATTTAACCAATAACAAAAAAATAAACGTGCCAAAAACAATAATGATTTCCTGGTGCATTTTGATCGTTTTTTGACTTCTGTGACAACCTAGACATGCCCGAAGGCAAAAGATTATTGAAAAGATTTCTGCCGCCGCGCCTCATGAAATACTTTGATTTTCGATCAAATTAACTACCCACACACACACACATACACACGTATAAACGTACGTGCGCACGAGAAGTAGGGGTCAATTACATAACTAAAATTACACGAATTTATACATTACAATGGAACGATAAAATCTTTTCGTCGTCGACAAAAAGTGACTTGGAGCAAACCGTGTTATGAAGAATGGATAAAAAAAAACTTCCATCAGTGTAAGACCGCCCGCAGACAAAAGATTTTAACACCAGTTGTATACATAAAACGTCACCGATTTCGGACGATGTACGCCTTCCTCTTATCGGGCGGAAAAAATCCCTATTCTACGATTGTAATTCTACTGCGTCGCAATACGCTCGGAGCGGATCCCTCTTGTTTTCGGATTATGTACAAAATATATACGCTATGATAATGAGAATGCACAACCCGGTGCCGTGCTCCCTTCGTAATCCACAGACAATCGATAAGACCCCGAGGGAACGCAATACAGCAGCACGATGTACTAAATATAAATAATACGATATAATAATATCATATTGTGTGCGATGTGTGTAATGATAACAATAATACTATTGTGTGACCCGAATGACGTGCAGGTACCTACCGAAGACGTACATTATTAACACGATTTGAATTTTTAAAAGAGAACTCTGCACCTGCAAAGGCGGATGGAAATCGAAACGAGAAATCGTATATATGAAAAATTCAGACGAGGCAAAGGACACTGGAAAGACGACGAGGGCGACGTGTACAGAAATACGACGCCGAGAGAACCCAACAAACGACTGTGGCTACCTCTCACCAGACGGGTTCGTAGGACGACACGATAATAACATACAATAATATTATATATACATCACGACGTGTGTCGGCGACGGCAACGACAGGGGTGCCGTCGAGTGCGTTACACCCGAGACGAGCTATACGTCCTTGAGCAACCGGTGGGAAGAAGAGGTCACCGGACTCTCGAACAGCCGTTGACGGTTCTTACCCCAACGGTACGCGCACGCGCATGTCGGACAAACCGTGTAATGACCGGTAAATGGTGGTAGTGCCCCAACGGTCGTCACAACATAATTATTATACTTATAATGATGGTCACAATAATCGCCGAGATCATGATTATTGCCACAAACAAAAATAACTGTCATACATGTCGATGAGTGTAATAGTAAATTCTATGCGTGTACGACGATATCGTTGCGTGTCGTAAACTCTGTATAGATATCACCCCGTTTATAGGACGTGAGATTTTCGCGATTCGTTTCCGTGTTCGCGTTCGACACACGGAAAGTATATTATTATACACAATAATGTTATTAATACTCGTAGTTATAATAATAATGCCAATAACACTAATAACAAATAACAAAAATACGGTACTATGCGAAACGGGTATAATATTGTATTATTGTGCGTAGATAAATGATGAAAAAGAATATAAACAACACGCACACGGGGGCGGCGGCGTCAGTGTGGCTTGGTGGGGGAGAGAGCGAGTACAGTCATCGGCGGCACGGGGTCGCCGAACTCGACGGTGTGTCCCGGTGTTGCATCGGCCTCTCTAGATATTGCGTTCAATCCCTACAACAACGATCTACGCACACACACGCACGTAGACGCACAAGTTCAAGAAACTCTAGAGCCGACGGCAACAACGGCGACAACGACTGAACGACGACGACCACGAGGACAGGGCACGACTACGACGAGACCGCGAAGAGCATTATTTATTATTATTATTATTGTTACACAGTAATAATATGTAATATACACGCACATATTACACGGGGATATTTATAGATATTGAACTAGCCGACGAAAATAAAATCGTATTCGTTCAAATAGTGTGTACAAATATTATTATACCCGTAGGAATTGTGTGTTGTGTACGTACGCGGACGTATAGATTGTATTAATAATTTAAGTCTGGACATTATGATATGAAGAACACAAGGTAAACGGACCATTTAAAAACGATATTAAATCGATTATTGAGTCGTTACGTTTTGCTTTCTACAAATGTAATAATGTAATACCATGTATAGGTACACGACCCTGGGACGTTCGCCTCAAAAAAAAGCAATTAACATACGTCCGCAAGCCGCCACGCCACCAGTAATAGTCGGTCGGTATGCTAAATGCCTAAGACCCAAGTACACGATGATTTAGAGAAAAAAGCATCGAAACGCTAGAGGGCTATATTTTGTACACCTTTTTCTTGAGCTGGGTGTTTCATATTGTAAGAAAAAAATTGTCCAGAAATAATATGTTATTCCTAAATTGTATTGATTTCGAAATATTTTTTGACGGAACATTGTTTACTTGGAAAGTTGGAAAAGTATTTTGTTTGAAAGTTATTTACTCGGAAACGTTTACATTTGGAAATGTGAATGTTCGCAAATATTATTCTGTTATCGTAACTATTCGAAACGTATTCATTCAGAAAATATTTGGTTGCAACCGTACATAATATATACATTTTCAACGAAATATTTTCCAAAAAATAACGGATTACGATACCAAATTAATATGATTCAATACAATTACCAAACAGTAAACAGTTGATTGTTTTGAACAGGATTTTTGTCAATAAAAATATTGTAAACGAATAGTTTTCGAACTTTTTATGTGAGCCAGAAAGGTCATCCCTATCCCTTGCCATAACTGTGATTGAGGGATTAAAAGGCATCAATAAACAGTGGCGAATGCATTATACACTATACATCATTGGAGTGCAGTTGTAGTCATAGCAGTTTAGAAATTCCGTAACAAAATTGTACAAACACACGATGATTTTCTTATTATTTTTTTCAGACTATTTGAATCATCGTTGGTGTTGTTAACTTCTCGGCGGCGAATTTTAAAGTTTGGATATTACAAACAGACCGGAACAACGCGCGCGAGGTGACGGCGGCATCCGCAGTGACCGACCACCGACCACCACCGCCGCTACTGCATGAGCATACCATAATATAATATTATATTATATTATATCATTGTAATTTATTACGCTTTCTCACCAACAACAAAAACAATAAAAACAACAACAACAACGACGACGACGACGATGCAAGGTTTTCCCGATGTGGTCCATCCGCCAGCGGATGAGTTTTGTTTTTTGCGTCGTATAATAAATTATTAATTTGATACCGGACCTGGTCGGCCTAGGAACGGCGGTGCGTAGGTGATGACGGTAGGCCGAGCGGAGGGCGCGCGCGCGGGGGACACGTGTTCGTAAGTGCCGGCCGGCAATGATCGATACTGCGTATACGCATCGCGCGATTCCCGTTATTGTTGTTATCCATCGTTCGTAACATTCGCACGCATATTTCAAATGTACCACGCATAATAATATATTTTACCTATATTATAATTATTATTATTATCAACATCATCATTCGGCGTACGTGTACTGGTCCGTTTGCTTTTAAAATTTGTTATCGTTTTTTAGATGGAAGTGCAAACGAAATTGTGTTTGGTTCGGTTCCGAAGTAGATGGGTGTCCCAGTTTTTGGTATAGGTGGTTATTTGACGGCGTTTCCGCCATGAAGTGATTTTTTTTTATTCCAGAAAACTTAAACACGCCATTTTTCCTTTGTCACAACAAGTGTGAGTGCGCGCGCGCGAACGCTGTACCGCTCGCTCAGCCGCGTATACTTTATGGCCGCGTTGTTATGGTATTGCGACGCGGACCAGCGCGCACGCCCCGCGCCATCCACCCTCTAGTACACACGTGCTGGTCTTCGCTCCACGTGCACCGTCGACGGAACAAAGAACATTCCCGGGCGTGCGCAAAAGGGGCCCCTTATTATTCTTCCATCGTGTCACCTCCGCCCCACCATCGCATATACAACCACTCGCAACCAAAACGACTTGCCACTCCTCCTCCACAGCTGATATAAACTGAACAGTGACAGAGAGAGACGCCATAGCGGTAATAACAGTAGTAGTAATGGAAATATACCAGCGCACCAAACAGCAGATGAGAAGCGGAATAGGGCGACGAACGACAACGTCCGTGGGCCACGTACTAGAGAATTGCATATCGAGAGATTTCGCACGGATGACGCGCGCTACGGACGCTGCACGCGCCGCGCATTTCATTGCACTTTTCGACGCCAAGGCCATTTTGTCGTCTTTTGTTATTGCGAGGCGCGACCGGTTCTCCGACATAATATTGTTGCAGTTGTGTTATATCCGTAAATCCCATTCGATTGCCAGCAAACTAAACTTAATGATAGTATACAACCATCGACTTTATATGTTGGAAATTGCATTATAGTATGGTAAACAATAAAGGAAAGTAGATTTAACTATTAAAGAGAATATATTTTAATATTATCAACATCGGAGGCACGACTTTGTTTCTTAAACCAATATTTTTTAGTGTTTATATATATTATATATTTGTTTTTGTATAAATACACGGTGGTCAGAACTCAGAACCTAATCCCATAATGTAATAGATAATATTAGAATATGACATAATTTATACTATCGCGAAACACCGCATAGTGGGATAACCGTAGTCGGAACATATAAGTGTAATGAAATGAATCGAACTTTTGGACTTGGCACACCACAAAAATTATCACTGCCGATATGTGATGTGGTGGTCGATTTGAGCAGTTTGTGTCACAGTCCATAATTTATTTAGATACTAGCTGATTAAGAGTAGGAAAAGCGTGTAAAACAACCGATGTTTCGGGCTTTTTGGGCAATCACTCGTTCCCGTTACGAAACCACGAAAATACACGAAGGTCAGCGGAATTTTTTTGTTCATCATATATTTTTTTTTTTTTTTTTGACACTATTATTAGTTTATTTCGTTTCGTCAAAATTAAACGGACACGGATTATAAATACGCACTACAAGCGTGTATATACATTATATATAATAATAATAATAATAATAAAGGCGTAATGCGCACGTGCACCAGCACCACCGCAGTTAGTGCAGTTGCGAAAATTGCAAGGCCAAAGTTGCAACAAAAAGAAAAAAATTACATGGAACGGACGCACGTCCAAGGACTTTCTAACAAACGTTTCAGCATGCAATCCGACACTACTGCAGTGTCCCCTTCACCACCACCTCATTATCAGTCGGTGCACACACGCTTAAAATAAATTTTTTTTTTAATTTTTAATAACCCGTAGGTTTTCCAAAGTGAGAAAATGATGACGAGTGTATAAAGAATATTACGCTATTGCGTCGTAATTCGGAATCGTGAACAGCTGTTTTTGCGGGGGGAGCGACCCAAAACCGATGGAGCAGATATTTAAAAAAATAAAACCGGTCTTATTGAGGGTGGAATTCTCAGACACAGCCAACCACCACCAATTACTTCAGAGGTCGGAAGATATATATTATTATAATACCTATTACCCCTGTAAAACCGAATCTCAGTGTAGCTCAACGGTGGAAAATAAGTGAACTACGACATACCACATACATATTATATACTTGAAGAAATTGATGTATTAAACACAAAACCACCATCACCCGTCGTCATAGTTGCTAGCTATATGTAATATTATATTCTATAATGTATACTACGATTATCTGCTGTGATATAACTTAGATACGAAAACGAAAAACGACCGACTGCCGTCCCACGGTCCTTGGCATACATGCCACGATTTTCTTCTGGATCCAAATTTGTTTTATATTAATATACCATGGTATCCGTATATCAAGCATAATACTATAAATGCAGTGGCTGTATACAGAGTTATTTACATACTTGGGTTGCATCTTATATATATCATACATCAATATTATAATTAATGCAAACGAACACGTGAGTAAGTAAACTTCAAAGTAAATTTCAAATTTCCAAGAATAATATAACTATAAACGTATTATGATACACCGCTCTCGTCGTGGATATTAGTTTATGTGTTCTCATTCTTTTGATGAGCGATTGTAAACGTAACAATATACCTCTCACTTTCTCCTTCGATTCGAATCTCAATTTTTATCAATCGACTGTTTATTACAATATTTATAAATATTATACGAGAAAAAAAATGATTTCTTCAGCGGCTACATGATGAAAGTTGTCATATTTATGTCTTTCGAACAAACAATATTTTATTATATATTTCTTTTTTGCCTCAACTGCTACAGGAAGGGAGTAAAATCTACCGTGTGTGATTTATTGATGCACGATATATAGGACCTTTAGATAATTGACATATTATTCACCCCCATGGCCCCATGACATTATAGTGTATCACTTGTATAATATTACTCTAAAAAATGTGTATTTTAGCATAATATATAATATACATATTATACCTATATAATTAATATACCTATTTCATCAAATATATTATTGAAACTTAGATGATAGATAATGGATCAAAATATAAATAGATTATTTTTTAACTAGCCTACAACACATTATTATCTAATAATGTGTAACACGCGGTAAACTCAAATTACATATTAAACTAGATTAAGTATAGTTAAATTTTATTTGTACACGAAACTATTAAGTATCGATGTTTAACATAAAAATATAATATACACAAATACTAAGTATAATCATAAATAAATAGCTGATTGCTGTTATTCCAATATGAAATAATATATTTAAATATGCTGACAATAGGAAATATTTTAAAATATACGACAATCAGAAAACTATTTATTCGGTGTATGAACCCGACCGATAGTTTCTATTTGACTAGAAAAAGTTATTCATTTTCAAGTTAAATTGATTAAATGTTAAACTTTAATTATTTATCGTAATACGACAGTTATTGTTTAAAAAATAAATTTATTCGCCTTCCGGCAATGATTTATGATTGCGTTGGTGCAGTGCTTGGGTGGGGAAACAGTCCACAAGAGAATAAAGTTAACAAATTAAAATTGTCGTCACGGCTTGTAGCACCCAACTGCAATTTATAGTAGATATCTATTACCAACGGATCAGCGCACTTTTGGGGGAAAAAACCTACAGCATTACCGTAATTATAATTATTATGTACACCAAGAAAACTTTAGCTATTGAATAAAAAATAATTAAACAAAATAATACCAGCACTAACATCAGAATCAGCATGCGAAAAAAAAACAAAGAGCGGTTTTTAACAATCTGACAGGGGCGTATCCGTTTTATATTTCACATATTATCTCTTTGCGTTTGAATTAACGTAATTTTAATATACCAACTAGTACGCCCAAGCATATTATAGGTACGTATTCAGGCCCATTTTAGAAAGGAGGAAATATATAATGACGGTCCGCACGAGTATACCTATGCGGATGGACGATGATGGCTATCATCGGGGTAATTATACTAAACATAGATCATAAAATATCGAGCATAATCGTATCGACGTTAAATTTAATTTTGACGAGCAACGTAGAGACGATATACGTATTTTCTATATTTTTTGCGAAGTCCGGGAGACTGGGACTTTCAAACATGCCTGCAGCGTCCTATGCGCATTCACATTTAATTCTAAATTCATATTATATTCACCTTTCATGACAATGTTAACAATAAAATGCTACAATCGAGAAACTTCAAAATTGACCAAGAACTATATTATAGCATTATAAACATCAGTTTTTTTCGATATTTTTATTTTCTATTGAAATATGATAATAATATGTATAAGACATAAAATACACTAGATAATCGCATAGTATAACATGTGCTACTGACCTTCTTCCGCTTGGGCACGTCTTCAAAATCGTCGTCGGTCAAACCGATGCCTTCGTCGACAACCGAAGGCAGGCCGCGTCCGCTCCAGGCGGCCGAGGAGCTGGACTCGCTCAACGGTGGTGACGGCGAGCTGCGACAAGAAAAAGCTCCTTCGCTGGACGTGGATGGACTGGTGGACAGTGATTCGGGTTGTTGGCAGCGCGTGATGCGTCCTAAGAATAATTTACAAAAAACATTGTTTTAATAAATTAAAAAAAAAATACACGAAAAAACCAAAAATAGCACACTTAGTTTGTCGAAAACAGCGAGTATATAATATTATAAACATGCCAGTAGAAACAGTGGTGGGTGGGGGGAAGGGCTGGGCGAGCGCAAGAAAATTCGCAGAGACCAAGCGCGTGAGACGGGCGGGCGCTCGCGGGCCCCTACGCAAACGCCAGCCGTTGCCGCCCGAAAATAAACCCGTAGGCGGCCGTGACGTGACGTCATAATATGACGCTAGTACTGATACGCGGAGGCGGCAGTTTCTGCTGCTGTCGTCAGGTGGTGGATCGTCGTAGTCGATTGGAGCGAATTGAATAATAATAATAAAATAACACGACGTGTAGGTACACATATTATTATTATTAACACTCGTGTGTTTGTGCAATTGTGCGTGTGCGTAAGTCGCTTTACGCGCACAACAACAACAATTCGTCCTTGTTTGAGCACGAATGTAATTTCACTACTTTTTATAGTTTTTGTTTTTAAACCTTCCTAACATTTCGAACAATCAAAATTTATTTGATATTTGTTCAACGATTGCCATTGTACGTATTATACGACCATCGAAATGCACACATTTCTTACGTGATAGACATCGACATTGACGCGATTATAATATCATGTACTGTAGTAATTTAATATAAAAAATGATAAAAACGACGTTGGCAATGATGACAGCAAAAATACACGTAATTGCCGATTTCCGGATTAAAATCATCAAGTTGGAATAATCCGCGAGCGTTTATACAATGCCTATGTGTATACGTTTTATAAAAATTTCATATCGGTCGTCATTGAGATAACGGTCGAGAAATTGAGTGGTGCATAATATAGAACGTTATATTTTTTATTGGACAAGTTCTAAAACGATCAAACTAATCTCATTAGTTATTATAGTATATTACAATATTCTGTATATAGATCATGTACTGCACTTGTATTAATAACTATGCAATCGCAAATTGCCGGTGGCAATTATGCAGTAAAACTGTAAGAGTGTGTAAATACTGTCTGTTAGTGCAATATTTAATAAGCACGTGCAGCACAGTGATGAGAATCGACTGATAACAAAATTTTCTGTCGATATACACATAAGACACAACGTCGTATATATTCAGGTATATAACCGCAAGAGATAGACACGCATTTAAATGTTATTTAGTAGATTAAAATTGAAGGACAATGTCTATAATACGGCATCAAATCTTAAAAGATGACGACTTTCGATCGAATTGAAAAATTTTTCTGCAAATAATAATAGATCAAAATCGTACTTTTAGAACGTTGTTTAGATAAGGAATATGGTAAGTGTACATTATACTATTCAGTGATACTGATTGAATTAATTTTTAAATAAAAATAGATAAAATGTACACTTCTAAGCTAGGTTCTTATTGTATTTTCCCCCGATGATCACTAGCATTTCAGGATGACGGGGGAGGGGAGATTATCAACCGGGTTATACTCAAAGCCACAGTTATCCGTACACACACTTAAATAATACATCATCATATCAAGTATAGATATATAATATAATTTAATAGGTAATAGGTATATCATTTTACGCTATACTCGGGGATAGAAAACAATTAGAAGTATATTGTGCAACGCCATCGTGTACATCTATATAATGTGTACTATACGTGATGTACATTGTACACGGGTGTGTGGACAAAGCTTATAGTTCTGCACTAGTGGTCGTTATACAACACACCATTTTTGATTAAAAAAAACTGTCTATTATAGTTCCTCCGACGTTCAAGACCAAAGCTGTGCGAGCGTTTTTAGGTCGTATTATATAATAGTGAGTGTTATTCACTCATGTTTTTGGACGAATTCCTTCTTGTAGTATCATGTTGCGCGTGATTTTTAGTATTTAGAGAAAACTACGGATGCGTCACACTCAGCAACACAACAATATAATAATGACTCGGATATAATAAATATATCTATAGTTTATTCAAGTCTAAAAACTATGATATTTACTGGGGCGGGGGCTTTACTAATAATGTTATCATTATGAATTAACGTTCAACTACGTGTGCGCATAATGTACGTCTGCCGTTCAGGCAACAATTATGTGTCATGCACGCCGGCCGGCCGGCGACACAGTTTCCGAGCGTAATCCGTCCTTGTTACGTCCAATGTCGGGCGTTTCGCGCTGCTTGTGCGCGTTGGCGGGGCGGGACGGCGCTGCAAGAGCACGAGACCGGTTACACTGCGGCGGGCGCGCGCGCTTCGCGTCCTTAACACTGCGTCCCGGTTACGAAATATGCCACATAAACGTGTACCCAAACGCGCGATCCGAGCCACCGCGGCGGTACAGCGCGCGCTGCATAGAAAGCTAGCTTTTCACTTTTACCACTATCATATCTAGGCCACAGTTGGGCAACTCTCTATATAATAAAAATAATAAAACACGCTTCAGTATTATTATTAATGTTGTTGTTGTTGGGTAACGAAACGATTTGGCGTTGATAAAAACTCCACGAGCCAGATGCGGAGACTCAACCGTGCCTCGATCGGACGGCATGCACGGCGTTTTTAAAATAATAGTATCGATGTATAGCGTCGAACAAATAATAATACAATATTAACTCGATTTCATATTATATAATTTAACGTACAGATATGTGCAGGTTCAAGTGGTTTAAAGAAAAAAAAATGATCGAGTTCGATACGAAATTCAATAAATGTTTAAATCACTGGTACACGATTTGGCTGTAAGAAGTGCAAATGCAGTTCAGCAATAAACATGTGTGCGTGTAATGCCCGAGCCCAGTCAAGTGTTTTGCACGACGCCGCCGCCCGTTGTAATTTATACACACGACGATCGCTTATTAATTAGACGAGCGGCCAAGTGTCCCGTTATTTACACACATTACGCGTAATACATAATATTATTATATCGTCGGACGATATACACGATTACGATTTTCACGTTCCACGCATGTATATTAAACGTGGTTTTTCTTTGCGCATTGCTGCTACAGTAAGGCATTATATATACCATCCATATAATGTTATGTATAGGTTAGGTATATCTATATTATAGGATTACCGTACTCCGCTGCTGTAGCAGTGGTCAAATCAGAGGTCAACGCACCGCCGCCGGTTAAAGTACATATTATTATTATTTTTTTTTATTTTGTTATATATAGGTATGTGCCATGGTAATGCGGCGGTGTCAATGCACCGTAAAACAAAAAACAAAAACACGCACGAACCACAACGGCATCCCTGCGACGCAACACATATTTTATATAATATAATGTTATAATATGGTGGGCGGCAAACAAAACCGCGTTGATTGCATGTTATAGCTTCCTGTGCGTAGGTACAGCTGCACTATACCTAAATATATATTAAAATATGTATGCAACATAATGTGTAGCCGTCGTGCCACCCTGTAACGCCTGAAGCGCAATCATTTGCTGCGCGCACCTCTACTATGTGCAATACGCGCGATAGTATTGCCATTATACATGCATAATATTATAACCATATTATTATTATTACGCCCCCTCCCGTATATTGCGTGTCATAATATACGAAAACCTCACTACGACGGTCGCCGTTTTTTTAAACGTTCAAATGTATCTTTTAGGATTTTTTGGGCACGGTGATATTGTTGCAATGTGAAACCGTGGAGAAAGGACGTTACAGAGCATGACTGAAAGTGAAATCCCGCGTATGCACTTCCCCTCCATATAGTATATACAATATAATACTATACATAAAAATCACTCCTCCCTCTATTAATATATAAATTTATTCTATCGCGCTTACCTAGAACTATTTTATCGAAGTACGAAATCGACGACCCCCCCCCCCCCCCATCATCCGGGTTGAATTACCGACTGCGACTGTTTTACCGAAGATTGGGTTTTCTCACGTCACGGAATGCACGAAAAATATATAACAAACGGATTCGGGTGAAAGTGCCCGTATGATACACAAACAATTGGTAACGATACTCTGAATAGAAAACAATAGCGATTTTATTTCACCCCATACGCGATAACAAAAAATAAACCAGCATACGGTCGATGCAAAAAAGTGCACTTAATTCAAATACCGACCTTGTATAGATGGCGAGTGGGGACTGCATGAAAGACTCATCAACACCAAGGCCGCGGTGCACTCTGTCATTTCTTCCTCTTTTGGTTCATTTTCGTCATCTTCGTCTTTCATTTCCTCTTCACGGGATTCGTCTTGATCTTGGCTACTGCTGGGTCGACGTTTTCGGGACCTGCAGGTTTAAACAAATCAGAAAAAAACTATCAATTTTAATTTAGATGGTATTATTCAAGAATCTAGTTACATTTAGCGCCATTCTTTATTAAATATTAAAAAACAAATACTTTATATCAACAAAAATTCTTCAATAACAACAACATTTTGATTACATTTTAAGACTTCAGCCTCAACTAGAATATCATGGAAGGTCAGGGCTAACAACTGGATTCACACCTGGTCTACGAATTCTATTTTTAAACATCAAGGATGAAAGAACTAGGCATTAAGTGAGGGTATATTTTAATTCTAATTATTATATCAAGGTTTAAATTTAAAGCAAGATATTAAATGTTATAGTAAATACGTTATCTGTGCATTATCTAAGTATCTCCCAAGATTATTATAAATCAAACTATCATTTCGTTCTGAATTCGAGCTTATATAATCTGACATTCTAATTTTGATCAATTTTATCGGGTATATCTAGATTCTAGACGAATTTCTACGTTTAGTACAATAATATTGCACGATACAATAGGATTTTCAATACGGAAAAAAACTTATTAAAATATTTAAAACGTTGATTGCCATCAATGCAATATTATTATTTTAAATTTTATATGCAAATATGTAATCGATAAGTTCTATGCAAACAATAACCAAAGAAATATATATATATGTAAACAAACCCATAAGGTTTAGCAATCACAACACCCGTACAAATAGATACACTGTACATAATATATATTATGATATATATTATGATATATATTATATGTAAATAAACCTCCATTATTGCGTAACTTAACGTAATGGCCGAGTGATTTTATTTGTGCAATTACTATCCGCAAATAGTAAGTTTATTGATACGTATACAAACTAATTATATTCCCCCTGTATGCCGGCTCCTAAGTGTTCCGGGACATATATTATATGGAAAAAAAACCAATAACAATACAACAATGTTAAACGAAGACAATTTTCTCGGATATCACCACGCCCGACGTGAGTGAAAAAGCAATAAGTAGGCCAAAACTACAATAATAACCGTCAGCAGTTTGATTCTCATTCATGGTCGCTGGTGTAACCCACACTATTATATAGATAATAGGTACATACATATACTACAATATATTCTTTAAAAATCCTGTCGTGTTCGCACTCCATGCACCTGCGTCACCAACAACTTTGCGAAATCATATTGAACTTGATTTCATATACGCGTATGCATACAGTGAAATAACCAGATTTCATAACAGTGGTCACATAAAGGCCACGACCTAGGGTACGGTTTATTTTTTCGATCAAAATTGTGACTGTCACTCATATTTAAAAAAAAAAAAAATGTCGGTGACGTGCACTGAATTTCATTTTCATATATCACTGCGTAATATAAAATATATAAGTATGCATACCATATATAAAGTTATAAATAAACTATAAGAATTAACCCCAATTCGGTTAGGTTATAATAATTAGTAGGTATATAAAAACTAAAATTTCGTTAAATTTCTTTTGCATGCTTAAAAACAATTTATTATTTTGTAGTTTGATAAAAATATGACAAAAAAAGGTCGATAGGACACGCTGATGGATTATTAAATCGACTAGTATAACTATATTATATTTTAACGGGCTTACAGGCTACAACAAGGACGCAGACCTTTTACGGCACGGTGACATACCGTATTCAGCTTGTGTGAGCCTATATAATGATGACATGGTGTACTATATATAACGCTATATTTACTAAAACGCTTTATATCAATACATATTTGCGACAAAAGTACTGACAGTGCACCGGTTCAAAATGATTTACTGGCTTACAGCAATAGAACATCGCGGCAACATGGCAAGGTCGTTCGTATGTCAACCGACCTTGAATAAAAAACCAGCTGATCCGAGGGCCACTATTTCTTTTTATTATGTTTTTTTTCCTTACTATACACCTCCTCTCCGTGTCTCCAGTCACCGCCCGAAATACACGCATGTTTTAATAATCTGAAATACGGTTTTACGACGGAACACACAACAAGGTCTACCGCATAAAATTTGCATCACGTGAAGGGGACCACCACTTAAAATACAGAATAAGTGTAATTGTAATTACAATATAATATTATTACGTAGCGTTTATATCGTTTGGGCATATGGCATATGCTGCCATCATGTTGATAAGTACTTACGCGGATATCTGCGAAACCGGCATGCAATCAGTATTGGAGAAACGGGATACAAGGTTTTTTTAAATGATAGATTATGCAGTCTCAGAACCGGAACTCTATAAGTGCACATTTTCTTATAAACTATTAACTGCTCGTGCAGGTAAAAGTGAATGGTAATATGCGTATGCCGAGTGGTATAGCGTCGACTCCACCGATGTTATACTATTATCGAAAACCGATGGCATACGAGGGAAACTAATTTAAAGAAGTAAAATAGGTTTCTTCGTCCCACGCAAATCGAGATGGGAATTCAGAAGAGAAATAAATTTAAGAGAGTACAACGAGAGAAAACACCGTGCCAAATACCGTAACTGGCTTCTGAGCAGATTGTTTTCATTTTCTTATTGTCCACCCTTTCCTTTTGTATTATCTTTTTTTCACTCGTAGGTACTACTATTATTATTACTGTAGCATAATATGATATGTGTAATAAATTAATATCATATAACAAACGAAAACGATAAATAAAATTCGTACGATAAGCCCAGCCCACACACTCGCACGCTCCATCAAAACAATTTCATGTTTACATTTTATATTTTATGACCCTATATTCACAACTAGAATATTATTATTATTTTTTAATAAAAATGTTTTTTATTTATTTACCTGAGTACCTACAATCTACTATTATATAATTGCTAAACCATCAATAATTTTCTATTTATAGTGGAAGCTGATGCTAGATTAATAAATACGACACCGTGCCAAAATAGTAAATAAGTGTAAATTTATCATGTCACAAACGGAACCCTGGCACCTCTCATTTAGATGGTCGGCAGAACTCAGAAGTGAAATTTTATAATATCACAATGATTATGTTTAACGATATTTCCGGGCTATTGAACTGCTATATTGTCTTCGTTTAAGCTTGTATGTACATTTTTTATCTCTGCGTTATCTCCGAATGTATTACACTGTCCTCATTATAAAACAGCTATCGAATCATACAGAATCACAGATATCATACCTAAATTAAATTTGATTACTCAAGTCATTATACCCACTTGTTTTACTATCAATAACCAAAGGTTAACCGAAAAACAAGAAGATGTATATCAAATCACGACACAATATTAATACAAAAATCCTATTAGAAAATTAAAATTAAATTTTAAATCTATCTAATTTCATATTACTAAAAACTTACCCGCTAATTTCTACAGCATTTTGAGAGGACGAACTACGTTTCCTGTCTGACATGTCTGCCAGCCTAGCGAAATCGGTATCCTGGTCCATTAACCGAGCTGATTTTCTAGACTCTAACACGCGAACATCATCCAATTTCTTTATTACTTCGATGGACCCCTGCAAAAAAATTAATGGTTTAAATGGTGGTTGTAAATAAATTGCATTCACCACGGGTCGAGAGTGGTTGTAATGAAAAACGCATCATTTTCTGGTAGCCGCCGGTAATTATGTATCTTACATATTTTAATAAACCTACAAAGTATCCGCAAAGCTTTCACTCCGTCCGCGAGACCGGTTCACTGGCTGCATCCGAGTTCCGTCCCAATTATAAAAATTGAATTTTTAGATATACTAGTTCCGTCCAGGGTTTTTTTGACGGATATACCAATTCCGTCCCGTGTCAAATCGAATTTAACAATATCACATTATTTAGATATAAAGATAATATGATATCAGTTACCGCACAAAATAATCGAATTTAATAATATCATATTATTAAGAAATAAAGATAATATGATTTCAGTTATTGAACTAAATAAACTTTTCAGTCGTTATTTGTGCGTGTCCGTGCTTCGTTAATATATATTAAAAATGGATAGTCTACAATATATGTACAGTGAAAAAGGTAAAATGTTAATTATTAAAAATGAATTTAAATTTTGTTTTCACAAAGAGCTGAATAACGATATTGAACGATGGAAGTGCATTCGAAAACAATGCAAAGCATATATAAAAATTGGTAAGATAACTAAATTTATAATAATTAAAGAGTGGATATTTAGGTTCTTTAATGCTTAAAATATAATGCTAATATTTTCTTAAAATCACTAAAATATTCACCAAATATTCATTAAACTTGTAAATATGCAGATATATGATTTTTTTCTAAAATACCTCAATAAAAACAATTAATAATTGTTAAACACCATTCAACAGGTTCAAAAAAAGAAATTGTCTTTGAAAATTTAGACCACAGCCATGATAAAACCGAAGAAACTAATTTAAATCGTCAAAAACTTAATAATAAATTAAAAAGAAAAGCTGTTGATGATATTTGTGAAAAACCAGCTAAACTTATTCATAAAGAACTTTCTAATCATGATATTAATACTATTACCTCTAATGATATAGACTTAATTAGAAAAAATATACATCGTGCTAGGTCATCCATATTATCAAAATTACCCACAACCATTGAAGACGTTCATGAACTATTGAAACAAATTACGATACATACTAATAATGACGAAAAATTTTTAATTATGAATGATCCAATTACACACATTATTATGTTTACTTGCAATACAAACTTATCTCATTTAAGCAAAATTAGTACTATTTATGTTGATGGAACCTTTAAATGTTGCCCAAAACAATTTACACAATTTTTTACTATTCATGGATTAAAAGAACCAAACAGTTTTATTCCACTAGTATTTTTTTTACTGCCAAACAAAGCAAAAAACACGTATGAACATGCGTTTAAATTTTTATGTGCAGAATGTGATAAGCTCCAGTTACAATTTACACCACAAACCATTTACGCAGATTTTGAAAGTGCTATACATACTGCTGTTTATGCAGTTTGGCCAGAGATAAATTTAAGAGGATGTCGATTTCACTTAGGGCAATCATGGTGGCGTAAAATTCAAGATCTTAAATTGTCCACTTTTTTTAGAAATGATAATTCTGAGATTGGTAGATTTTTAAAGTACATATTTGGATTGCCATTTTTAACACCAGACGAAGTAGGTGATTTTTTTGCTTCTGATCTAATGGGAATCAAACCAGTTGATGAAAAAATAGATTTATTTTTGGATTACTTAGTTGATAATTATATTTCACCTGAATCTACTTTTCCACCTCGTATATGGGCTGAATTTTCACATAGTACTTTACGTACCACAAATAACTGTGAATCATTCCATTCTAAATTCAATGGAATGTTTTATCATGCCCACCCAAATATTTATCAGTTTATAGAAGCTTTAAAATATGTTCAACAAGATTCCTACATCAAATTAAGAAGCAGTATAAAACGAAGAAAACCCATATTAGCTAAAGAAGATTTTATTAAAGAAAAAATGTATGAATACAGTTCAGGTCAAATATCACGATTGGAATTTGTAAAAAAAATATCCTATAAATTCAATCCAATTACAAATTTGTAAAAATGTATGTTTTTTTACTATAAATATGACGTATATATACTTTGACTATTTAGTATTTACTGAATTTTTAATTATTATTATAAATGTATATAACATTATGACCAATAAATTATGAAAATGTATTAATAATATGAATACTTATATTTTTTGTATGCATTTTATAACAATTTTTATATTAATTATTACGACTAAATTATGAAAATTATTAAGGACGGAATTAGTATATACCTTTTTCTAACTGGGACGGAATTGGTATATACCTTTTTTTTAACAGGGACGGAATTGGTATAAAAAAAGGTTCTCGGGACGGAACTCGGATGCAGCCGGTTCACTTCCTTGTGAAATCGGTGAAATGCATACTAACACACACCCATGTCTAAAAGTTCATATTTATGAAATCATTCATTTTTGTTATAAAACTATGAGGAAGTGTAACAAGACGATTTTTCAGTGGATTTTTCTATTAACTCAAGGTTCAAAATTGTTTTCGTGCTTGCAACCGGTTACCACATTGGTGCAGATTACAAAAATTCACCCAAGTGAGTATATTATTATATCATGCGATTTTCCATGGCCCGACTAAATGACCCGGATTGTAAATCAAGCCAGCGATATCGGTCGCGCACACGCCACGGCAAAGTCAAGGTCAAGCATAACATAGTTATTAATATTTATGCATTATTAATATATGTATTAGAATATATATTAATAAATAATAATAGTGGTAATCACATAAATATAGTACCTAATCGGCTAATCATATAATAACATGGTAAATATAAAATATGTACGCAGATTATTGCTCAAGTTTCGATAACGCACGCTATCTACGAACTTTTTCCACCTCTGTCGACATCGCGTACAAGCTAATATTGTGGTTGCGAGTTTCCAGCCGTCAAGTGGTACACAGAAGCGTACAGCGGAGACGGTGGAGTTGTAAGGGGGGAAGTAGTGTTTGCAGTAATAATTACGATGTCCTTTCGCCAAATCGTTCCAATGGAATGTCGCGCCCGCTCGCGCACGCCAGGAGAAAGGTATATTTTATTGTATACGTGAATATTATATTATTATTGTTATTATGCACATAACGCGGAGGTGACTTGTGATGTAAAAATAATAATAATAAAATGAGCTAGAAAGTAAGGTGCCATAGGAGCCCCCCCCTCCTCCTCCTCCTGCATGGGTGCATCCCGTTCACCCAACTGGTTTCAACTGCGCAGTGAACGGAACCCGCATCGACCCGCGAACACCACATTTATAATATTATATTATTATAATACAAATATTTAAATAATATAATATTTCAATATACGATTTCAACACTGGGTAAGATGAGTTTCTCACACGGCACTACACGGTACCTAAAAAGTAACGTGGCAACTATGTACTATTAGTCTCTCAGAAAACCCGGATACTGTCGATTTTTTTAGATCAGAAACTTGGAAGTCGTCGACAACGGTACGCTGTACCTGACGGTCTGTGTGTTGAAGGGTAATGAAAATAAATCAAAGTTCCATGAATGCCACCGAGGGGAGGGGTTATGACCCCGTTGAACAGCAGCTGCCAGCTGCTGTATCGGGACAACAGTTGAAGAGGAGATTCCCTGTTCGTATATAACACGTCTCGCGACCCGTCCGGATGTCCGATGGATACCTACGTTTGAATATTCAAAAACCGACATTACGCTCATACCACCGAACCATCAGCCGGCCGGCCGGCCTCGACGGTAGGTTGGCAACCGTGTCGCCCGCGCATTGCGTATCGTGACTTCGTAACCGCCGCCAACCCGGTGAAATTGGGGTACCTACGAGGAAATCTGCAGCGTATGATCGCAGCGGATATGCGAGTTCCGTTTGCAGGTAACAACAACGCAAGGGCTAATTTAATACGCCACTTCGATTGTTATAAGAACAAATTGCGTTAAAATCACACGGTCAGCCGTTTAATCGTGCCGGCCGGCAACAAGTAACGCGCAGCGGCCTCGAGTCAGGGGGGGGACTGTGGAGCGATCAAGACTGAAAGAAAACACATACGTTTTGGCGCCAAACACACGGGCTGTCCCGCCGCTATAATAATACGCAAACCACAAACGAGTCAGATCACTTCCTCCTCGACTTCCTCTTAGTAATACGATCGTTTATACACAGACTGGCATAATCGTTATGCAAAGTCAGCAACTATCTCGAGACAATTCATATTTATAATTAAAATTTTATTATATCCGCTTTTATTGTACACTCACCTCGTGCCCGTGTGGCATGATGGAAACGCGCACTTCTTCAGTATCCGGTCTGTGGACGACCACGTCACCGCATATCTCGCGGCCGTTGAATGTGATGTACACTCGCTGACCGGCCATCAGCCGGAGGTCGGACAGCGTCTGGAAACCTGGGCCGACCAGTTCGGTGGCCCGGTACTCACGCCGGCCGCTGGTTCCGTCGTCGAACCGTATTGAATATCCGGTCTCGGAGCCATCCGCGGCCGTCTTGACAGCGGCGATGATGCCAGCGCACAGCTTGCCGTCATCGCCGTACGGAGCGCAGACGCGCGTCCCTATGATGGACCGCTTGGCCAGCCGTTTACCGGCGCCCATGATTAACCCGTTCTTATGCCGCATCGGAATCGCAAACGAAGAGTCCAGCTTGGCGGTTTTATACGACGTGATTGATCGATATCGTTTATCGCGCGTAAGCGCGATCGAGAAAACGAGCGAAGAAAAAATTAACACGAAACAAAATATGTATCGGCGTCTCTACCGTCCAATATTAGTCGACACTTACGCCTCCGTCGTACCGATTCGAGAAATTATAGCAACTCATTTTGATCTTCTGAAAAATATTAGAGAATAAAAACAACGTAAAATATATATTTATATAATATATATTGGCAATTACGTTTATATTCGCTTTGTTTAAAAAACACAGATTGGAATCATTAAGAAAAACGGTGAAATTTTTGAGCGGCGATTTTTTAAAATTGTTTCGCACAAATGTTTTATTGTTGTGAATTCGAGTTCACATACAATACGCACAGTCGACGGAAAAAACGACGACGACAATAACAACAACAACAAAAACAATCGGTGATTTAAGTCCGAACGGCCGAACAGCGGAGGACTACCGGCTACGACAAGACGTAAAACGGAACTATGGACGTGGTTTGGCACAAATGTTTAACGCTACAGCTGACAATGCCGGTTGCCGGTATCCGCGCGCAGTGATACCAATTTACCGTACCCTATCGACCCGGTTTTGCGTTCTACGCTTCTATACTCTATTATTATGATTATTATTATTACGATGCGCATCCTGAATTTACTTCTCGTTCACAAAGGAAATAAACACCAGTCGCCAATTTTCTGTCGCTTTCCGTGAAATATAAATTCAACATTTTGTCGTCCACAAATCTATATTGGCCTTTGATCAGGTGGCAAGTGTAGTAGCGGTCTGTGTAATATTACAGATATCATTTTTTTATTCACATTAATGACGTCATCTCTCTCATATTAAAGAAGGTTTATTTTTTATTTGCATCGTCATTGGTATTTCCAATAATAATGAACATTATGTATTGTTTTATTTTATGCAATACACTTTTACAGGCTACTAGCTAGTGACTTAGAACTCACAACAACTACAACATAATAATAAAGCATACCTACTGTAATCTGGCATCTATATAATATTTTATATTTTATTAGGCCGCATATGAGATATAAACATTATAAACACATTTTATTATATTCCTGAATCCTGAAATAAGCACTCAAATCCCCCTTCGTTGATGTGAAACTCGGATAATTTACCTATACAAAAACTCACACCACAACCTAAATAAAACCAAAAAGCTCATAATTACAAAATCAGCGAAAAAATTCTAAACTTAGGCTAAAACCACAACTACTATAAGACATATTCCCGGAAGACTGATCACTAATCAGACAACTATTAAAGAAGATATTTTTTATGTAATTTGTATTTATTGTAAATTATTATAAATTTATAATATTATAAGGTTGTGGTGTCTGCTACTGCGAAATTTTGTACATACCTATATTATATTATATTCGTGTTTGGACGATCAAAGTCAAATAATTTGTTACTAAAAAGAACCACTGTGTATAATCATATTTTTACTTGGAAAATTGTATAAACAAGAAACAAGCAATAACAATAAAAAGTTTGAATTTAGATTTATTTTCTACGTATTCGTTACTAGTAAGTAGTAGTAGTATAAATATTATATTTATTCAATGTTACAATACCATAATAAGGAAATGAGGACTGAGGAGGCAAATAAAGTAGTAAGAAATCCATTAAATAGTCCCACCGGTGAAATAATTAATTTTTCATCGCTTGTTACCATAAAAAGAAATATAAACAAATATTGCATTTATTTGTAGAACACCAAATGGCACCCTACCACGGAAAATAAGTTAAGAGAAATCAAGCATTCTAGCTGAAATACACTGACCTAAACAGAAAAAATGAGCTAATTCTTAATCGATTTAGAATAGGACACACAAAATTCACACATGGACACCTTATGGCTAAGACAGATCCATCCCTATGCCCGACATGCAATGAAAACTACTCCATCAAACACATCGTCGTCCCCTGCCCAAACTTCAATGAAGCTAGGAAAGACTTCAACATCCCCGACAACTTGTACGAAGTAATTGGTCTTCATTTTCTAACTATTAAAACATAATTCCATATCTAAAAAAAAATTGAATTGTTATAGACATGATGTATAATAATATAAAAATATAATACTTTTGTTGTTAAAGCTAATAACCTATGTAGTTGATGCTTGACCAATAAAAAAAAAAAAAACTATAATAACGTGCATTATGCCATAATATGTATATAACTACATGCTTTTTTCATTATTTTGTGTGAAATTTAAAATGTTGTCAAAGTTAACTAAAGCCTTAAATGAATTTCAATTTTTTAATACAAACTGTTTTAGAATGTACTCACACAATAATATGAATGAACGAACTTTAAACTTCTATAATCGTGTATTCTTGTAGTCCTTATATGATATAATTATAATTATATAAAATTATCATTCTATCTATTCAACAGTAAAAACAATATTAAAAGATATAAATGAATAATATGTAAGATCATAATTTCTGATTTTAGTATTTCTGATAATTTTGTTTGTAAAAATAATTTAGCCATTTACGTAGGTATGTTCATACCTCATAATATAATACCATGTAAATATTTTGTAAAAAAAAAAAAGAAAAAAATCAAATTTGCTTATTGTACGTATGATACTGATTAAAAATGTTCTATTTAAAAAAAGGTAAATTCAAAATTTTTGAAAGATTTATCTTTTTTCTTTTAAATTCTCAACTCAAGTTTTAAGCTGGTCAGTTATTCTAGCCATCCCTGCGCACTAATCATTGTATTTAAAAAACATTTAGTTTAAAAAGTTGTGCTATAAAAAAAAAGAAGCATAAGCTATTGCATAAGAATAATGATTTTTAACAGCTAAATATAAATAAAATATAAAGAATTATTCTCAATAATAATATGCATAAATGTACATTTACGTGTGATATGTAAATTAAATTAAATGTTAATTCAATGAATACCTAATTTAAAACTCCACCTGTAACGTAGCACTCCTATAAACGCATTTATTTTATAACCCAATAATATTTTAAAACATCCAAACCCTATAGGTAGGTAGATAATAGGAACATAGAAATAATAATAGTTATAAAAATTACAATTATAGTCTATCAAAATTAAATCAAATTAAAAATGATTACACGCATAGATACAACGATAGAAATAAAAAGATACATGGTGTTAGCATTGACAATAGCTGATAAAATAATGATTGATGTTTTTAATGATTTTACTTTTGGCATTGCCATTATACACAAGCACAATTTATCATTATTTATATAACGTAAAACAAACAAAAATAAAATCATCCCACGATTCATCTTTCATGATATTTATTATCGTAGAATATTCAACAGAATAGACGAAAATCAACCTATAAAATAATGTGTGTTAAATGTTTTTAGTTTTATCTATATGTATATAATCGATAAATAGGCTATTCATTTATACCGAAGTTTACACCTAGGAAACAATCTAAATTTATATGCTTTTAACATTAGTATTTTTGTTATACGTTTTGAACCCGTAGTATAAACTATAAGGTAATTAGTCCCCACCCAAATGAAGGTGAAACCCAACAACATAATAGGGCTTTGGAATAATTTTGTTTTTTTTTTTGTCTTAAAGCTTTCCATCAACGACACGCAAACCATAAGCATTGTTATATTGCATCGACAATACTTATTGTATTACTATTTCTAGAAGCATTGCATACATGCATATATAAGATAATCCGCAGTTCATGTAATAAACATTCTAAGGTTATTGGTATTGTGTTGGATTTTTTTCTAGAAAAATTCTCATTTGGAATCTCGTTTACCCCGCACCGAACAAAAACGGCATAGTTCTATACATTTTATAGACAGCTGGTCTAACGCTCATAAATTCGTATTATAGTTTTGCAATAATATAATTAATTAATATGTGATTAACACACAAAACATGTCGATCGGAGAACTAGCCACTAAGTGATGCGGTAAGCCGGTAACGATATACCTATACAATGTATTTTAATATTATATACTCTGGTTATTACTGTGTCCTAATATGTTCTTCCGTAGTTCCGTAACATATTATATCTACTCCATAACCATAATATATTTTAAACATTTTAGCATAATAGAATATTACTATTACATATTTTAATATTTATAGTATACCTATTCATACAATGATCGAAAAAACTAAATGATAACATATTCTACGCAGTTGTTTGTTCTTGTTTCGTTTTGATTTTTCGGACACGTTTCATTAATTGTTCGCTTGCATCGATCGCGTTAGTACGATTTGTATACGCGTCATATAATATAATATAAATACTTATACAATATACACACACATAATAAGCAACAATTATTGGATTTAATAGATAGCCAGATAGTGGCAGGGTTAGAGAAGTGGACCCTTCGCAAACCATTTCAAGTTTCAAATCTATGAGTTTTTTGATCAATTTGTATTTTTCTATATTCAATATTATGATTAATATTAATAAATCAATACGATTGTGTGTACGATTTTTACCCGTATAAATCATACACACGAATACACGATTTAAGGGAAAGTGAGGGAAAAGTATCCCGCTTAACAGTTATTTATGTATTTAAGTGTATGGTACATATAACATAAAATATACACGATAAATGCAAATCAATAATAACCTAATATAAAATATTTAAGTAATACGCAATAGTGAATCATTTTGTACTTTCGGATGTTCAAAAACTTCGTTGTTGTCCTTTTTCCGTCTTGTATTCAATTATATATCTATACCTATATGCCTTATAAGTTATATGTATATCGATATCGTGACTGACTCGGAAATCGGAATGACAGAATCTGCGTGTATTACATATATATATTAGATTATTATTATATATGTATATGTATATAATATATTATACACAACGCCGAGCAACGTAACAGACGTAAGACCGACCACCGGGTACCGGAATGACCCACTTTTCGCGGTCAGAGCGAGAGGAAAATGCTCGTCGTGACCGGGTTTTATGTGTTTTGCAAACGGGTCAAAATAGCCACGGCGAAGAATACGATTATATATTATTATTTTATATTATACTATAATAATAACACGGTAAACCGAGGTGAATCATACACATAATTCATTAACGAACGAAACTTATTTAAGTGCAGCCATTTATAGACCTATTTTATAAAGAAGGTACTTTTTAGCTGTACATCTACCCAAGGCAGCTTGTAACTCTACGGGAAAAATCGTTAGCAGGAAAGCGTGGAAAGTGAAAATGTTGATTTCGTTCTACCGTAAAAAGCTTTTATTTGGGTTGCTTATTTTTTATGCAGTACGCGCCATGACGTATAATTTATAATAATAGTATTTGCATTATTTTTAGCGTGTGTGAGTGATGCGTACTTCAACAATAATGTTTAGCAGCAAATAACGACGCTGAAAAATGTTGTTGCGCCGGTCGACCGTGTGTGCGATTACATTTTTCGCTATATAAATGATGCGCGCTTCGCCGGCCGGCCGGTGATTGCCGCTCAGCTGACACGCGTAAACACAACTTTCGGCACGATCGGTGGCGGTGGTGATGATCGGCCGGGCGCGAGGGGAGTCTGCGGTGACCTCGGTACCGTGTTTACATTGGTTGACCCACTTTGGCATCGACTCGGCGCGCGCACAGCGCACACACGGGCCTTCGCGCACGCGCTTGCCGCAGGTACGCCAGCCCGCGCGCTGACACGGCACCCAGCCTATCAGCCGGCCGGCCGGCCGGTCACCGTGCCGCTAGCGAAAAACAGCAGCTACGACGGCGGTTCGCACGGTGAAAACATTTTGCGGCGCGTGCGTCGACGGCGACACGATAATTATTGTATGGTATTGTGGTGCGCTGCCGCTTAGAAATATGCCGTGACGTAACCGACTTGAACGCCAACGACGACGCTTGGTACCACCAGCGAAAGTTTTTTTTTTTTTTTTGTCCATCATTTCGCTTACTGCGTAATATTTTTAGCGTCCCTACACCGCCGCCCCGTGACCCTTTCGTCCGCTCAGCCTCTATAGTTGTTCTGAGCACGGCTGCCATCGCGCTTCGCCAACATCCGCACGCGCTGGTTAACTAGCGCGCGCGCGCGCTCGTGAGCGAGTAAGTTGGCTCAACGTTGTCGCATAATACGTTTCGCACGAATGGGCCACACCGCGAACAAACAAACGCGTATTTTTATTACGCGTCGTATTCCGTTGTTGTTGGTTTACGCGGACAGCGACGCGCCCTACGTTTCGGCCAGCTTTAATAATAACCCACATGACAATAATATTATGATTGCTGTTGACGTTACTTGTTATTTATTTATGTTTTTGTATATATTAAAATATATTGCATTATTGTATAACTGCACGCCCGCGCGCCGCGAACGTATCAAACAATACACTGACACGATTTACTTTTCGACGAACTTGGTCGTAATATCGTTAAATATATATGTACCTATAATATTATTAATTAATCACCGTGTATTACAATATATTATTATTTATTTAATACATAAGAACGTGTCCAACCATGTATAGGTTATAGGGTATATTAGGTTCAAAATGCAATTATA
Organism: Diuraphis noxia; assembly: GCF_037042655.1. Classification (NCBI taxonomy): domain Eukaryota; kingdom Metazoa; phylum Arthropoda; class Insecta; order Hemiptera; family Aphididae; genus Diuraphis; species Diuraphis noxia. The sequence continues at coordinate 41,284,930 of NW_028301714.1, forward strand.
TTGTAATAGTCAATATACAAGCAATAATAGGTGCATAATTATTATTATAGTAGCACCTGTAATCGTATAAGATACGGTGCATATTATTATGTGTGAACTGTATAATTATAATTTGCGTTCGACGTTTAATTTGTTTTTTAACTGGATTTTTGTAAGAGCTGCATATATTTTGTCGAGAATGGGTACTCGTTATTTAACTATATATACACTATACACGCTCCGTTTACGTTTAGTGTTTATATGCTATAGCAGCACACACCCCTAAGACGAAATTAATTTGAAACAAATTTTCAACATGTTTATATTTCGTAATTAGTCAAATGTATACCAAATAACAGTAATAACCTAAAACTAAAAAGTATTGACATTGTACATTCATAATGATATAACCTTATTCGGTAATTTCGTTGTAGGCGTGCCTGGTGGCTGGCATAATATTCAAATGTAAAAGTACATGCACATTGTACAATATACTCAATAATTTTGGATGTTACGAATTATCAAAATTATTTTCAGACATCAAGTATGTTATACATTCAAATTCGGAATTCTAAACATTTTGTTTTAACCAAATTTATATGTTCATTATAATTCATCTTCATAGATTTTTTTTACATTTAAAAACCTTGTTTACATTTGTATATTGTTAAGTTTCAAATTTTATTGAATAATAATTACATTGAATATTATAATAAATATATTTTTTCCATCAAATAAAATATGAATTCACAATTTAATATTAATAGGTCATGATAACATCACACTATATTATTATATTATGCTAACAAGAAAACAAGATTTAATATTTTTACAAACACATTTATAGTAACTACAACATTTATTTTTTGTATTTTAAGATATTAATAAACAAAAAAATATAGTAAAATGTGTAAACAATAATAATAACAGTTATTATGGAAAATATTATATGAAAACTGTGCCAGTACCATTATTTTTAACGTAGTTATAAATTCTAAGTAAAGCTAAAGTATTATTCAATTGATATCAGCATTTCGTACTTTTGGAGACCTTTCAATTTCCCAATCGGATAATAACGGTGAACTTGTTAATTGTTTATTTGACGAATTATAAAAATATGTAAAAACAACTTAAAATTGTACATGAGGAAACCTCGTCAGTTACATAATCAATAAGGAAGTGTTTAAGTTTGAAAGTGCAGAGAATGTGCAAGATATTGTATAACCATATATTTTATAATAAAAGACAATATAGTTAAATAAATACAATGACTCAATAAAACATGCAATTTTATAGTGTAAAAATGTTTATATGTACTTATTGTACTATTTTTTATGGGGAGAAAACTGTACTATATATAACTGTAATATATGGTTAAAATGGAATTTGTACAATATGTCTATATTTTGACCAGGATCATTGTCCATTTCTCTAAATATATAATTCCGAACTTAATACCTATATTGGCTATATCAGTTATTTTAGAATATCTTAACGAAACGTCAGTATAAAATATCCTTAACTTCTCAAGTATAGCATAAAAATAATATTAACTAAGCCCGGACACACTAGATTTAGACTTGACTTTTTGAGTGTTTAGGTACGTTGTGATTGAGTATTTGAGTATTTGAGTTACCCAAACGAAAAACGATTCTGAGGTATCAGTTTCTATTTCTAAAGATATTTTACAATTTAGTTATATTATAATAGCTAAATAAGAATTGATTATATAAATACTAGTACTTATAATCAATGCTTAAGTTATTTATTAATTATTAGTAATTCATTTTTCTATTTAATTACTTTTTATTATATGGTAAATTGAACAAATTATGGCCGAAAAAATAAACATCTCATATATTATACTTGTGATAGTTTTTTGTTATAAAAAAAAACTTATCATAAATAATTTTAAATAATTATAATATTTTAAACATTTAAATAGCCAATAGATAATACATATTTTTGACCTCAAAATAATTTGTAAATTTCCTACACCTTTCGCTACGTTTAGAATCTAAACACTTTGACATTCGTATATATTATTTATAAATTGCACTGTCTCAATGAAAATTTTTAATTTTAACAATTATGCCAAATTGCCAATACAAATCAAAATGTTATTAGGATTACAAAATAAAATTTAAACCTATAATCTATAGTCTATACCTACGTTATACATATATCTTACTAGTTCAGTCGTTCGCCATTGATCGTTTTTCTGGTAATATATCAAACACATTTTACTGCAAAAGCAATTAATGAATAATAATATTATTACTTAGTACCTATATTTTCTCCGGTCATATAACAATAATCGTAATCTATAACATAGTTTTGACTCGTTAAATAATTACATAATAGTATAATATAGTAGGTACCTGTTAATATTATAATAATAATTACTTTTAAAATAATTCGATTGTTCAAGATCAATCCCACTGGGGTTGTTGTTACAGGTATTGTTATTTATTGAGTAGGTATTGTTCTTTCAGCTGATTATAGTATTACACTGCAAATGTAAAACCTATTATAATTACTTTATTTGTACACAGTCAATAGTTAAAATGTACATTACACATTTATATGTGTAAACTGATTAATGATTATATTATATTACCCAACACAATTTTGTACTTTTGTACCTACTTGGCTATTTATACTAAGAGCCTAAGACTATTGGCTATATAAGAGTATATCATTACTCATTATGGGTATTCGTGTAATGTACATATTATATTATAAATATACGATTTAATTACATTTTGTTATAGGCAATTAAATGTATATCATCTAAATTAATAAAAATAACAAAATATGTAGATATGTAATGATATGTCGTTAAAGGCATAATCGAAACTAATGGTAGTGTTCTGATTAGATAATAATATGTAACTGCAGTTTATTATATATTTAAACGTTCATTTTATTGAGGTTGAAGGGCCAACGAACACATTTTGTGTATTTTAGCTAGTAATTTTTGCTCATAGTAAACTTCATACATAGGTAGGAGGTACCTATTAGGTAATAAATGTTATGGAAATAATATTAAATTTACTTATTTGCCCACCTATTGTGTTGTATCCGTAACTTATAACATTGTAAATGTGAAAAAGAATCCATGTCAATAAGGTGTACCTACATAAAATGCCAATATAAAGACTTGGTGAAAATTTTACGTATTTATAATATTTATATGGTATTGGCTTTTAAATCACATAACAAAATAAGACAATCGTTTAATGCTAAAAGTCATTATTTTACGCGCAAACATCCGATTTTGTCAAAAATTAAACTTAAGATGCTCATAAAAATATTTATTTGATTACGGTCAAGTTTTTTTCAATTCCAGATATAACAACTGTTATAAGGAATCTATTGTACCTACTAAATGTTCAGATCTTATGCCAGTCCATACAGGACAATAAAATAAAATAAAACATTTAAACTCAACTTTTCTTAATACAAAATATGTACCATCTGTATTATTTTTAAAACAGAATAAAAATAAAAACCAAACTATATAATATTATAATGTGTTGACTACGTGGTATTCTCACAACAAAAGCAACACAAAATGAAATTTTTCTCAAAAATTGAATTTAATAACCGATTCATATAACCTGCAATCGTAATCGCACATTTGGAAATTTGGAATTCGTAACCTAAATCACTTCCCGGGAATACCGCTTTTCTAATGTGGTTGTCATGGTAACGTATTAAATATGGGTAGTGTCGTAGTGGGGCTTATATCGATTCTGTCGATTTAGTATATCGGTTACTGTTGATAATATCTACATATCGATCCCACCAGAAACTGTTCATATTATATGTACCTATATGTATTGATCCCGGCATGCCTTAATATGTGCTAAATCTGTATAACTTAATTGTCTTTGTTATATTTTGATAATTGTTAACCTATCATACTTACATTTGAAGCTAATAATAACAAAAAAAAGAAAACAGTAAGAAATATTATTTTTTATTACTCACAATTATTATGAAAAATAAAATGTTTATATAATGAGTGATTCTTCATTAATAATATAAAAAAAATATCCTGTATACTTATTAATAACTCAATAACCGTCGTTAATTTTTAGATTTTTTTTTTTTTTTGTTTAAAAAAAATTAAGACTAGGTATTATAGTAGGTAGGCAGTAAGTACTAATATGAACAATATCTGGTGGTACGTGGTACGTGCAATATCCAGTGGAATCAATATGTAACTATAGCTTTAAATGACATTATAAACACTAGCCTGTGAAATCAAAATGGTCAGCGAAGTCAATATAAATACGTATATGTATCTTTTTCTAAAGCCGTTAGTTTCGGCGGATCAATATAAGTAAATATTTTTCTTATAGTTTCGGCGGCCGGCAAGAATCAATAAATTCTTCAAATAATGCACTTCAGACATTTTATTTATATATTTATTCTATTAATTACGTTTTGGAATTACATAAACCTTATAACTATTGTATCAACCTCTCAGCAGATTTACCATATAACCTAGTGGCCTACTACACTATTTAAATTAGTCATAAAAATCTGTTGCCATCATTGTATAGCGTTAGGTTCCACTGTACAATTTTTAGTGCTATGTATAGTCTATATTCAAGTACTCAACGTAACTATAACTTTAATTGAACATAAACTTATAAGGTAATTCGCGAAAGGTACATTTATAAACACTATTGAGTTGTGTATACTGCAACAGAAGCAGCCACTGGCCATGATAAAACAAATTTTGGTAAATTCAAGGATTTTTTAATTCACATTCGAATGTAAATTACAAAATGCATTTATTGTACATTTGTAAGTGTATGACTAGACAAAATAACTTTTAACTGGGTCATTACCGCCTTATTATCAGAGTTGTTAAGCTCATAAGTGAGTCGTGGAGACAATCAGAAGTTGATAGCAGTGTGCACCCAAAAAAAAATATTCTTTATTCAAGAAATGTTTTACTGCGAGCGTTTTACCATAGATATTATGATTATCTATATATTATTCATAATTTATAAACCATACCTATTATCTATAGTAACTGCAGTAGTAAGCATTTATTACCGGTATAAAACATGATTGTATCTATTTGTTATAATTGAGTATTAGAGTGAGAGTCTATTACCTATATTACAGTTTTAAAAACTGTTAACCATTATGGTCCATGAACGTAAAAAAAATAATTATCCAAAAGAAAATACGTTTTCAGTAGAAAATAAATGTGACTAATTAGTAATTAGTATATAATTTTATTGAAAAATAATAAGCGTTGTATTGTGCTTTATTATACCACTGTCAGTATTTTATAATCGAGTTTAAAATAATAAATATTTATAATTATAATTGATATTTTATAGCCAAAACGTATTATCAAATACTAAGTAATAATTACTATATTTTGTATTGTATCTTAAAAAATTTTTGTCTCAACTCTCGACCTAGTTATCTAATTTTTTAATAATAGTGAATAAAATAAACGTTTAGTAATTTAGTGGTGGTGAGGGATATCTACTAAGTACAAAGACAAATTAAACATAATAATATGACGTTGTTATAATATATTACAAAATGATTATTATAATAATGTTGTTTATATAATTTATGATAATATATGAACATGAAGTTTAAATTTAAATGAAAGCTGTAAAAATTACAAATTATGTTAAAAATTAATATTATTTAAACATTTTAATACCAAAGGCTTGAAAATTTAACACAAGATTCTTTGTAACTTCATAAATTATTTTCTTATTGAACGTAAAGCCACATTAATTTACTGTGAAAGTTTTTTTTTTTTAAGTTAAAATTTTGACGAAATTTAATATTATTTACATGCGTAAATTAACGATTCCATCTCAAACGGTTATTTTATTATAATTCAAAAAATATCATTGAACTTTAAACTTTTTACAATAAAATATTATATTATCTTTTCGGAATACAATACATCTTGAAAATATTTAAGCTTATTTTAAGTTATTTTTTAACACGAATTAATTTATTATACTATTCTACAACACATTAGTACATATTGTGTTATATATGCATAACGATAATATTAATTATTATATAATATAATTTAATAAAGTTATACTATGTTATAACTTTTTGGGCAAAAATAAATTTACCCTATTACCAAATTTACTTATTTCTAATAATAATAATTTATTTAAATAGGTATATATACTTATGTATGTTATAATGGTTGAAATTCTTTCCGTTCAAAACGTTCCACATAAAAATTCTTAATACTTAATTAAAATTCAACATATCCATTAGTGGCTTACTCATGGATGAGGTATAGGTACAATCATAACTATTGTTATACAGCAGAGTCAGTCCCTGTATTTTTTTAAAAATAATTATTTAATATTCATTTAACCACTCAGAATCCTCAATCCACTCGCCGCGGACGTCGCCTCGAGGTGCAGAATTGAAAATTTAAACATACATGGTTGAAGTAATTTATAACGATGATGAACACTAATAAGGTGACCAATTTCACTGAATGATGCTTTTTAGACTTTAACAGTGTAATAAAACAATTTTTCAATGTTTGCTCAAACTTTTGCTATATTTTAGTAGCTCTTCTTGTTGCAAACTGCATGTAGTATAAACGTTACATTTCATCTTTAAAAAGATTAAAAGCACATTTGCCAAACACCATGATTCACGAATGAAAATAGATTAAATGGTTTGGAAATGATATGAAAATACCCTGATGATTTCTAAAATAGATTTGTGATCAAAACAAGAAAATCGCAATTATTATAGGTAATAGACAATATTTTTGAATTTTAATATAATTAAATACTTTTTTAAAATAAATCCAACAAAATTAAATATAAGTATTCAATTTTAACTTATACTTAAAGTTAAAATCCCATTCATATAAATCCTCGTTACGCCACCGATTATTGTGTAATGTATATATGTATAGTCAAGTTTTACTTATTATACATTTATACGTACATTTTCGGTATAAACATGAGAGTACAATAATAATTGTAAATTACATATTAGGTTTCCAAAAACAAATAGGTCAATGTCTCAGCTCATATTCCATTTTTACGGTTAAATGGTGTTTCGTTTCCACACACGTCGCGCGTGTGACTATATATGCCTCTCGCGCGTAACGTCCGTAGGCGTGAACTCGCCGAGCAATAATAATAATTGTTGGTTTCGTTTTCGTCGTCGTATTGGAATTCCGCCTGGACATTTACTCGATTAGATTTATGCGCGTGTGTTTTTATTTAACTCTTCCCTAAGGTTAGGTATCATCGCCACACGAGTTAATAAATGATATATTTGGTATTTTTGAACTACGACGCATCACGTTATCGGATGCCCTTACAAAGTACCTGATGAGTCAGAAATTTTATTTGAACCGTTCTATAAACACAATATATATTATATTATAATGTAATTTCAAATTTGGTGGAAGGCAAGGCGTTCTGTATATTATATAGGTATATAGTATATTATATTATATAAAAATAATATAATATAGATACTATACCTACTATACCAGTTATCATTGATCAGTGATCACCAAAGCTGACCATAATCTCGTACATCAGCAAATCCTCGTCTATCCCAGTAATACAGTACAATATGGTTTGTATACATAATATTATTTCTAAAGAGTTACTATATTATACACACGGATAATCAGTATAAAATATGGGTATAAATATGTTTAATTCTTACCTTTATTTTTTACTTTCTTGAAACTATTATAGTCTACATAGATAATATTGTGATAATAATACATAGTCAAATACTATTTAATGCCAATGTCGTGTTTATGCAAGTAAAAAGTATTTACCTACGATTTTTCGTTGCCTACCTATATATATACCGACAACAATATAATATGATAGCAATATATATGAGCAAATTATGTAGAGATCGGTATGTCAAACCAACGCAAAAGTCATATACATATAATATACCACGGGCGTTCTATTTTAAAAGGCACCGCCAACTGCCAAGTCACTTTTTCTGAAATGTATACAGTAGAGAAAAATCAAAGTTAAATTTTAAATTAAAATTTTAATAGGCTGCTAGATTTAACTTTTCACTTAATCAATACCATTAAGTAAAATAACGAAATTTAAGAGCTTTTTAGGAAGATACATTTTACATTATCTTCACATAATGCTATTAATTTATTGCGTATTAGGCGTATATCTGTTCACTATCAATATTGTTACCTTTTTAGAATTTATTTTCAGATGAAGCTCTCCTAAAATGATTGATAAGTTTATTATTAGATATGCCTAATGCTTAAATCATGTACATTGTCCGTTAATTACTTCTACTATTCCGTCTGCAAATTTTATGCTATTTGTTTGTTACCCATAGACTTGAAATTTGTATAATATGCTTTTACGATAAACATATTATAAAACAACAATTATATCAAATAATTCAATCTTACTTCTTTTCTAAATCAATGAAAGCATTATTTTTCACGTCATTAACATGGGTACCATTTGTACTTTGTAGGAGGTTTAAGTTTGCATAGTAAATGCTAGTTTTGAGTTTAACACCTTCATAATTCATGCCATTTATGGTTAAGTAGTTATTATTTTATATAAATTAATTACTCTGTGCTTACCGTTGTACACATAGCCACTATTGAATATGTGATTATATTGAATTGGTGGAGAGAGAGGGGAGGTCTAATAAGTTATTACTCATGCAATTCACGAATATATCATATACGACTAACTAAAAATAGGAGGCTTGAGCATCTCAATATTTTTTATTGAAGTTCACCCCAGGTAATTACTTAAATTTTTAAGTTTCGTTATTTATAGGTATGTGTTTGTCACTGTTTGATAATAATATATCTATCCTTCAAATCAATTGGTACCTTTATACGAGTATTTCATTCATTCATATAGTTTTCAATAAGAGTTTCTAATAAACGTTATCAAATTCCTCCTCTAAGTCCACAAAGACATAAGTGCGCCTGTTAAGATCTTATCTTTTTTCTAGTACCTAATATTTTTAATTCAACAATTCACTCTTGTTCCTTTTTCTGATGTATAAAACTGAATTGGTCGTCTGTCGTTTCAATGTTAGTATCCATTTGTATTCTCATTCTCTCATTTTATATTAAATATCTTTAATCATCCTACAACTAGCCCACTCTATGGCATTCAATATCTTTGGGGTCGTGACTAGCTTACGAAGTCTTGATTGTAAAGTCCTTAGGGATGTCTCCCATGTATTATAAGTTATAACTACCGCCTTGTATTTTATTATAAAAAATATTCTTTACATCTACATCCACTCTTAACCAACTCACTATTTATTAAATCTATTTTCTAGTAGTTCTGCTTTATTCGTGATTATATTGTATCAAGACATTTAGTTGACAATGTTGACATCATGTTTAAGACATACATCATGTATCAAATTATGTTGACATGCAGTCGTTAACGTGTTAACATGAAATTCTTTAAAAGAGCACCGTCTAACTAACTTCTGATGATTGGCAATCCTTTGAAATTTGTATTTAGTCTTTAATGTCATGTACTCTGTCTATTATTATACAGATTCTCCAGTACCTATTTAATATGTTTTTTATGTAATTATGAAAAACTCAACTACAAAGAAATTAATTTATATACCTTTTAATTAGATATTTGGATGACAAACGATATACGAACAAATGAAATAAACGTGCATGTATTGAATACGCTATGGTCATCTTGATGGCACTTGCGAGCCTTTTAATTATTGTTATATTTATTATAGTTCCGCGACAGTTCATCGCGCCAAATATTATCGTTGACGTTTTTCGCATGCTTATTAATCGTGCAGTATTTTATCGCGACTATTTTTTTGTGGTTATTTTATCGTGATTATATTAAGGTTACTACTTATTAGTTATTATAAACTTATTGTATAGGTGTATAGAGTAGAGTATAGTTTAGACATAAAATATTGAATGCTATACCAATATAGCACTGTCCATTATAGTTTTTTCTGTATATATATTATCATTTATTTAAAATACAACTATTTCTATAAAATACTATAATCCCTGTACGCCTGTACGTTAACAATACCTGAGGGCTCCGAATATGTTGAACTTGCAGTTTAAATATTATGTTTGTTATATTTTATTTTGTTCTGGTATTCTAGAACTTCTAGGTCGATCGCGTTCGACGATAAATGTTTTTGATTGTTTTATATATATTATATATATATATATATATATATATTGCGAATGTGTGTAGGAACCTACTAAACTAACTGCATTGTTTCTTGACATAAATTATCTGTTTTAGTATTTATTGCAAAAATTTCATATTTTCATCCTCGCGACAAACCTCGGGAAGATCTACACGTACTGCCGAAGTTTTCGAGCTTTTATTTAAGAGAAAAATGATGACTTTAATAATAATAATGATAAACCGGTATATTTTCCGAAATAGGTCATTCAGTAAACGCGCTTGCGCTAGTTCGTACTAACTATACTAACCGACAATCGCACAAAGTAATGTCACGGTTTTTCATTTTCGTTATATAGTCGTATTATATATTATTACATATGTAATATAAATTTTGTATATACACATACACTCGTTTAAAGTAGGTATTTTTGTTATAGGTACCTATATATTATAATATACTATTATTATTATCATTATTATAATGAGGTTGACCGGAAACGTTTTACGCGTACAGACTCAGTACGTAGTTAAGCAGTCATACGGTATAAAATATTGTATACCTATATTATATAGATATAGGTCGTATTATAGGTACCTCTACACACACCTTGTACCTTATAAAGTTATAATACTATCTATGCTTAAGCGAAACATTGGAATCGTGCTGTAACAGCGTTTATTATATATATAAAGAGAGAGAGAGAGAGAGAGAGAGACTTATCATCATTTATAATCACGCGCGATATTTATAATATTGTCGTCCCATCGATAACTTTTGCATTTTTGCTATTTGTTATTTTTTAACCATAGGATATTATACAGTGACCAATTATAATAATAATAATATTTATTGGCCAAAAGAAAAATACAATTTCAATAAGTAATCATTGATTATATACATAATTTGGTAAGATGGCCCATCTCACCACTGAGGATAACCTCTTATCGGTGATGATGGAGTACATTACATACAATTGCATACTATATTATACATATACGTTGTATATTGTATACAGTTACTATTCCAATTTGAGTAACTTTTCAAATTTTGATATAAATTGCAAGGCACTGGAAGTTAATCAAAAATAATTAATCTAATTGTCCGACATCGCAATTACACGTATTATCTACACCAAAAGGAACGACGCAAATAGCATTTGAGATTTGATGAGCTTAAACCCCTGAACTCTGAAGAATAATTGCTATAATTCAAGTCCCCAAATAAGTAGGCAATAATTATCTAAGGGGGTGAGGGGGAGGAAGTTATGCCACCAATAATAAGCCTTACATTGTGCATTTTTATGGCTTTAAAGTGCATATATATAATATATGTTATATATATATATATATAGGTATACCTAATATAGCTACTATATACATATATGTATTTGTATTATATTATCTTTGTAGAATTAAATACAATAATCAAGTATATTTTAGAAAAATGTACCTAAATAATTAAATAATATTTTACTAGTATACTTCATAAGTTTAAAACTAAAAACAAAATATTATAAATAATATAAATACAAAATTATATTTTACTTTTTACTATAAATTAATTTTTTTTAATCACAGCATATTAAATATTTAATAATTAAAAACATAAAATCACAGTTTAGTTTTAAATATTCAAATATTATAAATGTATCATCAAAAAAAAAATTCCTAAATCATAAAAATGCTAAACATATTTATACGTTCAATTATATTGCTTATGTATTATTAGACCTTGGAAAATTAATTTAACTGGAATAAAAATTAATTCAGATATATATAGTATCTTGCAATTTGTGTTCCTATGTATCTCTTTTAAACACTCTTGTGATGATGGCAGTTGTGAATCTTGTTTTACTGCACCCATCAGCCACCAACGCGTTTGACCGACCATAACGGTAGCGTCATCTATATTTTACTACTACACTTTGAACTATTTAATATTGTAGGATAGACTGCGACGTTGCAACGGTTTTTGTTAAATTTTCAGATTTTTAATTCGTTGAAAACTGACCAAGTATAGGTTTACGCAGATATTAGGTAGGTTAGGACATTTCATTATACAACAAATGTTATCTGATCTCGTTCAATCCGGGATCTATAATTCGGGAGCAATATTTCCTATTTAATGTAAATCGTAGAACGTACAATTGAGTAATAAAATAAACTAAACAATAATAAAAAATTTATTTTTTTGTGCTTCCGCTGGTTTATTCAAACTTTATATCCGACATTTATTTTCTTACAAGTTTTTTCCTTTTCGTCCTATTTCGCTTAAGAATTGGCTGTATAATATTATTGATTATGATGTATTTTTTTTTTAAACTTCAGTCAATTTCTGGGGAGTAATGGACCTCACAAATTTTCTATTTTGTTTTAAAAAGAATTAAAATTATCATCAGCATTTAATTATATATGTTACAATGAATGCTAAGAATTGTCATCAACAATCAATGATGCCAAATCAGTTGGTCTTAAAGGTTGGTAAAAAGTATTAAAAAATGTTTTGTTATTTCCGGAGAACGTGTTGTATGCTATCCGGTAAATAAACTTTGGTAGCGACTGCGCCTTTATTATAATAGTATAATACCATTGATCTAGGTATTAAAAATCAATGACAATACTAAACAAAATTCCAGAAGGTGAAAAAAACTGTTAAATTATATTAGCATAAGCAGTGGCAAAATTGAGTAAAAAACTATATAGCATTATAGGAGGCACAATTATTTGTTCACAAAATTCGGAACCATAAAAACTAATGGTTTGTTTACACAAATCATTTAAACTCAGTGTGACATCGTAGTATGGCATACAAACAAATCGTTGGAATCCATAAAGTTAAATAATATTAAGTTAATTAAAAAAAAGGTTGCTATATAATTGCTTTGAAAAACAAATGATGTTAATCCTGAAATGCTATAAACATAATTTATAAAATTATGTTATTATTGTTGGTAAAGTGGATAGTGGATTGACAACAATCCATGTTGACTATTATTGCCTATTGGGTTATTTTTCTAACCCGGAAAATGAGTAAACGTTGACAATACGTCAACACATATTATGGGCAAATAAATGTAAAATAAATGTAGGTAATATGTTGTACCTTAAGCAATGATTCAGGGAAAAAAATATTAATCCTAATTTCTATGTTAAATGCATTCTTTCATTTCTATATATATATATACATAGTAGAAGATTCAAAGTTTAATAAATCTATTGATTTTGTTGTTGCTTAAAAAACATGTAGGTGTAGATAATAAACCATTTTTTAGTGACAACTTACAAGATATATAACAGAAGAAGTAAGTAGGAAGAAGTAAATATTCCAAAAACATTATGAAAACTGGGGACTCATAGATAATTTTTAAAGATTGTTCGAAAATGCGATATGATAATAATACTTAAGTGGAAAAGATCGTCTTTTTAAGAATGCTAAGTAATAAGTACCTACCTATAATAATGCATCGAATGTAATTTACATACTATTACGTAACTAACGAAGATTTGCTATTCAATGGCACATTCCGCACATATCCTCGAGAGCAAAACTGTAAAAGGAAACTTGCTTCCTTAAAATAATTTGGAGGTAGTTGTTTAGTTATGTGTATTTCTTACTTTCATTGAGTAATATATTCTACGTTTATATGATGGTGTTAAAACGGTTTGTAATTAAATCGGTTTTAAATTTTTAAAGTACATAGTGTGAGCGTTTCAACTTTTAAAACGGTTTACATTTTTTAAACCGTTTTTACAAAAATGACAGTCCATAATTGGCTATATTGTAAAGTGTATTTATGTTAGAACTGCAAGCTCCAAGTACTTGGTAGATAAAGATTATATATTTATATTGTATAACTAACTTATAAAGCAGTAAATAGACACGTTAGAAATTTTAGATGATTAATGATGGTCGATGGATGGTGTGTGGGTTGTGATTCGTGCCAACTGGTGAATTTCAATATCAAAAAACATCGTCTTTAGTGTCTTTACTTTTCAAAACGTATGAAGTATCAAATATTGAAATATGAACGTAAAAATAATCGTCGAATAATTGTATTGCTTCTGATAATTAATTCAATTTTATTAACTGAATAGATTGATCGTAAGAATTAGTTCACTTATAAACTAAAACTAAACTGAATTTAAATTTAAAACGGCGGAGTTGAAAGTTAAAAAAGCACACACATTTCCATAAGAAACACTGTCTATTCACTGACTAGTCATTCAGGCTGTCCAGTTGAGAAATCAAAAATACAGTGCCCGGATGCTGATATCATAGATATTTTTCTATTATCTCAATATTATACTGAATATTATCTATGTGAATATATCGCCGATTTCTGGTGATAAAACGGATTGTTTGTTCAATATTGATAATAACAGTAAGTTGTTATGTATGTGCCTGTGGTAAAAAGGGCGAAATCAAATCATTAAAAACAAAAACACTTGTAGAGCTTGTAGAATTTCGAATAATATGCATTAGAACAAAAAATATTGACGTTACCCACCTACACCAATAATTGTTATGGTTTTTATGTGATTATTTATAGTTAAAGTCTGTCTTAGAAAGCATTACGGAAAGCAGGTAACAACAACAATAATAATAATGCTATAAATCCAAAAAAAAAAAATAGATGTCATTCAACAATTGATATGAAAGTGGTTTTGTGTAATGTCCAATCAATTTGTTATCTTTATTTGATCATCAGGAAATGAACTTAAAATGGAGTTTGCTGACAAAATTAGAATACCAAAGTTGAACGGCGTTACAATGAGAGGTCCACACATATCCAACACTAGTACTGGAACACTAGTCATTACTGGTCATCATTTAATATTTTCATCAAGATCTGAAGATGTAGAATTATGGGTAAATAATCTGTTGGTCAATATTTTTTTATCAAATATCAAAAATAGATATTGGAATATATAATTCTCCAATATTTCCTAATTTTAAATGTTCAGTTTTTTATTCTTATTGTTGAAATTGTCTACTTTAGATTAGGCAAGAGACTACAATTTTTTAACAGGTATATAATTAAAGAATTATAAAAATAAATTATAAATTTATATTTATACAACAAAATAATGAGTAATAACTATTTCTGATTTTACTACAATTAGTGTCCCAGCTGAAAAATGTACACCACTTATTCTAATATTAAGTACTAATATTTTTAGATTTTGAACCGTAATATTGACATTGTGGAGAGAAAACTTAATACAATTACTTTAAAATGTAAGGACTTTAGAATTATTGTTTTTGATATGCCATATATTGAACAAGCTACCTCTGTTGCTGCTTCTATTGAATCACTCATAATGACAGGTTTATAAATTATCAAAATATGAACTTTCTACAAAAAATTTGTACATTTTTTTGTGTAATTTTTAGATGAAGCAGATTACCTACACCATATGTTTTCAAATAAAAGTAATGAATATCGTTTTCCATTTGATGTACAATCTCAATGTGAAAAACTAGTTGCTGGTGATTCAATGTGGAGAATATCTCATGTCAATAAATCTTATAGAGTATGTTTTTAAATTTGTCATTATTTTGTAATTACTGTTTTAATTTTCATAAAATTATTTTTATAACTTAAAGCATTCGGTTATATTGAGTAAAAGATAAGATTTTATCTTAAAAAACTTGTAGATTTAGTGGTTAACGGGAACGTTAACTAATCATTAATATGACGAGTGTTTGCCGTGCAGTTAAGTACTAAATTTTATGTTTCTTAAATTACATTTTAGTATAATATTTATATAAACAATTTAGATTTAGAAACTAATGGTAAAATACTGAATTGTGCTTAATTTCCTTCTTTTATATAACAACTATTTTATGTAGAATTAAAAATATTTAAAAAAATAAAATTCATGTTTTTTGTTTAAAATATAAACTTTAAATCCTAGCCCTACTCATAAATTACCAACTTTTAAACACAAATTTATAATTTTTTAGGTTTGTGCTACTTACCCAGAATTGACTGTTGTTCCATCAAATGTTGATGATACCATGTTGATTGCTTCTGCTAAGTTTCGTCAAAATGGTCGATTTCCAGTTTTGAGTTATCGTCACGAAAAAGGCGTAAGTTCTTAATGAATTTTTTTTTCATGTCAAAAATTTAAAAGTGCATTTTATTTTACTGAGAATTTTAGTTAACATTACTATAATTTAAGATTAGTCAATGGATTCCACAAACATGGTTAGTGGTTTTTCTGCTACTATTTTTCTGTACTCCTTATTCTTAAATTATACTAATATAAACATAAATAGACATTTATAGAAAATAAAAGATATTCCATGTAAGATGGTCCATACAAACTGGGACATAGAACTTCTCTTCCTCAGTTAGTTGTCCACTATGTTTTTTTTATAAATCTTCCTATTTATATACATTATTAATGACTGATTAACATAGCGCTAGACCACTGGAAAATCCCTAAATACCATTTTCAAAAAAAATCTGAATTTATTATTCGTACACCTAAAAAGATTAAAATATCATCTAAAATAAATAATTTTATTGTTAACTGTTTAAAAAAACTTAATAAATGTATAATTTATAGAGTGTGTTAATGAGAAGTAGTCAGCCTTTAGTTGGTTCAAGTTCTAAACGTTGTAAACAAGATGAACGTGTTATAAACTCTGTACTTGGTCCTGGAAAAAGAGGGTATATAATTGATACCCGCAGTGTTGCTAATGCTACAAATGCTAGAGCTCGTGGAGGTGGATTCGAAATGGAAGCTCACTATCCTCAGTGGAGACGAGTAAATTCGGCTCTTGAACGTCATAATGTTTTATTGGACAGCTTGTCAAAAATAGTTGAAGCTTGTAATGATACAACATGTACTATAGATCGATGGCTTAACAAGTTAAATGGGAGTGAGTGGTTGTCCCATGTTAAAGATACATTAAATGCAGCTTGTTTAGTTGCACAATGTTTAAATAAAGAGAGAGCTTCAGTATTGGTACATGGATCAGAGAGCACAGATGCGACATTGGTATTAATATCATTAACTCAATTGATATTAAATCCAGAATGTCGAACAATTGTAGGGTAAGAATTTGTAATATTATTTTAATATTAATTGTGTGTATTGAATAATGATTTTGATAAATATTTATAGATTTGAATCATTAATTGAGAGAGAATGGCTTCAAGCTGGACACCCATTTGAAACTCGCCATAAAAGTGGTTGTTACAATGCAGCTCGAACAAAAGTATCTTCGTCTACTACATCAAAAATTTTCCATCATGGATCAGGCGCCACATTTTTATTATTTCTTGACTGTACATGGCAAATACACAATCAATTTCCATGTTGTTTTCAATTTTCCTCAAATTTTTTATCATCACTTGTTGATCATTCATACTGTTCAGATTTTAGTACATTTTATGGTAATTGTGAGTCTGATCGAAAAAATAATCAATACGGAAAACCTAATTTATGGTCGCACTTTGATCAAAAAATTGATGAAATTATCAATCCACTATACCTACCTACAAATGATGTAATATGGCCTTCTGTTGCTCCATTTAGTATAGTAAGTATATAGTAGATCATGATTTACAAAATATTACTTTTGATAAAATTTAATAAAAATTTCTTTTAAATTAAATTTAAATTTAGTTATAATAAGTATATTAGCTTGTATTTTAAAATTTTTTGTAATTATTTAATCTAACCAAATTTTTAGGAATTGTGGCGAGATATGTACTTAAGATGGTCTATTGATCAAACACATCAAAAAAAGTATAAAAAATCAATTGATGATTTAGTAAAACGAAATAAGGAATTAAAAGTCTTAGCTACAAAATTACTCAACGAGAATCAAGATACTGGTAACAAATCTACATAACTAATTAATTATATTTTCTGTTTTATTCAATACAGGTACCAAACAATTATTGAATGATATGTTATTATTTTTTTTTTATGCCATTTAATTTGTTAATCAACTTTAGAAACTATATAATATATTTATTACTGTATATAATTATTTATTTCCATTGAACCTATATTCAATATTGTATCAATTTACCTGAAAATAAACAACTTGATTACCAACTAAAGTGTTAAAGAACAAAGGTCATAATTTTTTTTATATATTTACCAGTCAAATTATAGAAAACATTATTTATTTAATACATTAATTCATGTTATACCTAATATATTTTTGTTTTTATTAATTAGGTAAGAATTGCTTACGACTAGTTATCATTAAAAAGTTTGTCTATATCCATCATAAATATTTTTCTATTTTAGGTATTTAAATTATAATTTTTTTCTCTGTTTTTGTTATTACTATTTTTAAGCTTTTTGATATATCAATTACATTTAGCTAAACAACTAACTAGTAATACTTGTTATACATTAAATAATATTGCATAATATTATCAATTATGTAATATAAATATTTAATTTAAAAAAAAAAAAATGTATTCATTATTAATTAAAACAACTATCAGTTATAAATAATATTTAGGTTCTATCATTAATTAACAATAATTATAATCTATGATAATTTAATTTATATATCTTCTGTTGTCTATAATATGCAACTATCAAAAAATATTCAATTAATATGCATTTTCATTCAAATATGCGAAAATATATAAAAATAAAAATTAACTATTTAATCTACACATTACAAAACATTGACATTTGTAAACAAAATTATTCTTGGTGAACTGTAGAAGAATATGCTTTTGCAAATAAATTCGAGTTCTATTTATTATGATAAATTGTGGTTATGAATTTTTTATGTACTTTAAAAAAATGAGTATGAACAATTTACAGAGAACCTTGTATTCAATTTTTAAAGTTTTAATCTAGCATAAAATGTATTGACGTTTAAAAAAATGGGAAATGTCAAATGTCTTAAAATACATCAAAGTATGTTTAAATTTTGTCATGTACATAAAATACAGATATAAACATTTGATAAAGTATTTTAAGTATCAATAATTTTTTTTGTTTTGAGTTTCACCTAAAATACAATATTGATCTTGAAAAAAGTAATTTTTAATTTTGACATCAAATTAAATCCAATTTGCTACTAGAAACCATTTTTAAAATTAAAACTCGAAACATTTTTCAAATATTTATTATGTATACACAATACACCCAATAATTTTCTTTTAAACTCCATTTTAAAATCATTAATCAAAACATTCTTCGGATTCACCAAGATCCAAAAATTAAAGTAAATTGATAATTTTTTACTAATTTAGTATCTTTTAATAGCAACTTTATTGGATAATTAACATTTATAATATTATTAAATATCATACTACACAATTAACTTGAAACTTAAGAGCATAATAACATAAGAAATGTTGTATGTATGTATTTTTAAATGTTTCAAGTGGTTTCTTATCTGTAGTAAAATAAGTTTTGATTATTATCAAACCACGGCATATGATTTTTTAAAGTTTTATAGACTCTGCCACATTAATATCAATTCTACCAAATAATTGTTTATGTTGATTCCAACGCCAACTGTTTATTAAACAATAACCGATAAAAACATTTTAAAAAACAATCTAAACATTGTTATCTAAAAAGAACAGTGATTATTAAAATAATAAAATAATATAATTCTAATACCTCATATTTTTAAATAGGTTTATATAATATAATATTCAAAATAATAAAAAATACAGTTAATTTCATGTAATTTAAATGATTATTAATAATATTGTCGTAAATAATAATATAAGTAAAATAGTGGTTTTAAGCCAGCTTTATGTAAGAGAATCTATTGGTCATACATTTTATACATTATACTTTAACTTATGTTGTAATGCGTGTAAATTTGTAATTTACAAATATTTAGGAGATTGATAATCGGCAGAATCAATATGTAAAAAAGTTCAGCAGAGTCAATATGCGCTCCAATCAATAGATTTTTTACAGGTAAAAAGGTAATTTTGGCGCAGTTGATGTACACCCGACTTTTTACTCAGTTTACTTATAACATGCCATTAAAGAGGATATGATACCCATGTGTTGTCTCTATTTTACAAGTGCGTAACATTAAACATACCAAATTTTATGCTCAGCAGATCACGTTTAGCTCCATTAGTTTAAAAATTTGAGTGAATCAATCTCTCATTAGATTGTAACACCCTCATGAGCTTATGACATTTTTTGAATTTTGAAGTGAGTTTTAAGTATTTTAGGATGCACAAAAAATTTACAATTTACTTAGTGTAGTAATGGCAGCGAAAAATCTTAGAGAGTAGAAATACCAGAAGAAGAAGGAAATATTTAGAACTTGCTTCAAAATTAAAATATAGTAAAAAGCCCATGAGGTCGTCTAAATAATACTCTTGCCTTTATAAGAGATCAATTCACTCTAATTATTTAACTAACGGTGCTAAACATAATTTGCCTAAACGCAAAATTTGATTTGTTATACACTTAAAAGACAGTGACAACACATATAGGTATACAATTCTCTTAAACCAAAATAATTTTAAAAATTTGTATTTAATATTAATATCATTGTCACATTGTTAATCTTTTTATCACTGCAACCAACTATTTTTAAAATAAACAAATATAATTATTTTATTAGTTGAACTAGTTCACAGTTGCATTATTTTAAGAAAAGTATGTTACATAATAAGTAATTATTTCAATTTGAAATAATATAATATTTAATATTCATCTTAAAAATCGAAAAATATTATAGGAACACAAAAACAATTAAAATGTTATCACAATTAAACAATGCTTTATTTTTTGAAATTATTAAATTATATACTATACATAAAACAGTCTATAAAAAAATTGGCAAAGACACGGCAATAATTTACAAAAAATAACATAATACCCAGTACCCAGTAGTTGTATACTTGTATAATATACAAATAATTAATCATTGAACTTTCTTTTGTATTTTTTTTGTTTCTGGACTTCCAAGTGTTTTCTTTCTTTGGTATACCATATGCATGTACATTTGAGGGAATACTAAAAAAAAATTACACATTTTTTTTAAAAATTCTTTCAAAAAGGAAATATAACAGATACTATTTTTGGATACAATTTTTAGACAGCTTAGCCCACCAGATATCAAATAATTCCTGGTGACCTGACCTTTTTTCATAAATTATAATTAGTTGCCCCCCTTCAAAATGTCATAAATAGTGATATTATGTAGTAATAGATATTGAGGTAAGAAAGTGAAGACATTACATGTCATTAAATAAGAACAAATAAAATTTTCTAGCTTGACATTTTCCCATGCTGTCCCAGGACATATGTGATAAAATTAAATAATTTAGACAGGAAATAACATTTTGTTGAAGATTTTTTTATAGTTTTCATATTTCATTAATCAATAAACTTACATGGTATATAAATCAGCATAACAATGGCAATTGCAGACCATAGACTGAATGCAATATTTAGTTTATTAGGCATTTCAATACTCCACATTTTGGTTCTTCCAACATATCCTAATGACGTCCAGTAAACTAATAATTCTCCACTAACACCAACTGGATACAGAACATAGAAGAAAGTATATCTGAAAAAAATGACATTATCAATGTACAAATTTTAATAAACCCATTAATAGGATTAACATAATAAATGTTAGTTATTACCTCGCCCAAATAATTAGATAAGGGATATAACCAATAATATTGAAACCATAGTATGAATATCTGGTAATTTCTGCAAAGCACCAAGCAGTTAAGGCCAATGGTAAACCTGGTGAGCCCGATGTCTCTGGTATAAATGCAATAGCAGCGACAATGGCAACACGTGATAGAACTTGTTGAATAGTAACTGCCAAATTAGATTTCACCAAACCACTAGCTACATTTAATATCTATATTCATAATAAATAAAATTCAATTAAACAAACACAACTTCAAGAAAATCTACAAATAGTTTATCTTTTGACTAAAAATTATCAAATACCAAGAATTCAGTAAGTAAGTGTTATTAGTCAGCATACTTGTTGAGAGAAAAATATATAACTTTGTTAGTTACTAGTAAGACAATCAAATTAAGTATTTAAGTAAGTGTATACTTAAGAAAAATTATAAGCCTATCAATGAATATAAATGATATTTATATATTTTATAAACAAAACAAAACTATAAGATGAAGGGCTGCATATTATAATATTCTACATTCACACTATTGCTAGTGAGAGTATTTCTATCTCCAATCATTATATTATTGATTTATGGTTAATAAAATTAAATATTGTAATAATAATTGGCTTGAATATGTCATACTGAACACTACAATAAAACCTGTTGTTAAATAGTTGTTACATCTTATATGCAATAACAACAGATTATATAGGTATAAATGATATAGTTTATGGAAATTAAAACTTGTTATAGACCAACAAGGAACTGCTGACCTTGTATATGACCTAAAATAGTGAATATTCTGAATAATAGGTAACTTACCCAATGTCATTTGTTTGATATTAAATAATTTTCACTTAATACTACATTTATTGTTATTTATTCATCACTTCATCAGAGAAAAAGATAGATATCTAATTACATAAAATTAATACCTAATGCTTTTATTTTATTATTTAAAATGTAATAGTTGAAATTAAGAATGTTTTTTTTTCATTCCTACACAAAAAACAAATATTAATTAAATGATATTATATGCGGATTAACCTTAATTCAAAATTGCTCTATTTATTTTTTCAACAAGTTTATATTTCATTTCAGTTAAAAATGCATATACAAACCTCAATAACTGCAGCATTTTGGAATATTCCAACTGTATACTTCACAACGTCCCACAACGATTGAGATTGGGGTGGGTTCACATAGTAATTAACAATTTGAAATAATAAATAACTCCATCTGAAAAAAAATTTCTATTTAAGCATTCTGTCGCTCGACCAAGAAAAATACTATAACCTTAGTAATATAACATTACCCCAAAACTTGAATGAAATTGTATGCAAACAAATACACATTTACCAACAGACTAGGTTTTTTGTTCGTTTTTCCTTTGGTCGCAGCCATTATAACACGGTATTATGTGGTAAGAAAATAACAAATAACAAGAATAGGTAGTACTAAAGTAAATTTTAAAAGTAGGCAAATTCGACAACCTCGTTACGTATGAACTATGAGATCAACGCAGTGTCGAGTCGTCTGTCATTACAACGTACGCGGACGAGGAGTGACGACGACTTAAAAGTTACAACTGTACAAAATTACGAGCGTGTAGCCGGAGCGTACAGCAATAGCCAATAATGAGCAACTAGGCGCACAACTATCGCTGAATTACTATCACCGAGTTTCGGCTATCAGATTGAAAATCACAGTGGGAAATCATGATTCGTATATCATTCCCAAGGTGGATATGTACCTACATCGTCTACCTTGATCATACGAATTACACGGACATTTATTATTATTTAATTATTTAATTATCATTATTTTTTCTATGACGGACGCCCGATGGCTGAGACGTCCTGAGTAGTTGGCATCGACGTGTTTGAGTTTTTCATCCCCACCATTTGGCCAGCTGTAACGCGGCGCAAGACCTAAGGTACGTCCACAAACGGATGAACGACGTCACGTAACAGTTTTGGACTTTGGTCGGTAATGTGGTGAACCGTAAGTTATTATTATGCCTATAAACTAATTTAGCAAACTATTTTTTTTCAAGTATATATTTTAAATTATAGTATTGATGATAGTAGGTACCAAAATTAAATATGTATAATATATTTATGTATATTATCATGATTCGTGATAGGTACTTGGTATTCATAAACTTATAGTAATACCTATTTATTAGCAGTGGCGTATTTTAAACTTTTTTCTGGGAGCCCGACATTTTTTAAATTCAAATACCTATTCCATAGGTACTTAAATTGATATTAGAAAATAGTATATTATTATAGTCATAAAGATTACATAAATAGAAAATTCTTATCAATAGATGTTAGAAATTGATCTACTAGTTTTAAAAAATAGTTCTGGCGTAGGAATATTATAGTAGTTACTAGTTATCCTATTTTTGGTTCTAAATGAGGAGACGTTATTATACCCCTGGATCTTCCCTCGTAAAATCGTAAATACGACACTGAGCTCTATTACCTCCAAGCTTTTTCCACCATAGAACTATTCAACTATCTATAAATTGCAATTAAAATACCTTATATCTTATAAGCTATAGCTATATAATAAATTAATAAGTCTTATAAAGTTATGATGATTATATAAAAATTTTTATAGTTTATAGGTAGGTACGAAAGGTATCTACTACCTACGTAGGTAGATATAGTAATTAGATAATAAATTATTGTATTCATTATCTACCAGTGTTCTATTTTGAAATTTAAAAGAGGCTTATAGTCACTTTTCCTAAATTTTATTTATAGGTAAGCATAATTGGATAAATTGATTTTACGTGCTTGTTTTTATAGTATAGCATTTTTACTTAACCATCCTAAGATTACAGTAACAACAGAAATCGTGTTAAGCTTAAGATAATTTGTAAATTGCTAATTAGGTATTGCAAATAAGTGGTTTCGAACTGTTTTATATTAAACATTTAATCAAAATATAATTTTATTAAGGTGGAAATTGGGAATAATGTATTTTTATTAATCACCTACGAATTACGATTTACAACTATTTGAGATATCCTAACGAATCCTAACAAACAATAATATAATCAAACTTGGCTTTCATTCATATAGCCACGCGGTTGCCGGGCACAATGTCACAATCTACATATAGAACAATAATAAAACTTACTGCCGGATGACTGTATGTTTGTTTTCTGTAATGTAGTGGTTAAATATTTTTTTTAAGGTTTCCTGGGCTATCTAATATAATAGGCTTTTATTTTATATTTTTAATTTTAGTAAGTACCTATAGGTACGTCACGAATAACTCGTAGAGACGTGAAACTAAAGAACCTATAGGTATATGTAAAAATAAAATGAAGAGCAAACAATTATATGCAACTGGTTTAATGTTTATAACTATAAATTGTAACTATAAGTCTATAATGTAATAACCTATAGATACGTATTATGTTTTTTTTCTAATCAAGGCTGACTACTGGCTGGCATTATACAAAACTGGTTGGTAAGTGCTATGTGGTACACCGTACACCCTAAGTTATGAATAAATATAATATGAATTTGTAAATTTGAACTACTGACCAAACCAGCAGGATCGGCTCTAGCTTTTTCAGCGTCTAGTGCTAGTATTATTTCGGCGCCCTTCACCTTCTTTTTAAATATATAAACAGGCAACCATGCGCCCTTCCTCTGATTTTGATGCCATGTACCGCAGCATAAGTAGAGCCTATTTAAAGCCAGACCAGCTAACCAGTTTTGTAGGTCTATGATTATTTTAATGAAAAAGTATCTTCTACAAGATTGATTTCAGGACACCACTATAAAATCGATGTGTTTCTGTAATCAGTCTAATCCATTCCTTTGTTTCAATTATAGTAGCCAAAAATCAAAACCTATATATTAGATAATTAATTATTGTTGGTAGGTAATGACTTATGAGTCATAATTATTGACTATTATTATTATAGGACGAAATTATGGAATTATTGCCGTTTGTCCGATCTCTTATAATCATTTTAGGCACATATTATAAATACAATATAATATAATTTAAATTTATAAGTAATGTTTTGTTAATAAATGGTTATTCTCTAACTTAAAAACTATAAATTTAATAAAACCAGTTCCATTTAATAATTAAAATCAAAGGAACATATTTATTATTAATTACTAATGACCAGTGAAGTATAAAATTATTTATTAATCTATCTATCTATCATAATGAGTGATGACTCATAGAGCAAAGTATATAATATTATATTAATATATAGTCAGTAATATTTATTATCATGTATTTATATTTATTGTTATCAGTAAAAATTTTAAAATATTAACTTTTAAATTATTTTATTATACTTTTATAGGAACATTAGGAAAGGTGTTTATAATAATGCCATAAAAATACTATATTAGTAGTTAAATATATTAAACATTTAAAAATGATTTAAAATTTCAAATAGCAGGCTTTTTAGTATTTGAATTATAAGTTCAAATTTTTGAAATTTGAATTCAGAAAATGTAAGCCTTAAACCATTTAATATTTAAACACTAATATATATATATTTTAAAGTCTTATCTATTCAGATTTAAAATTATTTTTTGGAATGTACCTAACATCTTTATTCAGGACATTTATAAGTGCTTGAGATTATAATAATGACTTAACAAATCTCTCATTGATCAGATTTTCAAGATTTACTTATAAATGTATTATATAATTTTGTTTATATTATATGTCTCACATCCACAGATTGAAATTTATTAGTAATCAATTTTTAATAAATGTATAAGTGTACTTAATACATATATCGATAATTTATCAAAGTAAAACGCTATATTACAACTTAGAAATATATTTCTATAAAAACCATGTTAGGCAGATACTTTATTAGTTTAAAAAAAAACTATATAATTAGAGAAAGATTTTAAGATTTTAAGCAGAACGAATAACGATCATTGAGGAGTGTATTGGTTTTAGTATATTGTGTTTTTATGTTATAGACATAGAATATAGTGCGGAAAATTTATGGTAGCAAATTTGATCTAGTGCCTATTATGTATTTTTGAATGTAAAACAAGTAATTTTGTTAATAATTCAGAAAAATTTACAAAAAATAATGAAAAATGCCAGTTATAAGGAAATAAGTGCTATCCAGTTTTAAAAAAAATCGATTTGTTTGTTTTGTTATAATTCAGAAAGACCGTAGAGATTTATAATATATATATATATATAATATTTAATAGAAATTATAATATTTTTTCACTTTTCTAATCATATTATTACTCCTATTATACTAAGTTAAGAATATCGAAGTTATATATATTATAAGTAGGGCTGGGATATTAATGCCCTGAAATACCCCCAAAAATGCCCTTAAAAAAATGCTTTTATGACCTAAAAACCCCAAAACACCGAAAAAAATGACCTTAAAAAAATTAACTAGAGTAATTAAACGGTGTTTAAGTCGACAAAACTCGTACTAAACGTCGAACAATATATCATCGGACGTCGATTTTACTGACTTAAGATTATTTAACAGGAAATACGGATAGTGTTTACTCAAACCTTGTCCAATAATATAATACGAATTACGAGTACCTACTTATTTTTATATAAAAACCATGTTGGTGTAAATGTGTAAAAATCTTAAAATAAAATTTTAAATTCATACTTGGTTTCCAAAAACTCAAAAAATGCTCCAATAACTCTAAAATGCCCTAAAAAATTAATAAAATGACCTAAAAACTAAAAAATCCCAAAAATTGCAAAATAAACTTTCTTGTTCTCATTCATAAGTGCACAAAACAAATTTGTGACCAGACGAGCATCGCACAGTAAGCTTTGGAAAACAATGCAAAGTGCATCGAAATCCCAGCCCTAATTATAAGCATATTTTTAAGTGGCATTAATAGAATGTTGGACATTTAAACATTTTAGATGAGCCATACTTCCAATGATCATTTCGAAATCATTAAATTTTTTAATTTTTATTTTTATTCTTTACAGACAGAGTAATTCTAATTTACACTTATAATGGTTTAACTGTTTATCAAATCAATTAAACAGTTACAACTCCATTCATTTTCTAAATTAATATGGTGACCCAATATGCAGCAGTCCACTACCCTCGTAGAAGTCCGGAAAAATATACCAAGGAAAAGTTTGAAATTTATTAATAATTGCTTATGAAAATAAAAATATTATGGGTTATCAATAGATTGGAAGATAATAGAATACAAAATATTATAATAAAATAATGTCATAATTTATTATTATATTATTATTATATTGTTAATTGTATAAAAGGGGCTAGTATAGGCAATTTTAGATTAGGATACTCAATAATTAAAAGAACTTATTTATCTTTGTAGGTATATATTATTATTATATATACATATATAAAATAATCATTATTATTATAAATGTGTTGGTGACCTTTTTTATATCCTGGGATACATGTGGGCAGTATTTTATCAATTCATTATCCTTTTCATTTTGTCTAACTTAGACTGTGCGTGAATTCCGCATATGTGATAAAAAGTGGATTTTATTTTGTGCATGCAATTAAAAATTAAAATGATTTGACGTTCTTTATATAATATAATATATAGAAATAAAGTTATTACACCAATGACCCATATATGTTACCACTTATAGTCCATAATATGATTAATGTCAGCACATCTCTTCGAATCAATGTGATCCTTAGTCCTTAGATTATATTATACTACCATATAATCTAAATGCTAAGGTGTAATTGCATTTTATAATGGATAAGTCATATTTAAGTTTTTGAAATGAACATAGATTTTATCTCTTTCATGAAATATACACCTTTATTTTACGCTATTTATGTAGTATTTTAAACTAATTAATATAATTACCGCATATTCATATACCTACGTTCGTGAAATTTAAATAATATTCATCTTATCTTAATAATTATTATACAAGTTTTGTATGTTATACTTTGAAATACGTAAAAACGTACTATATAATAATGTAAAAATATGACTAGAGTTTAAATTTGTAAAAAATTATATACATTTTTTATCTATTAATTATTGATAAAATTATAATGATTGCTATAATGTTACATTTGGTATTATAATTTATTATTACAAAATTAAATGTTAAGGCCAAGATTGTTCCACTAATTGACGGAAACTTTAAAACAAGCACAACGTTTTGTTTCACATAGGTGTTTACAAAATACAACTAAAAACTTTTTCTCCGAACTCCCCCCCCCCCCCCAAATATAAAAAACCGTTATCTACACGTAATGAAAGTTCTTCATCTGTATTAACTACGGTTATCTATACATAACTTAGGTAATTTTTAAAAACAAGATGTCAGAGGTTCGGTGGTTAGAATCAATGATCATACTTACATACCTACATACAATATTAGTAATACAGGGTGTCCCGTGAGGATTTACCCATTGCGATATCTCCCGAAGTAATGGTGATATCGAAATTCTGGTTTTGTAATAAGACTCACAGGGATAAGAACTACAATTATTTCATATTTTAATTTATTTTAATGTTTTGGTAAAAAAGTTAAAAAATATATTTTTTTATTTAATTATTTCAAAAAAAAAAATTAAAGATAGCCATTTTATTGAGTTTATTTTTCTGAAAATATTGACGTTTCAAAATTTTAATTTCATTAATTTCCTGATTTTTAATATTTTTTTTAGTTTCGAGAAAAATTGTGAATTATTTAACACCGTAATGTTATCAAACATGTGACCCGCCGCGCCGCATGCATTCCCATACGGCCGGCCGAATATTTTCCATGTTCCTAATGGTTATAAATTTATAATCATATTTTATTTCTTCAAAACTAGAAAAAATATTAAAAATCAGGAAATTAATGAAAATAAAATTTTGAAACGTCAATATTTTTAGAAAAATAAACTCTTCAAAATGGCCATCTTTAATTTTTTTGGAAATAATTAAATAAAAAAAAATATATTTCATAATTTTTTTACAAAAACATTAAAATAAATTTAAAAATGAAGTAATTGTAGTTCATATACCTATGAATCATATTATAAAACCAGAATTTTGATATCTCCATAATTTCGTAAAATATCGCAATGGATAAATCCTCGCGGGGCACTGTATATTATTTGACTGATTTTAGAAGTAGATATTTTTTTATTTTTTTTTACTAAACGAAATATACCCTCGGCGACATAAGCCTAGAAGTAGATATTGTAGTGTTGGTAATTGGTAGACGATAGTATCCAGTAATTTTAATAATATATTAGATTCATTGTACATTTGTACAGTAAAAAATATTATAATTGACGTACATTTTGCCAGCCCCCCCCCAACCAGTATGATTTTTGAATTTTTTTTTTGCTAAACTTTAGTGTGCCATTAGTGTGACTAATTTCAGAATTTGTGCAATACTGGTTTAACCGTAAATTCAAAAATATATAAGGGGAGTTGGAGAAAAGTACGTTTATAGTTGAATTAAAGTTTTAAATCCTACAAGTATTATACCAGGTGATTCTTTTATCATTGAAAGTGTTAATGAATTTTTTGAAAATTTAGATTTCAAATACTTAAGAGGACGTTTCACCCGCATGTGTTGTCTCCGTCTTACAAGTGCGTAACATTACAAAAACTTTTACGCGCGGGAAAGAACCGAGAAAGATACAGTTATAACTAAGAAACGAAATTTTCATCACATAAAAAGGAGAATTTTGTCTGTGCAATATCGTTTTTATTTTTTCGATATCAGAACTACAAAAAAAGTTATTCATGCTTAAAAAACGCAAAATTAATGTATTATAAAACAATAAGAATTTTTGTTGTATAAGTGATATCGAAAAAATAAAAACGATATTGCACAGACAAAATTCACCTTTTTATGTGGTGAAAATTTCGTTTCTTAGTTATAACTGTATCTTTCTCTGTTCTTTCCCGCGCAAAACAGTTTTTGCAATGTTACGCACTTGTAAGACGGAGACAACACATGCGGGTGAAACGTCCTCTTAATTTATCTTCAAAATATCGGTTAAGGTTTGAAGTAAATATGACGATACGGGAGGGCTAACATCATGCAACTTTATCTATGCCTTTACGCGTTAAACAAATTAATTCTTCGTACTTTGACATATATTATATACTAATCAGCTAGTAGTTATAAGTTGTATTTTGTACTAATTTGTCTTTATTAAAATAAA
This sequence comes from Diuraphis noxia, assembly GCF_037042655.1. Classification (NCBI taxonomy): domain Eukaryota; kingdom Metazoa; phylum Arthropoda; class Insecta; order Hemiptera; family Aphididae; genus Diuraphis; species Diuraphis noxia. The sequence goes on from NW_028301714.1 coordinate 41,315,925, forward strand.
TATTAGTATCTATTGAAAACCATGTTTGTAAAAGTAACAAAACCGCAATGAACATTATGGATAATAAGTATATTTTAAATGTACGAAGTATTAAAACACAATCCTGAAAAATATACAAATAGGCAAAAACAATAAAAATAATATTATGTTTATAATATATTGACCCAGTCTCGTATAATATTATACTTAAATCAATATTGAATGAATGTTATTACAAAAAATATAGAAAAATATATTTGTGTTTAAATTGCCTATTAACAGAAAGTAAGTATAATTTTGACTAATGGTTTGTTTGAAGTATAGTTAGTATACGATGAATCTGAATACAAAATTAGTTATATGACCTAGTATTAAATGTAATGCAATAATAATGACGTATAGCCGTGGTGACTAAACGGAATCTCGTCAGAGTGAAAAAAATAATAATAGGTAAAGCAGAAATAAGTGTATATTACATTTTCATAAAACTAAATCCTTCATATTAAATTGATATGTTTTTGTTCCTTAAGACATGACAGTCGGATTATGATAACAAATGCAGGTGATGCATAGCCCGCGGACGAATTTCACGTGAAAAATACATCATAATCGTAATATAAAAATAATAATATTAAAAACAACAATGATTGTACATGAAATCAGTGGCGTGGCGAACATCTTTCAAACCCTAAGCAAATTATTTATACTATGACCCCCCCCCCCCCCCCCCCCTCCATAAAGGTATAGTTTTCTGTATAAAAATTTTGAATGTTTGTTCTAGGGCTAAGCAATTGCATTAGGTAAACGTCGTTCACCACGCCACTGCATGAAATGTTAAAACGCTAAATATTTGTGAGCGCGAACCATAAGCTGATAAAAACATGCACGTAATATTCCGTAGCTATTGTATATTATATTGTATAGGTATAAATACCTACCAATGACGCGTTACCGCTAAACGGTACTGCGAGGGCTCTGCGCTAAACATAATATTACATCACGAGAAGAACAACGACTTAAAAATGTCATGTTATTTATTCTTCATTTATGAGATTCTTTTCTTGGTATTTTAATAGTTTGAAAAATACAAAAACGGCAACAGGGCCTCCTATTATAGTGAGTTTCTTTTACGTACCTAGGTAACGGTAACAACAAACGCGTGACATTTCGAAAAATTATATTACAGTAGAGTCCCGCTAATCCGGTCATCGCTAATCCGGACATCCGGATAATCCGGACAATTTATGTTTCGTATTTAGTACCTACTCATGTATAATATATATATTCGGGAATACCCATAATTAAGATATGGTTTAAACTTATCGTTTCGATTAGGTACATATGTATTGTGATATTATTTCATGTATAATATATATATTCGGGAATACCCATAATTAAGATAAGTATATTTATTGTGTTATTATTTATAGTGTTTATTAATGAGTAAGTTAAAAAAAAACGTCATTTCGTTTAATCCGGATTTTCGATAATCCGGAGAGAGTCCGGTCCCATCTAGTCCGGATTAGCGGGACTCTAGTGTATATACAATCGGTTTTTGAATTCATAGGCGGCACTTGGTAGAAACTTATGTGGGTGCAAACGTTTATGGTAATAACATTCACAAATCCATAGGGAAAATGCTCCCCAGTACCCCCCAAATATATAACTATTGCTACAACAATTAATGTAGTTAGAAAAAAAATGTTTTACGTGAAATTTTACGTGCAATCAGTTTTCGACAAAATCGATTTTGGTTTTTGATGTAACTTTAAAACAATTGTTTTAAAGTTACATCAAAAATTTCACCGAATGTTTATATAAGTATATTCTATCCACCATGCAATTATCAAAAAATTTCGACTTAAGTTAAACTATTCATAGGTATTTGCAATTTTCGATCATTATTAGTTTTTTTTTTCCTATTAATATCGATAAAAATTTATTTGTTAGGCAGAAAAGCTTGAAAATTTAATACAAGGCTCTTAACATATTGTTTCAATAGCAGTTGAAAAATAAAAGAAATACATAGTCACAATTTTTTTTTACATGCAATCAAATTTTAATTTTGACAACATACGTAAAAATCACGAAAATTCACAAATTATTTTAAGCTAGAAATTCATAAAAAAAATTTATTTTAAATCGAAGATTTGAAAATTTTTAATAATCTATAATATATCCTAGTCAGATAAACCGTCTTTGCTCAGAATCGTTTTTCGTATACAATGATATAATTGGATTCAAATTTAATTCCATCCATTACAGTAACCCACCTGTAACCTACTGTACAGCAGAGCGACATCCATTTTCCCGATTTTTTACTATCAAAATTACATTATATCAATATCAGTATAATTGTTAACAATAAAATAATTAAAATATTTTTTACTGTTATGATTGTCTGTGTGTGGGTGCAAAATGATACTTTTGCCCCCCCCCCCCCCCCCCCCCCCCAGAAAAATGTTCGTGGGTGCAACTGCACCCTCATGCCCCCCTAGATGCCGGCTATGTTTGAATTACTTAATATTTACCTAATTATTACTTTAAATTATGATGACTCGTGCTACCCAGATAAGTGTAAAATCAATATTACGTTTTATGTTAGATGATTCAAGATTATAGATAGGGAAAAAACAGAGCAAAGCATTTCTCAAAAATATAGCACTTATTACCTAACCTATTAATATAACCTATTAAAATGTCCAAGATAATTTTGATGGCCTAAGAAGATTTTTTTCTCGATTTCATTCACGTGGATGGAAACCAAAATACGTCCTATTTCCATTTTGCTCCGTTCGCGTGCCATGCTGCAGTACGTATGTATATATCACTAGTATGATGTCTGTAAAATAAAACATATTATACACGTTACGTTATGACATGTAATTCGTCGTCGAACGGCAATTAATAAATCACTTTTAGTCTTTTATACATACGTTATGACTTATGAATTATGATGTATATTATTTATTACGAGTGGATGTGTGTGTGTGTGTGTCTGTCGTGAACGATGAAAAAGTCGTCGTCGACGTTTATAATACGCGTATATAGGTATAGGTGTATTATATACGAAATTATACTCCATGCTGATTGCTGATGTTGGTGTACGTTATGAATTGTGCACTAAAATATAAATTATATAAACGTAAAGTGTGTGTACATACATAATTTATATTAGTTGCGCTACCATTGAATTTGAATATTATAATGTTCAAGAATATTGTTTACTTACAAGATGATTCAACAAGCAGGCACGCCTCCGTTTTTCTTTTAAAAATTAACATTTTCAAATTCTGTTAAATCAGATATGTATTTAAATTTTAAACTTTAAGGCCATTATTTTCGATTAGATTGATAATTTTTGTAGATACCTACTACCGTGGATTATAAATACTATTAAGGGGCCTCAATACGGCTACTATTTAAGGGGCAACATTTCAGTAATTTCATAACTCACCATCACACCATCATGTTCGCCAATGTATTATAGTTGAAAAACGATTATTAGTGGGAGTGAGATTTCAATACGATTATTAATATAAAAGTACGAAATCGTACTTTTTAATACGAAAAATAAAAAACAAAATTTTACAGTGTGTAAACAAAATATGTTTTATTGAACAATTTAACAAACAATGTAAACATAATAATTAATGTCTGCTTTAAAAATTTTAGCAGATTATGCCGAAATATGACATACAATATAATACAATGCAAGTTGAAAAAAAAAAACAATAAATAATAATTATAACAAAAAAAAGGCATCAGAGAAGACGAGGCAATTTGGGTGGTACGTAATGGTGATGGGGTGATAATTGAATATGTTGCTAGTAAGTACATGGCTACTGGTCATTTCTACAACGTTGTTCAGTCGGTCCTGCGGGGCGTTCGAGAATCGCGGGCGCGTTTGCCCGACTCGAGAAGACGACCAAGGCAGCGGACGGAGCCCGACCACGACGGTTGCGAGACGAACGACGATCGATGACGAGCGACTAGTGCGCGTGTTATGCGCTTGACGATACTGCTGCAGGTGCTGAATACGATGGCCGTTGTGCCGACGACACCGGTTACCTAAAACCTGCAGAGCTCTCGGAGCGAGCGACGAAGACTATAAAATATATGATGGGTACTGCGGAATCGGCGATGACCTAGCCAAGGCGTCGTGACTCGGCCGACAGTGTCAGACACAACTGGACGAAAAGGGGAGAGAATCTGTGGTGAGAGACTCTCCTTGATTTTCGCCCTGGCCACACCGGTCGGCACCATGCAGTCTGCGCACCGGATGGTCCCGCCGTGGAGTCGCGCACCACCGGAACTCTGAAACGTTTCGTTTCTTCGAGTCCAGTGCTATACTGACATCCGTGTTCCTATCTACCCTGTACATAAATTAAAGTCATCCGTCACTCATCCATTATGAGCTCCGTGGTATCCGTCGCCGCCAAAGCCGCAACGAGTTGTATTCGTGCATTGCATGTCGTCAGTGGTATCGTCGGGGCGGCGTCGTTGTCCGCGTCGATACAGCTAGCCTATTATCGTCGTCGTGTCGTCCTCGTCGATTGCAACCGAAGTGGCTGGGCGTCCGCCGCGCCGCCAGAGGGTCTCGCGTGTCGGCGATCCCGAGCGCCCGACGTCCGCAATCCCGTCGCGCCACCGCCGGTGACCGAATAACGTGTATAAGTGACTTACCGCCGAACACCCACTTAAATGTGCTCTGTCGCGTAACTTCCTTGTCCCCAAATTGCATCGCCTTTGTGTGCTGTCCTCAACCAAGAGGGGAACTCTCGTACGGTTTCACTTCGGGAGAAAACTAAAAAAAAAAACAGCAAAATACGCGTACGGCACTTTTCATGCCTCTCCACATGGCGTTGATGATTCGCATCAAGATGCCCGCTCGTGGAGGTTCGGGTATTGCCGGAGTGACTCCCGGGTCCAGCCTGACGAACGAGTCCCAAAAAGGGAGAGTGACATCCTTTCCCTTGGTTGGCGTAACGTCCAACACTTCGTCATTTCGCTTAATATTTTCTTCTACGGGCGGCGCAACAATCACGTTGTCTGCAATTATTTTCATCTCATCCAGTCCAATGCTGGAGGGTTCCTCCGGTTGAGCGATCACGGTAGTCGACGAGTCGTCGCCCGTGAACTGCTTAGCATAATTGTGTCCACAAAAATAAACTAGAGCTATATTTTGTAAATAAAAATGGAAAAGGGGTATTGGCGACGGCAGGCAAATGATTTTTAAGAATCAAAAACAAAAATTTGGATCAAATTATGGTATTAAAATACACAATGAAGACTGCACTATGAATTCTCAAGAAAAACAAATAAAGGATCATGATGAAATTATATTTTGTAGTTGAACATGGTTAAAAAAGTTTGAAAATTGTGATCACAAAAATATAAAATAGCTACATTTTGAAAATAAAAATGGAATGTGGTATTGGCGCCTGCAGGCAAATGATTTTTAAGAATAAAAAATAAAAATTTTGGATTCAATTAGGGTGTTAAAATATACAATGAAGACGGATCTATGTATTCTTAAGAAAAACTAATAATGGATAATTAAATAATGATAAAATTATGTTTTTTAGGGGCTAGTTGTTTATAATGTTTAAAAACTGTGTCCACAAAAATAAACTTGAGCTATACCGTGTGTTCAATTTTAAAGGTAACAGGAAATATTTCGAACGCATGACCTTGAATTTGATTCGGGGTTTTTTTACAGGATACAGGACATATAAATACATATTTTTTTTATAAATTAAAATTTTTAACTATTTTATATCTACGCATGCGCAATAAAATAAAAATTTCTTAAATAGAAACCATTATTTTTGACACTGGATTTGGATTGCTCTATTTTTAAAGTTTTAAATCAGTTAATTCGTAAAAATCGCATTTTTCAACGAATAAATTGTAATGATATTTTTTTATAAAAATTATGTAATAATAAATACACATTGTAGTTTTAATAAAAATAAATTGTTATAATAATACCTATAAATGTGTTACTAAGATAGAGCGTTGAAAAATACGATATTTACGAATTAACTGATTTAAAACTTTCGACCGTCATAAAAATAGCAATTTTGAAGATATCAACAAACTGTAAAGATCAAAGTTGCTCAAAAAAAATAGAGCAATCCAAATCCAGTGTCAAAAATAATGGTTCCTATTTAAGGAATTTTTATTTTACTGCGCATGCGCAGATATAAAAAAAGTTAAAAATTTTAATTTATCAAAAAAATATGTAATTATATGTCCTGTATCCTGTAAAAAAATCCGAATCAAATTCAAGGTCATGCGTTCGAAATATTTCCTGTTACCTTTAAAATTGAACACACGGTATATTGAAAATAGAAATGGAAAGGAGGTTGTTGGCGCCCGCAGGAAAATGATTTTTAAGAATCAAAAACGAAATTTTGGATCAAATTATGGTATTAAAATACACAATGAAGACTGCACTATGTATTCTCAAAATTGTGTTTTTAGGGGCAAGTGGCTAATAAAGATTAAAAACTGTGTCCACAAAAATAAACTTGAGCTATATTTTGAAAATAAAATTGGAAAGGGGGTGTTGGCGCCCGCAGGCAAATGATTTTTAAGATTCAAAAACAAAAATTTGGATCAAATTATGGTATTAGAATACACAATGAAGACTGCACTATGAATTCACAAGAAAAACAAATAAAGGATCATTGATGTAATTATATTTTGTAGTTGAACATGGTTAAAAAAAGTTTGAAAATTGTGTCCACAAAAATAAACTATAATCTTGATAAAATTATGTTTTTTAGTTGAACATGGTTTGAAAATTGTGACCACAAAAATAAATAATAACTATATATAGAAAATAAAAATGGAAAGGGGCTGTTGGCGCCCGCAGGCAAATGATTTTTATGAATCAAAAAAAAATTTGGAAAAAATAATATTCTTGAAATGCACAATGAAGACTGCACTATGTATTCTCAAAATTGTATTTTTGAGGGGCAAGTGGCTAATAAAGAATAAAAACTGTGTCCACAAAAATAAACTTGAGCTAAATTTTGAAAATAAAAATGGAAAGGTGGTATTGGCGCACGCAGGCAAATGATTTTTAAGAATAAAAAAAAATTTTGAAAAAATAATATTCTTGGAATGCACAATGAAGACTGCACTATGTATTCTCAAAATTGTATTTTTGAGGGGCAAGTGGCTAATAAAGAATAAAAACTGTGTCCACAAAAATAAACTTGAGCTAAATTTTGAAAATAAAAATGGAAAGGAGGTATTGGCGCACGCAGGCAAATGATTTTTAAGAATAAAAAAAAATTTTGAAAAAATAATATTCTTGGAATGCACAATGAAGACTGCACTATGTATTCTCAAAATTGTATTTTTGAGGGGCAAGTGGCTAATAAAGAATAAAAACTGTGTCCACAAAAATAAACTTGAGCTAAATTATGAAAATAAAAATGGAAAGGGGGTGTTGGCGCCCGCAGGCAAATGATTTTTAAGAATCAAAAACTAAAATTTGGATCAAATTATGGTATTAAAATACACAATGAAGACTGCACTATGTATTCTCAAAATTGTGTTTTTAGGGGCAAGAGGCTAATAAAGATTAAAAACTGTGTCCACAAAAATAAACTTGAGCTAAATTTTGAAAATAAAAATGGAAAGGGGCTGTTGGTGCCCGCAGGCAAATGATTTTTAAGAATCAAAAACTAATATTTGGATCAAATTATGGTATTAAAATACACAATGAAGACTGCACTATGTATTCTCAAAATTGTGTTTTTAGGGGCAAGTGGCTAATAAAGATTAAAAACTGTGTCCACAAAAATAAACTTGAGCTATATTTTGAAAATAAAATTGGAAAGGGGGTGTTGGCGCCCGCAGGCAAATGATTTTTAAGATTCAAAAACAAAAATTTGGATCAAATTATGGTATTAGAATACACAATGAAGACTGCACTATGAATTCTCAAGAAAAACAAATAAAGGATCATTGATGTAATTATATTTTGTAGTTGAACATGGTTAAAAAAAGTTTAAAATTGTGTCCACAAAAATAAACTATAATCTTGATAAAATTATGTTTTTTAGTTGAACATGGTTTGAAAATTGTGACCACAAAAATAAATAATAACTATATATTGAAAATAAAAACGGAATGTGGTATTGGCGCACGCAGGCAAATGATTTTTAAGAATAAAAAATAAAAATTTTGGATTCAATTAGGGTATTAAAATATAAAATGAAGACTGCACTATGTATTCTTAAGAAAGACTAATAATGGATAATTAAATAATAATAAAAAAATTTTGGGGGGGGGGGGGCAAGTTGTTTATAATGTTTAAAAACTGTGTTCACAAAAATAAACTTGAGCTATATATTGAAAATAAAAATGGAAAGGGGCTGTTGGCGCCCGCTGGCAAGTGATTTTTAAGAATAAAAAACTAAAATTTGGATCAAATTATGGTATTAAAATACACAATGAAGACTGCACTATGAATTCTCAAGAAAAACAAATAAAGGATCATTGATGTAATTATATTTTGTAGTTGAACATGGTTAAAAAAAGTTTGAAAAATGTGATCAAAAAAATATAAAAATAGCTATATTTTGAAAATAAAAATGGAAAGGGGGTATTGGCGCCCGCAGGCAAATGATTTTTAAGAATCATAAAAAAATTTTGAAAAAATAATATTCTTGGAATACACAATGAAGACTGCACTTTGTATTCTCAAAATTGTATTTTTGAGGGGCAAGTGGCTAATAATGAATAAAAACTGTGTCCACAAAAATAAACTTGAGCTATATTTTGAAAATAAAATTGGAAAGGGGGTGTTGGCGCCCGCAGGCAAATGATTTTTAAGATTCAAAAACAAAAATTTGGATCAAATTATGGTATTAAAATACACAATGAAGACTGCACTATGTATTCTCAAAATTGTGTTTTTAGGGGCAAGTGGCTAATAAAGATTAAAAACTGTGTTCACAAAAATAAACTTGAGCTATATTTTGAAAATAAAATTGGAAAGGGGGTGTTGGCGCCCGCAGGCAAATGATTTTTAAGATTCAAAAACAAAAATTTGGATCAAATTATGGTATTAGAATACACAATGAAGACTGCACAATGAATTCTCAAAATTGTGTTTTTAGGGGCAAGTGGCTTATAAAGATTAAAAACTGTGTCCACAAAAATAAACTTGAGCTAAATTTTGAAAATAAAAATGGAAAGGGGCTGTTGGTGCCCGCAGGCAAATGATTTTTAAGAATCAAAAACTAAAATTTGGATCAAATTATGGTATTAAAATACACAATGAAGACTGCACTATGTATTCTCAAAATTGTGTTTTTAGGGGCAAGTGGCTAATAAAGATTAAAAACTGTGTCCACAAAAATAAACTTGAGCTATATTTTGAAAATAAAATTGGAAAGGGGGTGTTGGCGCCCGCAGGCAAATGATTTTTAAGATTCAAAAACAAAAATTTGGATCAAATTATGGTATTAGAATACACAATGAAGACTGCACTATGAATTCTCAAGAAAAACAAATAAAGGATCATTGATGTAATTATATTTTGTAGTTGAACATGGTTAAAAAAGTTTGAAAATTGTGTCCACAAAAATAAACTATAATCTTGATAAAATTATGTTTTTTAGTTGAACATGGTTTGAAAATTGTGACCACAAAAATAAATAATAACTATATATTGAAAATAAAAATGGAAAGGGGCTGTTGGCGCCCGCAGGCAAATGATTTTTATGAATCAAAAAAAAATTTGGAAAAACTAATATTCTTGAAATGCACAATGAAGACTGCACTATGTATTCTCAAAATTGTATTTTTGAGGGGCAAGTGGCTAATAAAGAATAAAAACTGTGTCCACAAAAATAAACTTGAGCTAAATTTTGAAAATAAAAATGGAAAGGTGGTATTGGCGCACGCAGGCAAATGATTTTTAAGAATAAAAAAAAATTTTGAAAAAATAATATTCTTGGAATGCACAATGAAGACTGCACTATGTATTCTCAAAATTGTATTTTTGAGGGGCAAGTGGCTAATAAAGAATAAAAACTGTGTCCACAAAAATAAACTTGAGCTAAATTTTGAAAATAAAAATGGAAAGGAGGTATTGGCGCACGCAGGCAAATGATTTTTAAGAATAAAAAAAAATTTTGAAAACATAATATTCTTGGAATGCACAATGAAGACTGCACTATGTATTCTCAAAATTGTATTTTTGAGGGGCAAGTGGCTAATAAAGAATAAAAACTGTGTCCACAAAAATGAACTTGAGCTAAATTTTGAAAATAAAAATGGAAAGGGGGTGTTGGTGCCCGCAGGCAAATGATTTTTAAGAATCAAAAACTAAAATTTGGATCAAATTATGGTATTAAAATACACAATGAAGACTGCACTATGTATTCTCAAAATTGTGTTTTTAGGGGCAAGAGGCTAATAAAGATTAAAAACTGTGTCCGCAAAAATAAACTTGAGCTAAATTTTGAAAATAAAAATGGAAAGGGGCTGTTGGTGCCCGCAGGCAAATGATTTTTAAGAATCAAAAACTAAAATTTGGATCAAATTATGGTATTAAAATACACAATGAAGACTGCACTATGTATTCTCAAAATTGTGTTTTTAGGGGCAAGTGGCTAATAAAGATTAAAAACTGTGTCCACAAAAATAAACTTGAGCTATATTTTGAAAATAAAATTGGAAAGGGGGTGTTGGCGCCCGCAGGCAAATGATTTTTAAGATTCAAAAACAAAAATTTGGATCAAATTATGGTATTAGAATACACAATGAAGACTGCACTATGAATTCTCAAGAAAAACAAATAAAGGATCATTGATGTAATTATATTTTGTAGTTGAACATGGTTAAAAAAAGTTTAAAATTGTGTCCACAAAAATAAACTATAATCTTGATAAAATTATGTTTTTTAGTTGAACATGGTTTGAAAATTGTGACCACAAAAATAAATAATAACTATATATTGAAAATAAAAACGGAATGTGGTATTGGCGCACGCAGGCAAATGATTTTTAAGAATAAAAAATAAAAATTTTGGATTCAATTAGGGTATTAAAATATAAAATGAAGACTGCACTATGTATTCTTAAGAAAGACTAATAATGGATAATTAAATAATAATAAAAAATTTTTGGGGGGGGGGGGGGCAAGTTGTTTATAATGTTTAAAAACTGTGTCCACAAAAATAAACTTGAGCTATATATTGAAAATAAAAATGGAAAGGGGCTGTTGGCGCCCGCAGGCAAATGATTTTTAAGAATAAAAAACTAAAATTTGGATCAAATTATGGTATTAAAATACACAATGAAGACTGCACTATGAATTCTCAAGAAAAACAAATAAAGGATCATTGATGTAATTATATTTTGTAGTTGAACATGGTTAAAAAAAGTTTGAAAAATGTGATCAAAAAAATATAAAAATAGCTATATTTTGAAAATAAAAATGGAAAGGGGGTATTGGCGCCCGCAGGCAAATGATTTTTAAGAATCATAAAAAAATTTTGAAAAAATAATATTCTTGGAATACACAATGAAGACTGCACTTTGTATTCTCAAAATTGTATTTTTGAGGGGCAAGTGGCTAATAATGAATAAAAACTGTGTCCACAAAAATAAACTTGAGCTAAATTTCGAAAATAAAAATGGAAAGGGGCTGTTGGCTTCCGCAGGCAAATGATTTTTAAGAATCAAAAACTAAAATTTGGATCAAATTATGGTATTAAAATACACAATGAAGACTGCACTATGTATTCTCAAAATTGTGTTTTTAGGGGCAAGTGGCTAATAAAGAATAAAAACTGTGTCCACAAAAATAAACTTGAGCTAAATTTTGAAAATAAAAATGGAAAGGTGGTATTGGCGCACGCAGGCAAATGATTTTTAAGAATAAAAAAAAATTTTGAAAAAATAATATTCTTGGAATGCACAATGAAGACTGCACTATGTATTCTCAAAATTGTATTTTTGAGGGGCAAGTGGCTAATAAAGAATAAAAACTGTGTCCACAAAAATAAACTTGAGCTAAATTTTGAAAATAAAAATGGAAAGGAGGTATTGGCGCACGCAGGCAAATGATTTTTAAGAATAAAAAAAAATTTTGAAAACATAATATTCTTGGAATGCACAATGAAGACTGCACTATGTATTCTCAAAATTGTATTTTTGAGGGGCAAGTGGCTAATAAAGAATAAAAACTGTGTCCACAAAAATGAACTTGAGCTAAATTTTGAAAATAAAAATGGAAAGGGGGTGTTGGTGCCCGCAGGCAAATGATTTTTAAGAATCAAAAACTAAAATTTGGATCAAATTATGGTATTAAAATACACAATGAAGACTGCACTATGTATTCTCAAAATTGTGTTTTTAGGGGCAAGAGGCTAATAAAGATTAAAAACTGTGTCCGCAAAAATAAACTTGAGCTAAATTTTGAAAATAAAAATGGAAAGGGGCTGTTGGTGCCCGCAGGCAAATGATTTTTAAGAATCAAAAACTAAAATTTGGATCAAATTATGGTATTAAAATACACAATGAAGACTGCACTATGTATTCTCAAAATTGTGTTTTTAGGGGCAAGTGGCTAATAAAGATTAAAAACTGTGTCCACAAAAATAAACTTGAGCTATATTTTGAAAATAAAATTGGAAAGGGGGTGTTGGCGCCCGCAGGCAAATGATTTTTAAGATTCAAAAACAAAAATTTGGATCAAATTATGGTATTAGAATACACAATGAAGACTGCACTATGAATTCTCAAGAAAAACAAATAAAGGATCATTGATGTAATTATATTTTGTAGTTGAACATGGTTAAAAAAAGTTTAAAATTGTGTCCACAAAAATAAACTATAATCTTGATAAAATTATGTTTTTTAGTTGAACATGGTTTGAAAATTGTGACCACAAAAATAAATAATAACTATATATTGAAAATAAAAACGGAATGTGGTATTGGCGCACGCAGGCAAATGATTTTTAAGAATAAAAAATAAAAATTTTGGATTCAATTAGGGTATTAAAATATAAAATGAAGACTGCACTATGTATTCTTAAGAAAGACTAATAATGGATAATTAAATAATAATAAAAAATTTTTGGGGGGGGGCAAGTTGTTTATAATGTTTAAAAACTGTGTCCACAAAAATAAACTTGAGCTATATATTGAAAATAAAAATGGAAAGGGGCTGTTGGCGCCCGCAGGCAAATGATTTTTAAGAATAAAAAACTAAAATTTGGATCAAATTATGGTATTAAAATACACAATGAAGACTGCACTATGAATTCTCAAGAAAAACAAATAAAGGATCATTGATGTAATTATATTTTGTAGTTGAACATGGTTAAAAAAAGTTTGAAAAATGTGATCAAAAAAATATAAAAATAGCTATATTTTGAAAATAAAAATGGAAAGGGGGTATTGGCGCCCGCAGGCAAATGATTTTTAAGAATCATAAAAAAATTTTGAAAAAATAATATTCTTGGAATACACAATGAAGACTGCACTTTGTATTCTCAAAATTGTATTTTTGAGGGGCAAGTGGCTAATAATGAATAAAAACTGTGTCCACAAAAATAAACTTGAGCTAAATTTCGAAAATAAAAATGGAAAGGGGCTGTTGGCTTCCGCAGGCAAATGATTTTTAAGAATCAAAAACTAAAATTTGGATCAAATTATGGTATTAAAATACACAATGAAGACTGCACTATGTATTCTCAAAATTGTGTTTTTAGGGGCAAGTGGCTAATAAAGATTAAAAACTGTGTTCACAAAAATAAACTTGAGCTATATTTTGAAAATAAAATTGGAAAGGGGGTGTTGGCGCCCGCAGGCAAATGATTTTTAAGATTCAAAAACAAAAATTTGGATCAAATTATGGTATTAGAATACACAATGAAGACTGCACAATGAATTCTCAAAATTGTGTTTTTAGGGGCAAGTGGCTTATAAAGATTAAAAACTGTGTCCACAAAAATAAACTTGAGCTAAATTTTGAAAATAAAAATGGAAAGGGGCTGTGTGTGCCCGCAGGCAAATGATTTTTAAGAATCAAAAACTAAAATTTGGATCAAATTATGGTATTAAAATACACAATGAAGACTGCACTATGTATTCTCAAAATTGTGTTTTTAGGGGCAAGTGGCTAATAAAGATTAAAAACTGTGTCCACAAAAATAAACTTGAGCTATATATTGAAAATAAAAATGGAAAGGGGCTGTTGGCGCCCGCAGGCAAATGATTTTTAAGAATAAAAAACTAAAATTTGGATCAAATTATGGTATTAAAATACACAATGAAGACTGCACTATGAATTCTCAAGAAAAACAAATAAAGGATCATTGATGTAATTGTATTTTGTAGTTGAACATGGTTAAAAAAAGTTTGAAAAATGTGATCAAAAAAATATAAAAATAGCTATATTTTGAAAATAAAAATGGAAAGGGGGTATTGGCGCCCGCAGGCAAATGATTTTTAAGAATCATAAAAAAATTTTGAAAAAATAATATTCTTGGAATACACAATGAAGACTGCACTTTGTATTCTCAAAATTGTATTTTTGAGGGGCAAGTAGCTAATAATGAATAAAAACTGTGTCCACAAAAATAAACTTGAGCTAAATTTCGAAAATAAAAATGGAAAGGGGCTGTTGGCATCCGCAGGCAAATGATTTTTAAGAATCAAAAACTAAAATTTGGATCAAATTATGGTATTAAAATACACAATGAAGACTGCACTATGTATTCTCAAAATTGTGTTTTTAGGGGCAAGTGGCTAATAAAGATTAAAAACTGTGTTCACAAAAATAAACTTGAGCTATATTTTGAAAATAAAATTGGAAAGGGGGTGTTGGCGCCCGCAGGCAAATGATTTTTAAGATTCAAAAACAAAAATTTGGATCAAATTATGGTATTAGAATACACAATGAAGACTGCACTATGAATTCTCAAGAAAAACAAATAAAGGATCATTGATGTAATTATATTTTGTAGTTGAACATGGTTAAAAAAAGTTTGAAAATTGTGTCCACAAAAATAAACTATAATCTTGATAAAATTATGTTTTTTAGTTGAACATGGTTTGAAAATTGTGACCACAAAAATAAATAATAACTATATATTGAAAATAAAAATGGAAAGGGGCTGTTGGCGCCCGCAGGCAAATGATTTTTATGAATCAAAAAAAAATTTTGAAAAACTAATATTCTTGAAATGCACAATGAAGACTGCACTATGTATTCTCAAAATTGTATTTTTGAGGGGCAAGTGGCTAATAAAGAATAAAAACTGTGTCCACAAAAATGAACTTGATTTAAATTTTGAAAATAAAAATGGAAAGGGGGTGTTGGTGCCCGCAGGCAAATGATTTTTAAGAATCAAAAACTAAAATTTGGATCAAATTATGGTATTAAAATACACAATGAAGACTGCACTATGTATTCTCAAAATTGTGTTTTTAGGGGCAAGAGGCTAATAAAGATTAAAAACTGTGTCCGCAAAAATAAACTTGAGCTAAATTTTGAAAATAAAAATGGAAAGGGGCTGTTGGTGCCCGCAGGCAAATGATTTTTAAGAATCAAAAACTAAAATTTGGATCAAATTATGGTATTAAAATACACAATGAAGACTGCACTATGTATTCTCAAATTTGTGTTTTTAGGGGCAAGTGGCTAATAAAGATTAAAAACTGTGTTCACAAAAATAAACTTGAGCTATATTTTGAAAATAAAATTGGAAAGGGGGTTTTGGCGCCCGCAGGCAAATGATTTTTAAGATTCAAAAACAAAAATTTGGATCAAATTATGGTATTAGAATACACAATGAAGACTGCACAATGAATTCTCAAAATTGTGTTTTTAGGGGCAAGTGGCTTATAAAGATTAAAAACTGTGTCCACAAAAATAAACTTGAGCTAAATTTTGAAAATAAAAATGGAAAGGGGCTGTTGGTGCCCGCAGGCAAATGGTTTTTAAGAATCAAAAACTAAAATTTGGATCAAATTATGGTATTAGAATACACAATGAAGACTGCACTATGAATTCTCAAGAAAAACAAATAAAGGATCATTGATGTAATTATATTTTGTAGTTGAACATGGTTAATAAAAGTTTGAAAAATGTGATCAAAAAAATATAAAAATAGCTATATTTTGAAAATAAAAATGGAAAGGGGGTATTGGCGCCCGCAGGCAAATGATTTTTAAGAATCATAAAAAAATTCTGAAAAAATAATATTCTTGGAATACACAATGAAGACTGCACTTTGTATTCTCAAAATTGTATTTTTGAGGGGCAAGTGGCTAATAATGAATAAAAACTGTGTCCACAAAAATAAACTTGAGCTAAATTTTGAAAATAAAAATGGAAAGGGGCTGTTGGCTTCCGCAGGCAAATGATTTTTAAGAATCAAAAACTAAAATTTGGATCAAATTATGGTATTAAAATACACAATGAAGACTGCACTATGTATTCTCAAAATTGTGTTTTTAGGGGCAAGTGGCTAATAAAGATTAAAAACTGTGTCCACAAAATAAACTTGAGCTATATTTTGAAAATAAAATTGGAAAGGGGGTGTTGGCGCCCGCAGGCAAATGATTTTTAAGATTCAAAAACAAAAATTTGGATCAAATTATGGTATTAGAATACACAATGAAGACTGCACTATGAATTCTCAAGAAAAACAAATAAAGGATCATTGATGTAATTATATTTTGTAGTTGAACATGGTTAAAAAAAGTTTGAAAATTGTGTCCACAAAAATAAACTATAATCTTGATAAAATTATGTTTTTTAGTTAAACATGGTTTGAAAATTGTGACCACAAAAATAAATAATAACTATATATTGAAAATAAAAATGGAAAGGGGCTGTTGGCGCACGCAGGCAAATGATTTTTAAGAATAAAAAAAAATTTTGAAAAAATAATATTCTTGGAATGCACAATGAAGACTGCACTATGTATTCTCAAAATTGTATTTTTGAGGGGCAAGTGGCTAATAAAGAATAAAAACTGTGTCCACAAAAATAAACTTGAGCTAAATTTTGAAAATAAAAATGGAAAGGTGGTATTGGCGCACGCAGGCAAATGATTTTTAAGAATAAAAAAAAATTTTGAAAAAATAATATTCTTGGAATGCACAATGAAGACTGCACTATGTATTCTCAAAATTGTATTTTTGAGGGGCAAGTGGCTAATAAAGAATAAAAACTGTGTCCACAAAAATAAACTTGAGCTAAATTTTGAAAATAAAAATGGAAAGGAGGTATTGGCGCACGCAGGCAAATGATTTTTAAGAATAAAAAAAAATTTTGAAAAAATAATATTCTTGGAATGCACAATGAAGACTGCACTATGTATTCTCAAAATTGTATTTTTGAGGGGCAAGTGGCTAATAAAGAATAAAAACTGTGTCCACAAAAATGAACTTGAGCTAAATTTTGAAAATAAAAATGGAAAGGGGGTGTTGGTGCCCGCAGGCAAATGATTTTTAAGAATCAAAAACTAAAATTTGGATCAAATTATGGTATTAAAATACACAATGAAGACTGCACTATGTATTCTCAAAATTGTGTTTTTAGGGGCAAGAGGCTAATAAAGATTAAAAACTGTGTCCACAAAAATAAACTTGAGCTAAATTTTGAAAATAAAAATGGAAAGGTGGTATTGGCGCACGCAGGCAAATGATTTTTAAGAATAAAAAAAAATTTTGAAAAAATAATATTCTTGGAATGCACAATGAAGACTGCACTATGTATTCTCAAAATTGTATTTTTGAGGGGCAAGTGGCTAATAAAGAATAAAAACTGTGTCCACAAAAATAAACTTGAGCTAAATTTTGAAAATAAAAATGGAAAGGAGGTATTGGCGCACGCAGGCAAATGATTTTTAAGAATAAAAAAAAATTTTGAAAAAATAATATTCTTGGAATGCACAATGAAGACTGCACTATGTATTCTCAAAATTGTATTTTTGAGGGGCAAGTGGCTAATAAAGAATAAAAACTGTGTCCACAAAAATAAACTTGAGCTAAATTATGAAAATAAAAATGGAAAGGGGGTGTTGGCGCCCGCAGGCAAATGATTTTTAAGAATCAAAAACTAAAATTTGGATCAAATTATGGTATTAAAATACACAATGAAGACTGCACTATGTATTCTCAAAATTGTGTTTTTAGGGGCAAGAGGCTAATAAAGATTAAAAACTGTGTCCACAAAAATAAACTTGAGCTAAATTTTGAAAATAAAAATGGAAAGGGGCTGTTGGTGCCCGCAGGCAAATGATTTTTAAGAATCAAAAACTAAAATTTGGATCAAATTATGGTATTAAAATACACAATGAAGACTGCACTATGTATTCTCAAAATTGTGTTTTTAGGGGCAAGTGGCTAATAAAGATTAAAAACTGTGTCCACAAAAATAAACTTGAGCTATATTTTGAAAATAAAATTGGAAAGGGGGTGTTGGCGCCCGCAGGCAAATGATTTTTAAGATTCAAAAACAAAAATTTGGATCAAATTATGGTATTAGAATACACAATGAAGACTGCACTATGAATTCTCAAGAAAAACAAATAAAGGATCATTGATGTAATTATATTTTGTAGTTGAACATGGTTAAAAAAAGTTTAAAATTGTGTCCACAAAAATAAACTATAATCTTGATAAAATTATGTTTTTTAGTTGAACATGGTTTGAAAATTGTGACCACAAAAATAAATAATAACTATATATTGAAAATAAAAACGGAATGTGGTATTGGCGCACGCAGGCAAATGATTTTTAAGAATAAAAAATAAAAATTTTGGATTCAATTAGGGTATTAAAATATAAAATGAAGACTGCACTATGTATTCTTAAGAAAGACTAATAATGGATAATTAAATAATAATAAAAAAAATTTGGGGGGGGGGGAAGTTGTTTATAATGTTTAAAAACTGTGTTCACAAAAATAAACTTGAGCTATATATTGAAAATAAAAATGGAAAGGGGCTGTTGGCGCCCGCTGGCAAGTGATTTTTAAGAATAAAAAACTAAAATTTGGATCAAATTATGGTATTAAAATACACAATGAAGACTGCACTATGAATTCTCAAGAAAAACAAATAAAGGATCATTGATGTAATTATATTTTGTAGTTGAACATGGTTAAAAAAAGTTTGAAAAATGTGATCAAAAAAATATAAAAATAGCTATATTTTGAAAATAAAAATGGAAAGGGGGTATTGGCGCCCGCAGGCAAATGATTTTTAAGAATCATAAAAAAATTTTGAAAAAATAATATTCTTGGAATACACAATGAAGACTGCACTTTGTATTCTCAAAATTGTATTTTTGAGGGGCAAGTGGCTAATAATGAATAAAAACTGTGTCCACAAAAATAAACTTGAGCTATATTTTGAAAATATAATTGGAAAGGGGGTGTTGGCGCCCGCAGGCAAATGATTTTTAAGATTCAAAAACAAAAATTTGGATCAAATTATGGTATTAAAATACACAATGAAGACTGCACTATGTATTCTCAAAATTGTGTTTTTAGGGGCAAGTGGCTAATAAAGATTAAAAACTGTGTTCACAAAAATAAACTTGAGCTATATTTTGAAAATAAAATTGGAAAGGGGGTGTTGGCGCCCGCAGGCAAATGATTTTTAAGATTCAAAAACAAAAATTTGGATCAAATTATGGTATTAGAATACACAATGAAGACTGCACAATGAATTCTCAAAATTGTGTTTTTAGGGGCAAGTGGCTTATAAAGATTAAAAACTGTGTCCACAAAAATAAACTTGAGCTAAATTTTGAAAATAAAAATGGAAAGGGGCTGTTGGTGCCCGCAGGCAAATGATTTTTAAGAATCAAAAACTAAAATTTGGATCAAATTATGGTATTAAAATACACAATGAAGACTGCACTATGTATTCTCAAAATTGTGTTTTTAGGGGCAAGTGGCTAATAAAGATTAAAAACTGTGTCCACAAAAATAAACTTGAGCTATATTTTGAAAATAAAATTGGAAAGGGGGTGTTGGCGCCCGCAGGCAAATGATTTTTAAGATTCAAAAACAAAAATTTGGATCAAATTATGGTATTAGAATACACAATGAAGACTGCACTATGAATTCTCAAGAAAAACAAATAAAGGATCATTGATGTAATTATATTTTGTAGTTGAACATGGTTAAAAAAGTTTGAAAATTGTGTCCACAAAAATAAACTATAATCTTGATAAAATTATGTTTTTTAGTTGAACATGGTTTGAAAATTGTGACCACAAAAATAAATAATAACTATATATTGAAAATAAAAATGGAAAGGGGCTGTTGGCGCCCGCAGGCAAATGATTTTTATGAATCAAAAAAAAATTTGGAAAAACTAATATTCTTGAAATGCACAATGAAGACTGCACTATGTATTCTCAAAATTGTATTTTTGAGGGGCAAGTGGCTAATAAAGAATAAAAACTGTGTCCACAAAAATAAACTTGAGCTAAATTTTGAAAATAAAAATGGAAAGGTGGTATTGGCGCACGCAGGCAAATGATTTTTAAGAATAAAAAAAAATTTTGAAAAAATAATATTCTTGGAATGCACAATGAAGACTGCACTATGTATTCTCAAAATTGTATTTTTGAGGGGCAAGTGGCTAATAAAGAATAAAAACTGTGTCCACAAAAATAAAATTGAGCTAAATTTTGAAAATAAAAATGGAAAGGAGGTATTGGCGCACGCAGCCAAATGATTTTTAAGAATAAAAAAAAATTTTGAAAACATAATATTCTTGGAATGCACAATGAAGACTGCACTATGTATTCTCAAAATTGTATTTTTGAGGGGCAAGTGGCTAATAAAGAATAAAAACTGTGTCCACAAAAATGAACTTGAGCTAAATTTTGAAAATAAAAATGGAAAGGGGGTGTTGGTGCCCGCAGGCAAATGATTTTTAAGAATCAAAAACTAAAATTTGGATCAAATTATGGTATTAAAATACACAATGAAGACTGCACTATGTATTCTCAAAATTGTGTTTTTAGGGGCAAGAGGCTAATAAAGATTAAAAACTGTGTCCGCAAAAATAAACTTGAGCTAAATTTTGAAAATAAAAATGGAAAGGGGCTGTTGGTGCCCGCAGGCAAATGATTTTTAAGAATCAAAAACTAAAATTTGGATCAAATTATGGTATTAAAATACACAATGAAGACTGCACTATGTATTCTCAAAATTGTGTTTTTAGGGGCAAGTGGCTAATAAAGATTAAAAACTGTGTCCACAAAAATAAACTTGAGCTATATTTTGAAAATAAAATTGGAAAGGGGGTGTTGGCGCCCGCAGGCAAATGATTTTTAAGATTCAAAAACAAAAATTTGGATCAAATTATGGTATTAGAATACACAATGAAGACTGCACTATGAATTCTCAAGAAAAACAAATAAAGGATCATTGATGTAATTATATTTTGTAGTTGAACATGGTTAAAAAAAGTTTAAAATTGTGTCCACAAAAATAAACTATAATCTTGATAAAATTATGTTTTTTAGTTGAACATGGTTTGAAAATTGTGACCACAAAAATAAATAATAACTATATATTGAAAATAAAAACGGAATGTGGTATTGGCGCACGCAGGCAAATGATTTTTAAGAATAAAAAATAAAAATTTTGGATTCAATTAGGGTATTAAAATATAAAATGAAGACTGCACTATGTATTCTTAAGAAAGACTAATAATGGATAATTAAATAATAATAAAAAATTTTTGGGGGGGGGGGGGGCAAGTTGTTTATAATGTTTAAAAACTGTGTCCACAAAAATAAACTTGAGCTATATATTGAAAATAAAAATGGAAAGGGGCTGTTGGCGCCCGCAGGCAAATGATTTTTAAGAATAAAAAACTAAAATTTGGATCAAATTATGGTATTAAAATACACAATGAAGACTGCACTATGAATTCTCAAGAAAAACAAATAAAGGATCATTGATGTAATTATATTTTGTAGTTGAACATGGTTAAAAAAAGTTTGAAAAATGTGATCAAAAAAATATAAAAATAGCTATATTTTGAAAATAAAAATGGAAAGGGGGTATTGGCGCCCGCAGGCAAATGATTTTTAAGAATCATAAAAAAATTTTGAAAAAATAATATTCTTGGAATACACAATGAAGACTGCACTTTGTATTCTCAAAATTGTATTTTTGAGGGGCAAGTGGCTAATAATGAATAAAAACTGTGTCCACAAAAATAAACTTGAGCTAAATTTCGAAAATAAAAATGGAAAGGGGCTGTTGGCTTCCGCAGGCAAATGATTTTTAAGAATCAAAAACTAAAATTTGGATCAAATTATGGTATTAAAATACACAATGAAGACTGCACTATGTATTCTCAAAATTGTGTTTTTAGGGGCAAGTGGCTAATAAAGAATAAAAACTGTGTCCACAAAAATAAACTTGAGCTAAATTTTGAAAATAAAAATGGAAAGGTGGTATTGGCGCACGCAGGCAAATGATTTTTAAGAATAAAAAAAAATTTTGAAAAAATAATATTCTTGGAATGCACAATGAAGACTGCACTATGTATTCTCAAAATTGTATTTTTGAGGGGCAAGTGGCTAATAAAGAATAAAAACTGTGTCCACAAAAATAAACTTGAGCTAAATTTTGAAAATAAAAATGGAAAGGAGGTATTGGCGCACGCAGGCAAATGATTTTTAAGAATAAAAAAAAATTTTGAAAACATAATATTCTTGGAATGCACAATGAAGACTGCACTATGTATTCTCAAAATTGTATTTTTGAGGGGCAAGTGGCTAATAAAGAATAAAAACTGTGTCCACAAAAATGAACTTGAGCTAAATTTTGAAAATAAAAATGGAAAGGGGGTGTTGGTGCCCGCAGGCAAACGATTTTTAAGAATCAAAAACTAAAATTTGGATCAAATTATGGTATTAAAATACACAATGAAGACTGCACTATGTATTCTCAAAATTGTGTTTTTAGGGGCAAGAGGCTAATAAAGATTAAAAACTGTGTCCGCAAAAATAAACTTGAGCTAAATTTTGAAAATAAAAATGGAAAGGGGCTGTTGGTGCCCGCAGGCAAATGATTTTTAAGAATCAAAAACTAAAATTTGGATCAAATTATGGTATTAAAATACACAATGAAGACTGCACTATGTATTCTCAAAATTGTGTTTTTAGGGGCAAGTGGCTAATAAAGATTAAAAACTGTGTCCACAAAAATAAACTTGAGCTATATTTTGAAAATAAAATTGGAAAGGGGGTGTTGGCGCCCGCAGGCAAATGATTTTTAAGATTCAAAAACAAAAATTTGGATCAAATTATGGTATTAGAATACACAATGAAGACTGCACTATGAATTCTCAAGAAAAACAAATAAAGGATCATTGATGTAATTATATTTTGTAGTTGAACATGGTTAAAAAAAGTTTAAAATTGTGTCCACAAAAATAAACTATAATCTTGATAAAATTATGTTTTTTAGTTGAACATGGTTTGAAAATTGTGACCACAAAAATAAATAATAACTATATATTGAAAATAAAAACGGAATGTGGTATTGGCGCACGCAGGCAAATGATTTTTAAGAATAAAAAATAAAAATTTTGGATTCAATTAGGGTATTAAAATATAAAATGAAGACTGCACTATGTATTCTTAAGAAAGACTAATAATGGATAATTAAATAATAATAAAAAATTTTTGGGGGGGGGGGGGGCAAGTTGTTTATAATGTTTAAAAACTGTGTCCACAAAAATAAACTTGAGCTATATATTGAAAATAAAAATGGAAAGGGGCTGTTGGCGCCCGCAGGCAAATGATTTTTAAGAATAAAAAACTAAAATTTGGATCAAATTATGGTATTAAAATACACAATGAAGACTGCACTATGAATTCTCAAGAAAAACAAATAAAGGATCATTGATGTAATTATATTTTGTAGTTGAACATGGTTAAAAAAAGTTTGAAAAATGTGATCAAAAAAATATAAAAATAGCTATATTTTGAAAATAAAAATGGAAAGGGGGTATTGGCGCCCGCAGGCAAATGATTTTTAAGAATCATAAAAAAATTTTGAAAAAATAATATTCTTGGAATACACAATGAAGACTGCACTTTGTATTCTCAAAATTGTATTTTTGAGGGGCAAGTGGCTAATAATGAATAAAAACTGTGTCCACAAAAATAAACTTGAGCTAAATTTCGAAAATAAAAATGGAAAGGGGCTGTTGGCTTCCGCAGGCAAATGATTTTTAAGAATCAAAAACTAAAATTTGGATCAAATTATGGTATTAAAATACACAATGAAGACTGCACTATGTATTCTCAAAATTGTGTTTTTAGGGGCAAGTGGCTAATAAAGATTAAAAACTGTGTTCACAAAAATAAACTTGAGCTATATTTTGAAAATAAAATTGGAAAGGGGGTGTTGGCGCCCGCAGGCAAATGATTTTTAAGATTCAAAAACAAAAATTTGGATCAAATTATGGTATTAGAATACACAATGAAGACTGCACAATGAATTCTCAAAATTGTGTTTTTAGGGGCAAGTGGCTTATAAAGATTAAAAACTGTGTCCACAAAAATAAACTTGAGCTAAATTTTGAAAATAAAAATGGAAAGGGGCTGTGTGTGCCCGCAGGCAAATGATTTTTAAGAATCAAAAACTAAAATTTGGATCAAATTATGGTATTAAAATACACAATGAAGACTGCACTATGTATTCTCAAAATTGTGTTTTTAGGGGCAAGTGGCTAATAAAGATTAAAAACTGTGTCCACAAAAATAAACTTGAGCTATATTTTGAAAATAAAATTGGAAAGGGGGTGTTGGCGCCCGCAGGCAAATGATTTTTAAGATTCAAAAACAAAAATTTGGATCAAATTATGGTATTAGAATACACAATGAAGACTGCACTATGAATTCTCAAGAAAAACAAATAAAGGATCATTGATGTAATTATATTTTGTAGTTGAACATGGTTAAAAAAAGTTTGAAAAATGTGATCAAAAAAATATAAAAATAGCTATATTTTGAAAATAAAAATGGAAAGGGGGTATTGGCGCCCGCAGGCAAATGATTTTTAAGAATCATAAAAAAATTTTGAAAAAATAATATTCTTGGAATACACAATGAAGACTGCACTTTGTATTCTCAAAATTGTATTTTTGAGGGGCAAGTGGCTAATAATGAATAAAAACTGTGTCCACAAAAATAAACTTGAGCTAAATTTCGAAAATAAAAATGGAAAGGGGCTGTTGGCTTCCGCAGGCAAATGATTTTTAAGAATCAAAAACTAAAATTTGGATCAAATTATGGTATTAAAGTACACAATGAAGACTGCACTATGTATTCTCAAAATTGTGTTTTTAGGGGCAAGTGGCTAATAAAGATTAAAAACTGTGTCCACAAAAATAAACTTGAGCTATATTTTGAAAATAAAATTGGAAAGGGGGTGTTGGCGCCCACAGGCAAATGATTTTTAAGATTCAAAAACAAAAATTTGGATCAAATTATGGTATTAGAATACACAATGAAGACTGCACTATGAATTCTCAAGAAAAACAAATAAAGGATCATTGATGTAATTATATTTTGTAGTTGAACATGGTTAAAAAAAGTTTGAAAATTGTGTCCACAAAAATAAACTATAATCTTGATAAAATTATGTTTTTTAGTTGAACATGGTTTGAAAATTGTGACCACAAAAATAAATAATAACTATATATTGAAAATAAAAATGGAAAGGGGCTGTTGGCGCCCGCAGGCAAAGGATTTTTATGAATCAAAAAAAAATTTTGAAAAACTAATATTCTTGAAATGCACAATGAAGACTGCACTATGTATTCTCAAAATTGTATTTTTGAGGGGCAAGTGGCTAATAAAGAATAAAAACTGTGTCCACAAAAATAAACTTGAGCTAAATTTTGAAAATAAAAATGGAAAGGTGGTATTGGCGCACGCAGGCAAATGATTTTTAAGAATAAAAAAAAATTTTGAAAAAATAATATTCTTGGAATGCACAATGAAGACTGCACTATGTATTCTCAAAATTGTATTTTTGAGGGGCAAGTGGCTAATAAAGAATAAAAACTGTGTCCACAAAAATGAACTTGAGCTAAATTTTGAAAATAAAAATGGAAAGGGGGTGTTGGTGCCCGCAGGCAAATGATTTTTAAGAATCAAAAACTAAAATTTGGATCAAATTATGGTATTAAAATACACAATGAAGACTGCACTATGTATTCTCAAAATTGTGTTTTTAGGGGCAAGAGGCTAATAAAGATTAAAAACTGTGTCCACAA
Source organism: Diuraphis noxia (assembly GCF_037042655.1). Lineage (NCBI taxonomy): Eukaryota > Metazoa > Arthropoda > Insecta > Hemiptera > Aphididae > Diuraphis > Diuraphis noxia. The sequence continues at coordinate 41,342,229 of NW_028301714.1, forward strand.
AAATAAACTTGAGCTAAATTTTGAAAATAAAAATGGAAAGGGGCTGTTGGTGCCCGCAGGCAAATGATTTTTAAGAATCAAAAACTAAAATTTGGATCAAATTATGGTATTAAAATACACAATGAAGACTGCACTATGTATTCTCAAAATTGTGTTTTTAGGGGCAAGTGGCTAATAAAGATTAAAAACTGAGTCCACAAAAATAAACTTGAGCTATATTTTGAAAATAAAATTGGAAAGGGGGTGTTGGCGCCCTTAGGCAAATGATTTTTAAGATTCAAAAACAAAAATTTGGATCAAATTATGGTATTAGAATACACAATGAAGACTGCACTATGAATTCTCAAGAAAAACAAATAAAGGATCATTGATGTAATTATATTTTGTAGTTGAACATGGTTAAAAAAAGTTTAAAATTGTGTCCACAAAAATAAACTATAATCTTGATAAAATTATGTTTTTTAGTTGAACATGGTTTGAAAATTGTGTCCACAAAAATAAATAATAACTATATATTGAAAATAAAAACGGAATGTGGTATTGGTGCACGCAGGCAAATGATTTTTATGAATAAAAAATAAAAATTTTGGATTCAATTAAGGTATTAAAATATAAAATGAAGACTGCACTATGTATTCTTAAGAAAGACTAATAATGGATAATTAAATAATAATAAAAAAATTTTGGGGGGGGGGCAAGTTGTTTATAATGTTTAAAAACTGTGTCCACAAAAATAAACTTGAGCTATATATTGAAAATAAAAATGGAAAGGGGCTGTTGGCGCCCGCAGGCAAATGATTTTTAAGAATAAAAAACTAAAATTTGGATCAAATTATGGTATTAAAATACACAATGAAGACTGCACTATGAATTCTCAAGAAAAACAAATAAAGGATCATTGATGTAATTGTATTTTGTAGTTGAACATGGTTAAAAAAAGTTTGAAAAATGTGATCAAAAAAATATAAAAATAGCTATATTTTGAAAATAAAAATGGAAAGGGGGTATTGGCGCCCGCAGGCAAATGATTTTTAAGAATCATAAAAAAATTTTGAAAAAATAATATTCTTGGAATACACAATGAAGACTGCACTTTGTATTCTCAAAATTGTATTTTTGAGGGGCAAGTGGCTAATAATGAATAAAAACTGTGTCCACAAAAATAAACTTGAGCTAAATTTCGAAAATAAAAATGGAAAGGGGCTGTTGGCATCCGCAGGCAAATGATTTTTAAGAATCAAAAACTAAAATTTGGATCAAATTATGGTATTAAAATACACAATGAAGACTGCACTATGTATTCTCAAAATTGTGTTTTTAGGGGCAAGTGGCTAATAAAGATTAAAAACTGTGTTCACAAAAATAAACTTGAGCTATATTTTGAAAATAAAATTGGAAAGGGGGTGTTGGCGCCCGCAGGCAAATGATTTTTAAGATTCAAAAACAAAAATTTGGATCAAATTATGGTATTAGAATACACAATGAAGACTGCACTATGAATTCTCAAGAAAAACAAATAAAGGATCATTGATGTAATTATATTTTGTAGTTGAACATGGTTAAAAAAAGTTTGAAAATTGTGTCCACAAAAATAAACTATAATCTTGATAAAATTATGTTTTTTAGTTGAACATGGTTTGAAAATTGTGACCACAAAAATAAATAATAACTATATATTGAAAATAAAAATGGAAAGGGGCTGTTGGCGCCCAAAGGCAAATGATTTTTATGAATCAAAAAAAAATTTTGAAAAACTAATATTCTTGAAATGCACAATGAAGACTGCACTATGTATTCTCAAAATTGTATTTTTGAGGGGCAAGTGGCTAATAAAGAATAAAAACTGTGTCCACAAAAATGAACTTGAGCTAAATTTTGAAAATAAAAATGGAAAGGGGGTGTTGGTGCCCGCAGGCAAATGATTTTTAAGAATCAAAAACTAAAATTTGGATCAAATTATGGTATTAAAATACACAATGAACACTGCACTATGTATTCTCAAAATTGTGTTTTAGGGGCAAGAGGCTAATAAAGATTAAAAACTGTGTCCGCAAAAATAAACTTGAGCTAAATTTTGAAAATAAAAATGGAAAGGGGCTGTTGGTGCCCGCAGGCAAATGATTTTTAAGAATCAAAAACTAAAATTTGGATCAAATTATGGTATTAAAATACACAATGAAGACTGCACTATGTATTCTCAAAATTGTGTTTTTAGGGGCAAGTGGCTAATAAAGATTAAAAACTGTGTTCACAAAAATAAACTTGAGCTATATTTTGAAAATAAAATTGGAAAGGGGGTGTTGGCGCCCGCAGGCAAATGATTTTTAAGATTCAAAAACAAAAATTTGGATCAAATTATGGTATTAGAATACACAATGAAGACTGCACAATGAATTCTCAAAATTGTGTTTTTAGGGGCAAGTGGCTTATAAAGATTAAAAACTGTGTCCACAAAAATAAACTTGAGCTAAATTTTGAAAATAAAAATGGAAAGGGGCTGTTGGTGCCCGCAGGCAAATGGTTTTTAAGAATCAAAAACTAAAATTTGGATCAAATTATGGTATTAGAATACACAATGAAGACTGCACTATGAATTCTCAAGAAAAACAAATAAAGGATCATTGATGTAATTATATTTTGTAGTTGAACATGGTTAATAAAAGTTTGAAAAATGTGATCAAAAAAATATAAAAATAGCTATATTTTGAAAATAAAAATGGAAAGGGGGTATTGGCGCCCGCAGGCAAATGATTTTTAAGAATCATAAAAAAATTTTGAAAAAATAATATTCTTGGAATACACAATGAAGACTGCACTTTGTATTCTCAAAATTGTATTTTTGAGGGGCAAGTGGCTAATAATGAATAAAAACTGTGTCCACAAAAATAAACTTGAGCTAAATTTTGAAAATAAAAATGGAGAGGAGGTATTGGCGCACGCAGGCAAATGATTTTTAAGAATAAAAAAAAATTTTGAAAAAATAATATTCTTGGAATGCACAATGAAGACTGCACTATGTATTCTCAAAATTGTATTTTTGAGGGGCAAGTGGCTAATAAAGAATAAAAACTGTGTCCACAAAAATAAACTTGAGCTAAATTTTGAAAATAAAAATGGAAAGGAGGTATTGGCGCACGCAGGCAAATGATTTTTAAGAATAAAAAAAAATTTTGAAAAAATAATATTCTTGGAATGCACAATGAAGACTGCACTATGTATTCTCAAAATTGTATTTTTGAGGGGCAAGTGGCTAATAAAGAATAAAAACTGTGTCCACAAAAATAAACTTGAGCTAAATTTTGAAAATAAAAATGGAAAGGAGGTATTGGCGCACGCAGGCAAATGATTTTTAAGAATAAAAAAAAATTTTGAAAAAATAATATTCTTGGAATGCACAATGAAGACTGCACTATGTATTCTCAAAATTGTATTTTTGAGGGGCAAGTGGCTAATAAAGAATAAAAACTGTGTCCACAAAAATAAACTTGAGCTAAATTTTGAAAATAAAAATGGAAAGGAGGTATTGGCGAACGCAGGCAAATGATTTTTAAGAATAAAAAAAAATTTTGAAAAAATAATATTCTTGGAATGCACAATGAAGACTGCACTATGTATTCTCAAAATTGTATTTTTGAGGGGCAAGTGGCTAATAAAGAATAAAAACTGTGTCCACAAAAATAAACTTGAGCTAAATTTTGAAAATAAAAATGGAAAGGGGGTGTTGGCGCCCGCAGGCAAATGATTTTTAAGAATCAAAAACTAAAATTTGGATCAAATTATGGTATTAAAATATACAATGAAGACTGCTCTATGTATTCTCAAAATTGTGTTTTTAGGGGCAAGAGGCTAATAAAGATTAAAAACTGTGTCAGCAAAAATAAACTTGAGCTATATATTGAAAATAAAAATGGAAAGGGGCTGTTGGCGCCCGCAGGCAAATGATTTTTAAGAATAAAAAACTAAAATTTGGATCAAATTATGGTATTAAAATACACAATGAAGACTGCACTATGTATTCTCAAAATTGTGTTTTTAGGGGCAAGTGGCTAATAAAGATTAAAAACTGTGTCCACAAAAATAAACTTGAGCTATATTTTGAAAATAAAATTGGAAAGGGGGTGTTGGCGCCCGCAGGCAAATGATTTTTAAGATTCAAAAACAAAAATTTGGATCAAATTATGGTATTAGAATACACAATGAAGACTGCACTATGAATTCTCAAAATTGTGTTTTTAGGGGCAAGTGGCTAATAAAGATTAAAAACTGTGTCCACAAAAATAAACTTGAGCTAAATTTTGAAAATAAAAATGGAAAGGGGCTGTTGGTGCCCGCAGGCAAATGATTTTTAAGAATCAAAAACTAAAATTTGGATCAAAATATGGTATTAAAATACACAATGAAGACTGCACTATGTATTCTCAAAATTGTGTTTTTAGGGGCAAGTGGCTAATAAAGATTAAAAACTGTGTCCACAAAAATAAACTTGAGCTATATTTTGAAAATAAAATTGAAAAGGGGGTGTTGGCGCCCGCAGGCAAATGATTTTTAAGATTCATAAACAAAAATTTGGATCAAATTATGGTATTAGAATACACAATGAAGACTGCACTATGAATTTTCAAGAAAAACAAATAAAGGATCATTGATGTAATTATATTTTGTAGTTGAACATGGTTAAAAAAAGTTTGAAAATTGTGTCCACAAAAATAAACTATAATCTTGATAAAATTATGTTTTTTAGTTGAACATGGTTTGAAAATTGTGACCACAAAAATAAATAATAACTATATATTGAAAATAAAAACGGAATGTGGTATTGGCGCACGCAGGCAAATGATTTTTAAGAATAAAAAATAAAAATTTTGGATTCAATTAAGGTATTAAAATATAAAATGAAGACTGCACTATGTATTCTTAAGAAAGACTAATAATGGATAATTAAATAATATTAAAAAAATTTTGGGGGGGGGGCAAGTTGTTTATAATGTTTAAAAACTGTGTCCACAAAAATAAACTTGAGCTATATATTGAAAATAAAAATGGAAAGGGGCTGTTGGCGCCCGCAGGCAAATGATTTTTAAGAATAAAAAACTAAAATTTGGATCAAATTATGGTATTAGAATACACAATGAAGACGGCACTATGAATTCTCAAGAAAAACAAATAAAGGATCATTGAGGTAATTATATTTTGTAGTTGAACATGGTTAAAAAAAGTTTGAAAAATGTGATCAAAAAAATATAAAATAGCTATATTTTGAAAATAAAAATGGAAATGGGGTATTGGCGCCCCCAGGCAAATGATTTTTAAGAATCAAAAAAAAATTTTGAAAAAATAATATTCTTGGAATACACAATGAAGACTGCACTATGTATTCTCTAAATTGTATTTTTGAGGGGCAAGTGGCTAATAAAGAATAAAAACTGTGTCCACAAAAATAAACTTGAGCTAAATTTCGAAAATAAAAATGGAAAGGGGCTGTTGGCGCCCGCAGGCAAATGATTTTTAAAAATCAAAAACTAAAATTTGGATCAAATTATGGTATTAAAATACACAATGAAGACTGCACTATGTATTCTCAAAATTGTGTTTTTAGGGGCAAGTGGCTAATAAAGATTAAAAACTGTGTCCACAAAAATAAACTTGAGCTATATTTTGAAAATAAAATTGGAAAGGGGGTGTTGGCGCCCGCAGGCAAATGATTTTTAAGATTCAAAAACAAAAATTTGGATCAAATTATGGTATTAGAATACACAATGAAGACTGCACTATGAATTCTCAAGAAAAACAAATAAAGGATCATTGATGTAATTATATTTTGTAGTTGAACATGGTTAAAAAAAGTTTGAAAATTGTGTCCACAAAAATAAACTATAATCTTGATAAAATTATGTTTTTTAGTTGAACATGGTTTGAAAATTGTGACCACAAAAATAAATAATAACTATATATTGAAAATAAAAATGGAAAGGGGCTGTTGGCGCCCGCAGGCAAATGATTTTTATGAATCAAAAAAAAATTTTGAAAAACTAATATTCTTGAAATGCACAATGAAGACTGCACTATGTATTCTCAAAACTGTATTTTTGAGGGGCAAGTGGCTAATAAAGAATAAAAACTGTGTCCACAAAAATAAACTTGAGCTAAATTTTGAAAATAAAAATGGAAAGGTGGTATTGGCGCACGCAGGCAAATGATTTTTAAGAATAAAAAAAAATTTTGAAAAAATAATATTCTTGGAATGCACAATGAAGACTGCACTATGTATTCTCAAAATTGTATTTTTGAGGGGCAAGTGGCTAATAAAGAATAAAAACTGTGTCCACAAAAATAAACTTGAGCTAAATTTTGAAAATAAAAATGGAAAGGGGGTGTTGGCGCCCGCAGGCAAATGATTTTTAAGAATCAAAAACTAAAATTTGGATCAAATTATGGTATTAAAATACACAATGAAGACTGCACTATGTATTCTCAAAATTGTGTTTTTAGGGGCAAGAGGCTAATAAAGATTAAAAACTGTGTCCACAAAAATAAACTTGAGCTAAATTTTGAAAATAAAAATGGAAAGGGGCTGTTGGTGCCCGCAGGCAAATGATTTTTAAGAATCAAAAACTAAAATTTGGATCAAATTATGGTATTAGAATACACAATGAAGACGGCACTATGAATTCTCAAGAAAAACAAATAAAGGATCATTGAGGTAATTATATTTTGTAGTTGAACATGGTTAAAAAAAGTTTGAAAAATGTGATCAAAAAAATATAAAATAGCTATATTTTGAAAATAAAAATGGAAAGGGGGTATTGGCGCCCCCAGGCAAATGATTTTTAAGAATCAAAAAAAAATTTTGAAAAAATAATATTCTTGGAATACACAATGAAGACTGCACTATGTATTCTCTAAATTGTATTTTTGAGGGGCAAGTGGCTAATAAAGAATAAAAACTGTGTCCACAAAAATAAACTTGAGCTAAATTTCGAAAATAAAAATGGAAAGGGGCTGTTGGCGCCCGCAGGCAAATGATTTTTAAAAATCAAAAACTAAAATTTGGATCAAATTATGGTATTAAAATACACAATGAAGACTGCACTATGAATTCTCAAGAAAAACAAATAAAGGATCATTGATGTAATTATATTTTGTAGTTGAACATGGTTAAAAAAAGTTTGAAAATTGTGATCACAAAAATATAAAATAGCTATATTTTGAAAATAAAAATGGAAAAGGGGTATTGGCGCCCGCAGGCAAATGATTTTTAAGAATCAAAAAAAAATTTTGAAAAAATAATATTCTTGGAATACACAATGAAGACTGCACTATGTATTCTCTAAATTGTATTTTTGAGGGGCAAGTGGCTAATAAAGAATAAAAACTGTGTCCACAAAAATAAACTTGAGCTATATTTTGAAAATAAAATTGGAAAGGGGGTGTTGGCGCCCGCAGGCAAATGATTTTTAAGATTCAAAAACAAAAATTTGGATCAAATTATGGTATTAGAATACACAATGAAGACTGCACTATGAATTCTCAAGAAAAACAAATAAAGGATCATTGATGTAATTATATTTTGTAGTTGAACATGGTTAAAAAAAGTTTGAAAATTGTGATCACAAAAATATAAAATAGCTATATTTTGAAAATAAAAATGGAAAGGGGTATTGGCGCCCGCAGGCAAATGATTTTTAAGAATCAAAAAAAAATTTTGAAAAAATAATATTCTTGGAATACACAATGAAGACTGCACTATGTATTCTCTAAATTGTATTTTTGAGGGGCAAGTGGCTAATAAAGAATAAAAACTGTGTCCACAAAAATAAACTTGAGCTAAATTTTGAAAATAAAAATGGAAAGGGGCTGTTAGCCCCCGCAGGCAAATGATTTTTAAGAATCAAAAACTAAAATTTGTATCAAATTATGGTATTAAAATACACAATGAAGACTGCACTATGTATTCTCAAAATTGTGTTTTTAGGGGCAAGTGGCTAATAAAGATTAAAAACTGTGTCCACAAAAATAAACTTGAGCTATATTTTGAAAATAAAATTGGAAAGGGGGTGTTGGCGCCCGCAGGCAAATGATTTTTAAGATTCAAAAACAAAAATTTGGATCAAATTATGGTATTAGAATACACAATGAAGACTGCACTATGAATTCTCAAGAAAAACAAATAAAGGATCATTGATGTAATTATATTTTGTAGTTGAACATGGTTAAAAAAAGTTTGAAAATTGTGATCACAAAAATATAAAATAGCTATATTTTGAATATAAAAATGGAAAGGGGGTATTGGCACCCGCAGGCAAATGATTTTTAAGAATCAAAAAAAAATTTTGAAAAAATAATATTCTTGGAATACACAATGAAGACTGCACTATGTATTCTCTAAATTGTATTTTTGAGGGGCAAGTGGCTAATAAAGAATAAAAACTGTGTCCACAAAAATAAACTTGAGCTAAATTTTGAAAATAAAAATGGAAAGGGGGTATTGGCGCCCGCAGGCAAATGATTTTTAAGAATCAAAAAAAAATTTTGAAAAAATAATATTCTTGGAATACACAATGAAGACTGCACTTTGTATTCTCTAAATTGTATTATTGAGGGGCATGTGGCTAATAAAGAATAAAAACTGTGTCCACAAAAATAAACTTGAGCTAAATTTTGAAAATAAAAATGGAAAGGGGGTATTGGCGCCCGCAGGCAAATGATTTATAAGAATCAAAAAAAAATTTTGAAAAAATATTCTTGGAATACACAATGAAGACTGCACTATGTATTCTCTAAATTGTATTTTTGAGGGGCAAGTGGCTAATAAAGTATAAAAACTGTGTCCACAAAAATAAACTTGAGCTAAATTTTGAAAATAAAAATGGAAAGGGGCTGTTGGCCCCCGCAGGCAAATGATTTTTAAGAATCAAAAACTAAAATTTGTATCAAATTATGGTATTAAAATACACAATGAAGACTGCAATATGTATTCTCAAAATTGTGTTTTTAGGGGCAAGTGGCTAATAAAGATTAAAAACTGTGTCCACAAAAATAAACTTGAGCTATATTTTGAAAATAAAATTGGAAAGGGGGTGTTGGCGCCCGCAGGCAAATGATTTTTAAGATTCAAAAACAAAAATTTAGATCAAATTTTGGTATTAGAATACACAATGAAGACTGCACTATGAATTCTCAAGAAAAACAAATAAAGGATCATTGATGTAATTATATTTTGTAGTTGAACATGGTTAAAAAAAGTTTGAAAATTGTGATCACAAAAATATAAAATAGCTATATTTTGAAAATAAAAATGGAAAGGGGTATTGGCGCCCGCAGGCAAATGATTTTTAAGAATCAAAAAAAAATTTTGTAAAAATAATATTCTTGGAATACACAATGAAGACTGCACTATGTATTCTCTAAATTGTATTTTTGAGGGGCAAGTGGTTAATAAAGAATAAAAACTGTGTCCACAAAAATAAACTTGAGCTAAATTTTGAAAATAAAAATGGAAAGGGGGTATTGGCGCCCGCAGGCAAATGATTTTTAAGAATCAAAAAAAAATTTTGAAAAAATAATATTCTTGGAATACACAATGAAGACTGCACTTTGTATTCTCTAAATTGTATTATTGAGGGGCAAGTGGCTAATAAAGAATAAAAACTGTGTCCACAAAAATAAACTTGAGCTAAATTTTGAAAATAAAAATGGAAAGGGGGTATTGGCGCCCGCAGGCAAATGATTTTTAAGAATCAAAATAAAATTTTGAAAAAATAATATTCTTGGAATACACAATGAAGACTGCACTTTGTATTCTCAAAATTGTATTTTTGAGGGGCAAGTGGCTAATAATGAATAAAAACTTTGTCCACAAAAATAAACTTGAGCTAAATTTCGAAAATAAAAATGGAAAGGGGCTGTTGGCGCCCGCAGGCAAATGATTTTTAAGAATCAAAAACTAAAATTTGGATCAAATTATGGTATTAAAATACACAATGAAGACTGCACTATGTATTCTCTAAATTGTATTTTTGAGGGGCAAGTGGCTAATAAAGAATAAAAACTGTGTCCACAAAAATAAACTTGAGCTAAATTTTGAAAATAAAAATGGAAAGGGGCTGTTGGCTCCCGCAGGCAAATGATTTTTATGAATCAAAAACAAAAATTTGGATCAAATTATGGTATTAGAATACACAATGAAGACTGCACTATGAATTCTCAAGAAAAACAAATAAAGGATCATTGATGTAATTATATTTTGTTTTGTAGTTGAACATGGTTAAAAAATGTTTGAAAATTGTGATCACAAAAATATAAAATAGCTATATTTTGAAAATAAAAATGGAAAGGGGGTATTGGCGCCCGCAGGCAAATGATTTTTAAGAATCAAAAAAAAATTTTGAAAAAATAATATTCTTGGAATACACAATGAAGACTGCACTATGTATTCTCTAAATTGTATTTTTGAGGGGCAAGTGGCTAATAAAGAATAAAAACTGTGTCCACAAAAATAAACTTGAGCTAAATTTTGAAAATAAAAATGGAAAGGGGCTGTTAGCCCCCGCAGGCAAATGATTTTTAAGAATCAAAAACTAAAATTTGTATCAAATTATGGTATTAAAATACACAATGATGACTGCACTATGTATTCTCAAAATTGTGTTTTTAGGGGCAAGTGGCTAATAAAGATTAAAAACTGTGTCCACAAAAATAAACTTGAGCTATATTTTGAAAATAAAATTGGAAAGGGGGTGTTGGCGCCCGCAGGCAAATGATTTTTAAGATTCAAAAACAAAAATTTGGATCAAATTATGGTATTAGAATACACAATGAAGACTGCACTATGTATTCTCAAAATTGTATTTTTGAGGGGCAAGTGGCTAATAAAGAATAAAAACTGTGTCCACAAAAATAAACTTGAGCTAAATTTTGAAAATAAAAATGGAAAGGGGCTGTTGGCCCCCGCAGGCAAATGATTTTTAAGAATCAAAAACTAAAATTTGGATCAAATATTTTCTTGGACTACACAATGAAGACTGCACTATGTATTCTCTAAATTGTATTTTTGAGGGGCAAGTGGCTAATAAAGAATAAAAACTGTGTCCACAAAAATAAACTTGAGCTAAATTTTGAAAATAAAAATGGAAAGGGGCTGTTGGCCCCCACAGGCAAATGATTTTTAAGAATCAAAAACTAAAATTTGGATCAAATTATGGTATTAAAATACACAATGATGACTGCACTATGTATTCTCAAAATTGTGTTTTTAGGGGCAAGTGGCTAATAAAGATTAAAAACTGTGTCCACAAAAATAAACTTGAGCTATATTTTGAAAATAAAATTGGAAAGGGGTTGTTGGCGCCCGCAGGCAAATGATTTTTAAGATTCAAAAACAAAAATTTGGATCAAATTATGGTATTAAAATTCACAATGATGACTGCACTATGTATTCTCAATATTGTGTTTTTAGGGGCAAGTGGCTAATAAAGATTAAAAACTGTGTCCACAAAAAAAAACTTGAGCTATATATTGAAAATAAAAATGGAAAGGGGCTGTTGGCGCCCGCAGGCAAATGATTTTTATGAATCAAAAACTAAAATTTGGATCAAATTATGGTATTAAAATACACAATGAAGACTGCACTATGAATTCTCAAGAAAAACAAATAAAGGATCATTGATGTAATTATATCTTGAAGTTGAACATGGTTAAAAAAAGTTTGAAAATTGTGATCACAAAAATATAAAATAGCTATATTTTGAAAATAAAAATGGAAAGGGGGTATGGCGCCCGCAGGCAAATGATTTTTAAGAATCAAAAAAAAAAATAGTTTGATCAAATTATGGTATTAAAATACACAATGAAGACTACACTATGTATTCTCAAGAAAAATAAAAGAAGGATAATTAAATCATGATAAAATTATGGGTTTTAGAGGAAAGTGGCTTATAAAGTTTAAAATTTGTGTCCACAAAAATAAACAAGAGCTATATTTTGAAAATAAAAATGGAAAGGGGGTGTTGCCACCCGCAGGCAAATGATTTTTAAGAATCAAAAAAAAAAATAGTTTGATCAAATTATGGTATTAAAATACACAATGAAGACTACACTATGTATTCTCAAGAAAAATAAAAGAAGGATAATTAAATCATGATAAAATTATGTTTTTTAGTGGCAAGTCGCTAATATTTTTTAATAATTGTGTCCAAAAAAATAAACTAGAGCTATTTTTTGAATATAAAAATGAAAATGGGGTAATAGCGCCCGCGGGAAAATGATTTTTAAGGATCAAAAAAAAATTTTTGAAAAAATAATATTCTTGGAATTCACAATGAAAACTACAATATGTATTCTCAAGAAAAAAAAAACGATAATTAAATCATGATAAAATTATGTTTTTTAGGGGCAAGTGGTTTAAAAAGTTTAAAAATTGTGTCCACAAAAATAAACTAGAGCTATATTTTGAAAATAAAAATGGAAAGGGGGTATTGGCGCCCACAGGCAAATGATTTTTAAGGATCAATAAAGAAATTTCGAAAAAATTATAGTCTTAGAATACACCATGAAGACTGCACTATGTATTTTCAAGAAAAATAAATAAAATTAAAAATGAAGGATAATTAAATCACGATCAACTTATTTTTTTTAGTGGCAAGTGGCTTGTAAAGTTTAAAATTTGTGTCCACAAAAATAAACAAGAGATATATTTGGAATAGAAAAATGGTAAGGGGTTATTGGCCGCCGCAGGCTAATGATTTTTAAGGATCAATAATGAAATTTGGAAAAAATTATGGTCTGAGAAAAAATGAAGACTTCACTATGTATTTTCTAGAAAAATACATAAAATAAAAATTGAAGGATAATTGAATCATGAAAAAATTATGTTTTTTATTTGCAAGTGGCTAATATTGTTTAAAAATTGTGTCCACAAAAATAAAGTAGAGCTATATTTTGAAAATAAAAATGGAAAGGGGGTATTGTCGCCTGCAGGCAAATGATTTTTAAGGATCAAAAAAGAAATTTGGAAAAAGTCATGGAATACACAATGAAGACTGCACCATGTATTCTCAAGAAAATCAAAAGAAGGATAGTTAAATCCTGATAAAATTATGTTTTTCAGTTGAAAATGTTTAAAGAAGTTTGAAAATTGTGAACACAAAAATAAACTAGATTTGTTTGTAGGTTGTTGAACAAATTATGATCAGAGGACACATCATTTTTTGTGATTAGTTCATATGAAATACTGGTATAACACTAATTCTCGTATGTCTTTATAACCGTGATCCAAATTATGACATTATTAATCAGATATATATAATATTTTAAGTATTAATTATTCATTATAAATTCTAAAAAAAAAAAAATTTAAAAAAAAAGAATACATTACAGTTAAGTATAAATGTAGTATTAATATTTTCCTCGTTAATTTTTAAATATTTTTCATTGGTATGTTGACAATTTCGAATACCTTGTTAGTTAGTAAGAAAAGATCTATGCAAAGGTCACGACCAGTGATGATAGTCATCTATCATCACTTGAGCTCAACTTACCATTGTCTATAGGTACCTAACCTAAACTAACCTTCTGATGACTTATGTAGGTAACCATCTACTTGTCCGCGGGGAAGGCAGTGCCGTAGCCAGGGTTAGGATTTGAGGAGGGAAGAAGTGTATACAGTACTATACACCCAATACCCCTCGGGAAGGCTGACTACGACACTGGGTTTAATAAGTATCAATCTAAATGATCGTAGAACAATAAATGCTATTCGGGTAACGCGTGACAAACGGATGGTTAACTAGGACACTTTGAATAAAAAGATCCTTAGTTGATTTCCGATATAAGTGTTTACTTATCAAGTTGTTCTATTGATTGTTAACCTCTTAGAAATAGCTCTTATTATTAAGATGTTGAGCCTCTAGAAATATTTTTCCCCCTACTAGATTTTTAGGACTTCGGTGCAACTGCTTCTTAGATAATATATTACCTATGAATAGAGCCATGCCTATTTTTTTGATATATATAACTTTAAGCACATATTTATATGACGACGAGTGTCTGGCCGCGATGAGTGCATAAATGAGTATACGTGTAGGGAATTGTTGTTAACACATCCATAGTATTACGTTCTATCAAGTCTTAATCGAAAATTGTCATCTTAACTCGCAAGTATGATTGGATGTAAATTGTACAAGTAATAACTAATAATTATTAAAGTTTTATGTGTTTGTATTGTCTCCGACTTACAAAAGTCCTGTTGAAGAGAATGAGAGTACGACATCCTCATTAAAGCATAACAACTTTTGAATTATTATTACATAAATTGTGTAATATCTAAATTATTTCCTCTTCTAACACACTAAAATTATAGTTATCATGCTTTTTGGGGCCCAAAAACGTCGGTTGGTACCATTATGGTAATTTTATTTTTATTTTTACATGGTACCTAATAAAAACCACCCTAGACACCAGAAATTGAATTATTACAATTTTTAATATTTTTTAAATGAAACGATCTAAAAAAATGTTTACACAATCTTTTCTACAATAAAATATTATTATTTATTATTTCAACATAACATTTTGCTGTGTGATTGGTAATCTTTACATCACAATGTTTGTACATTTTATGTGACAAAGATCAAGACGTTTAATCATCTAAAATATCTCAAATTACATACTTATTGTTAATTATTATAATTAAAAAGTTATAGTATGAAGTATAATATCTCATATAGACTTAAACAATGTACTATTGGTTTCTTAATATTTTTATATACGTTTTTTTTTTAAAACGAATCCTTCGGCAATTATATATCCATATTGCGTGTGTTTGTTTAGAAACACGTGAGTATGTGGGGTAAGGATTCGTCACTAAGAACCCAGGTGGTCACCCATCCAGGGGCTAGTGACGCCAGGCGATGTTTGACCACGGCAAACCACCGCGCCACACCATACCCCAAAATACAGTATACGACTAGTGTGCAGTGCATATACCAGGCCTGAGGCAATTTTTTTTGTTTTCAAGATATCAACTGCATAACCTGATTTTACTGTTTGGTTTTAAACACATGTAAATATGACGAGGATTCGTCACTAAGAACCCAGGTGGTTGCCCATCCGGGAGCTAGCGACGACAGTCGATGTGTTGACCTTTAGGTCCAATATTTACTTTTTAACATATAGAAACCATATCTATTAGATGAGACAATTAGTACTTGTACGTCTATTTTTCATCAAGTTCAAGAATTTTATTTTATTTTTATAGCTAATAATAACAACAACACGTATGTCACTTAAAATATTCAAAACCTAGGTAATAAATACATACGTAAACAACAAAATTTTTTTTTTCTAAAATCTTAAATTTTAAAATTCCATTAGACTAGTCGAAAAAGTATACGATTAACACTAGTATAGATTCCAACACTCAGCTAAAATAATACTTTAAAAATGATTGTATTTCTCAGAAAAATTACCTATCACCAGATCTTATTTCTTCTTTACAGCATTAGAGATTTGGATTAGTTTTAAAAAAAATTTTAATATAAGTTGCTTTCAATTTCATAATGAAATTATTTTAACTCTTTATCACCTTCAAAAGTTGTTTTTCTTTTATCTGGACAAATTACTATAACAAATTTTTATTTTAAAACATTTTATGTTTTCTAGAGCAAAGACTTTTTATACATTTTATATATTTTTTCTTTTTTGTAAACTTTATTGTATGCTTATTTCTAGGTTAGTAGTAGTACATAGTATATTTAAAAACTTAAGTGATAAAATTCTAAATGTTTTAAGTGCATCTTTTGATAGTTTATCGAAAATCAAGCACTTAGGTAAATATTTTTATGGATCAAAATATAATTATATTAAATATAAAAGAAAAATGAAATTTTTACTAGCACTTTAATTTTTTTTTTTTAATATATACAAATTATACAATATATCATGTGTCTCAAATAACAGGGTACATTTTATTGGTCATTAACCTGTAAATATCTTTAATTCTGTTTGTTGGGCATTAAACTAGACAAATCAATCATAAACTCCTATATGACATAAAATTCTTATAAGTCATGTATTTCTTCATTCTTTTTAAATGGAAATACCTATTTTAAATATCATATTTCGATATCATGAAATTCTCATACAAGGAAGGGCTCTTCTGATCATACCAATCTAGTATGTCGGACTAACAAAAAAAAAAACTATTTAATTTTCAATAATTTACAAAATAAATAATGCCATTGTACACTATAAAAAAATCCAAATTTACTGGAGACCAAACCAAAAAACTAAGAAGTATAAATAAAATATAAATAATCACACAGAGATGTTTAGATTCAAATAAAATAAAAATCTATTATAACTATATTATAGTCCAAATGATGACTAATAATAAATAAAGATCAAATAAATATATTAATATAATATCAAATAAAATTAAAGTTATAGTCCAAACGACGATTAATAATAAATAAAATATAATCCATTAAATATCCCTACTATACCAAACTTTTGATTCAAGTATCAAAATATTAGCATGCCATTTTACTAATCTAACACAATGTCTCGTGAATAAACAACATAACAATATATATATAAAAAAAAAAAAGATACACATGGGAAACAAAAATTAGAAGTCCACGCCAATCACAAAAACAACAAAACCAAGTTGTATGGATACCACTAAAATATATGAGTTAAAAGAATTTTAAGTCATATAGGAATTTATGATTGATTACAGGGTATAATTAAAGGGTAATGAGTGATAAAGTGTACCTACCCTGTTTTGTGGGACACACGGTATATATATATAAACATATGATAAAATGCATAAAATATTTAATTAAGTAATTTTTATAGTGTAATAAAAGAATGTAATTTTTTTTAAGGCATATCTAACTGTATATATTTGATGAATTATTAGTAAGTACATAAAAGTCCTATAGCTCTACAGTTATTAATTATAACTTTTACTTCCAATCATGCCTACTTTCAATTTTATTTTTTTAATCACAATCATAATACAATCTTGTAAAGTAATATTAACAAAAGTATTCAAATATTTTATTTTGAAATTGAATATTTTGAGAATGAGAATTTATAATATTTAAATTCTTTTACTTATCAAGCCACAACTCTAGTACCTTTTTTTTATTGAGCATTACAATACTTTTCATAATAAGACTATTAACTATAATATGTTTAATGAAATTGTAAATTTGTATATAAAAATAAAATTTGTTATTTTAAAAATAATATTCATTTGATTGATGTGATATTTTAACAAAATATGTAATGACAAAGTCATACTTTTTACAAGACTTATAATAATGTAAACAATCAACAATCAAGAGCTTTTTTGACTTGATAACACTTAAGAGGATGTCAGTGCATTTCTTTTTCTTCTCTCTGACCCACGCACAACATAGCAAATATTACGTTCCCTATAATCATAATAATTTCTAAAATTAGAGTGAAATGGCCTTTTTTAAAATTTTAAGATACTTATGATTAATACCTAGAGCATCTTATAGGCTATATTTGAAGCGAGTTATGAATACTTTAAAATACTCATAAGTCATAACTCACTTAATAATTAATAAGCCTATGATATGCCCTAGATAAAAATCTAACCATTCATTTTTCTCTAATTTTAGAAATTATTAAGATTATAGTGAACAAAAAATTTGATATATTGCGCATGAGTCGGAGAAAAAAAATTTCACTGACATCCTCTTAATCGGCCTAACCAACCTTCTCTTTTTATTCTATCCCATAAGTCGAAGGTTGTAAACCTTACCTAACCTGGTAGTATCACTCAAAGGGTCAAGTGACCTTTGCAATTAAGATCCTTTCCTACATATTCAGAATTGTTAACATAACTATTCTACCTAACTATCTCCCTTCCCCCACCTAACCTAATCCTCTCTCTCTGCCACTACCCCTCTTTCTTCCTATCTCTCCCCTTCACCTACCTCACTGTCTCTCACAACCTCTCACAATTTTCTCTCGCTTTTTGTTATGTTCCCACACCTAACATTATCATCTCCCTTTGACACTACCTATCTCTCACCTTATCACTTTCACACCATCCCCCTCACTTATCTCTCTCACACACACTCGTCTGACATTCCCCCTCTACCCGTTTTTCTCACACTTGCACCCTCTCATTCACTTTATCTCCTTATCCTTCATCCTATCTACCTCTCTCTCCCTCTCACACTATCCCTTCTTTTCTTTCTCACCCTTTTTCACTCGATTTTTCTTCTGCTTCACTACCATCTCTCTACACTACTTCTCACTATCTCTCTCTCTCTCTCTCTCTCCCCCTATATCTTTACCCTTCTATGCCCCCAATCTCACACTCCCAGTCCCTATAGTGCCTACAGGTCATCGTACCTGATAATTGGAAAAATATTTAAATATCATTGAGGAAACTATTAAAAAAAAAAATTTTAAATATTATACCTGACCAATTTCTTAATTTTTATCATGATTTTATTGATAACTTGAATAGTGTTATACCAGTGGTTACAAAACGAATAATTTAAAAATTGAAAGTAATCTATCCCCTGATCAATTAATAGATTAATAAAATAAAAATAAACCTACTGAAAAATAGAAAATCACTTACCCAATATCTGAATGTACTATAAAACTTCATCTTCGAAACATTGTTAATACATTTCACACAGGCTTCACAACGAATATGATATTTAGTTGGCAAATCTTCACTGACGAATACCATCTCTGAAATTTCAATAAAATATTCAACAATATTTTCTAACCTATTCATTTTAACCTATTGATTTTACAATGATGTGTGTGTGTTTTTTTTTTTTTTTTGTCTGTACAGCATAACTAGTCGAAATAATGCTTCAACTTCAAACGTTGGGGGTGATTTCCGATGTAAAAGTGAATATCCTTGGTGCATTATAGAGGTCATAAGTAAAAATTTTCTAACAGTTTTCAAAAAAAAAGATAAAAACAAAAAAAAAATTACAGAAAAACGGAATTTTTAAGCAAAACCAGTTTTTGACAAAATCGATTTTTTTTATATGGTTGTAATTCAAAAACTAATCACTGTAAATACTTGAAATTTTCAACAAATGTTTATGTTAGTGTAATCTATATACAGTTTAATTTTAGAGTTATTTATAGACCACAGAAATTTTAGATTTTTCTGAAAATTTTTTTTTTGAAGTGTCGATAAATTGAAAATTGAATACAAAGTTTCTCATAAGTTATTCTTATAGTGATTAAAAAATTATAAAAATACATAGGCACAATTTTTTTTTATAAGCGTTTATAGTTAAAATTTTTACGAAATCTGTCGAAAACGCGAAAATTTGCAAGCAATTTTGAAGTTGATAAATCAAAAAATGTTTGTGTTTATAATTAACAATTAAGGATTAAAAATACAACACTAAGTTTTCCATACGATTTCCCTCAAGTAGCTATGGAGAAAACTCGAAGCATCATTATAGGAAAAATTTTAAGTGCGTCCGAATTTTAAATTTTTACGAAATAGCATAACGATAACGATTTATCCTCAAACGATTTTAAATATTTGTTATCATTCAAAAAGTATAAGTCGTAGATCCTTGAACATTTTACCAGTTATTTAGATTGGCATTTTCTTATATGATTTAATTTTCAAAATATTTTGACATTTTTTGAGATATTTATAGATAACTGAAATTTTCAATTTTACTGAAAAATTTTTTTGAAGTGTCGATAAATTTTTTTGGCCCTATCAAAATACTTGAAATTTTAATATAAAGTTTCTCATAGGTTATTGTTATAGTGATTAAAAAATTATAAGAATACCTAGGCAACATTTTTTATTTTATTAGCATTTTAAGTTCAAATATTGACAAAAATTCGTCAAAACCATGAATATATTTTTTTTTGTGTCTGTCACTACGTTTTGGGGCAGTAAAAGTGATTCGATTTTTGACTTCAGTACGTTATTCGATCAGAAAGTGAATCTAGTTGGTACTTTGGTGGTCAAAAGTATTCTTAATATTTTTGTAAATATTTGGGATAAACAAACTAAAAATTAAGGGAAAAACGGGAAATTTTACGAACAATCACTTTTCGACAAAATCGAATTTGATTTTTGATGTATTTTTAAAACAAATGACCATTGATACATGAAATGTTCACCGAATGTTTATATAGGTATATTCTATCCACCATGAAATTTTCAAAAAATGTTGATTTAAGTTGAACTATTCATAGGTATATGCAATTTTCGATCATTATTAGTTTTTTTAAAATTAATATCGATAAAATTTAATTTTTGGGTAGAAAATCTTGAAAATTTAATAAAAGGCTCTTAAAATATTGTTACAATAGCAGTTGAAAAATAATATAAATTCATAGTCACAATTATTTTTATAATCATTCAAATTTTGAATTTTGACAAAATACGTATTAATCACAAAAAATCGCAAATTGTTTTAAGCTAGAAATTCATAAAAATTTTCTTTTTAAATCTAAGATTTGAAAATTTAATACAAGATTCCTTACAAATTTGTCAATCTTTATCACAATAAAAATGTTTTACGGAAATTCAAATTAAATTTTAATTAGCATTTGAATTTCAAATATTGACAAAAATTCGTCAAAACCGTGAATATTTGCAATTTACTGTGCACTTCAAAATTCATAATTGTTTGTATTTATATCTAAGGTTATGAAATTTAACTCTAAGTATTCCATAAGTTTTGTTTCAAATAGCTATAGAGAAAATTTGATGCGTCATTATATGAAAAATGTTTTGAGCGTTTGAGTTTTAAATTTTTATGAAATCGCGTAATGATAACGATTTATCCTTAACCAGGTATATGTATATCTATGATAATATAAGGTAGTATGAATTATGCTAACAAGCGACATCCACTACCCACTTTTTTTTTATCATTACAGATAATAATATATAGCTAAACAATCCATTTAATGTTATTATGTGTTTTGATTATTTTATTCAAGAGACAAGAACTTATTAATTTTATATGGCTATAAAAACTCTAGTTTAACTTTAATTATTATTGCGTATTTTAGTTTGTTTATTTATTTTATTTCAAGAATTCGTGAATATTATAATTATTATTCTATAATAATTTTTGAAAGATTGAGTTTTATAAAATGAATAAAAATTCGATTGCAATAAATTTGAGATTGGTTATTTACTTAACCATACGTAACTTCATAATAAATAATGACTGTACAATTTTAAAGAAAATAATAACTCATGTGTGTATGTATTAGGTAGATACACTATTTTAACAGATATTTATTATATGTATGATAACTAAGTTATAATATATTTTTCATAACCGCTTAGTTCACCACTCAGTGATCAATTCTTTTAGTCTTTAGGTCATAGGGCTTTATAGGTGTACCTACAATGCAATAACTTAATAAGTACCTATGATATTAGATATAAGATAAAGAATAAAGGTTATAAATAACTATAAATATCTATAATATACATAATAATTTATCGAAATAAAATATATTTTATTCTAAATTCCTGACTTCTAACGTTGGATTTCGAACAAATTACCATTTACGAATTAAAATTGATCCCTATGAGTTTTGGAGACTAGAGTTATCAGTTAAAACGGATATTATAATTAACTAACTAAACAAAAATTGAGAAAAATATCGATTACAAACACATAGCTAGGTTATAATTATGAGATTATAATTATTAAACATCTGGCAACCTGAAAAACGACGCAGCGCGTTTATATTATTCGATCTCGCCTATTTCTTAATTTTGCGCTTAGAAATAAAATATGCGTCAACGATACTTGGAACTTGGGAATATATTTTTCGTGACGT
Source organism: Diuraphis noxia (assembly GCF_037042655.1). NCBI lineage: Eukaryota > Metazoa > Arthropoda > Insecta > Hemiptera > Aphididae > Diuraphis > Diuraphis noxia. The sequence goes on from NW_028301714.1 coordinate 41,364,078, forward strand.
TAAATATTTATTTAAAGCCTAACATAAGATTCAAGCCTCAAAAGAATATGAAAATAAACTTACCTCAAACATCGACTCTTTTTCGGGGTTTTAGTGAAATTCGAGACGTGACACTCCGATACCGACGTAAGAACGCGTCAGATACTTAATTGAAGTCTGAAAATATTATTAATTATGAAATTAAAATTATATGGAATACAGAATATTTTTAGTTCATGTTTGCTCTAGTGCTCATTGAAATTATAATTTTAGAATCTTTAATCGAATGCCACTTCTGATTCTGAAAAGACAATTGCCATAGATTGTATTATGTTACGCTAATAGGATAAATCCAAAGATATGTAATATTCCAATAAATCTTCTATTACCAAGGAGGTTCACGTTTATGAATAATGTTCATAATTATAAATTAATTAAATATGATACAACAATAACCAAAAATATTTGTAATTTTAAATTTAAATTATAATATAATATATTATTTTTCTTAGCCTATTTTTGTTTGATTATTGATTACGATCATGCTTCTTTTATGCATCACAGGTATTATATATCTAAAATAATCCGATTAATGTTTAATTTTTATCTTCCCTACCTAGTTATATAATGTGTTAATTTACTTTTTTTGAATATTTTATTAAAGATCTTATTTCTTCACTAGTTCACTAACCACAACAAGTTATCTACTAAAACTCGGATACCTACCGGTTCGTTTTTATTTTAATAACGTAAAGATTAATTATAATTACTTTTTTTTTTTTTTTTTTTTTCTCCTTATGGTATCGAGGACTGGAGGAGGAACTATGGTGCCAGTACTTCTCCTCCAGCCCCCAGTACTTCTCCTCCAGCCCCCTAATTATAATTACTTGTATTAATGTTTATTTATTTTACTTCGATAATTTTTTTAAATATTATTCCAATTTATTATTTATTAATTTTTGATATATTGTATTTTTTTAGAAAATAAATAATAAATGCAATTTTAATAAATTATTGAATTAGGTACCTACGTAAAATATAAAATAACGTATTCATGAAAAAAACCTAGACATACATAATTTTTTAAGATAAACAAAATTGTTCAATCTTATATATATAAAAAAAAAATGTTTTATCCTAATTAAATAACTTACCATTGTATCATTACCTACATATTATATTATATAATAATTGTAAATAAATAAATAAATAAACTAATGGCCTTTGTTGTCGGTGTGAATATGCTCAATAAAATATATATATATATATATATATTATATATATATATATATATATATATATAAAATTGTTTACCTATAAATCTGTAAATATTTAATTTAATTTTAATTGGTTTAACTTTTAAGTAATATGCATTATAAATATAATGTATAAATAGTTAATAATATATTAATCTATGTCAGTTGTTTGCTTATTGTATATATTTTGTATAATATTATATACCCTAATAAATACCGAATGGAATTCTATTAATCATGTTCTGATAATTTCTAATGTACAAAACCTTATCAACCATAAATTTTAATTTAATTGTGTTATTGTTCTATGAAAATATTAACAGCTATTAAAAATGCAGAATTTAATATTACAAATAAAGTAATATTGGATAGTTAAATACTACATCTTCAGTGATAAGTACATGAATATGAGAACAGAAAGTAGGTACTTAGCAGCTACACAGTTGCAATTTTTTACAAGCTATATTATTATAATATTTTTTTAGACGATTTACTATTGAAAACCACACATGACACATTCTAACAAATCAAATGAAAGTTCACAAAATTTCATTGAGCTAGTAGGTGCCAATGGAAACTTAGTGTGATTAAATAACTGACTCTAATAATAAATAATAATTTTATGATGATCTCAATGATCTCGTGTTTATATGAACTTTATGTTACAACACAGTTTGTATTCTGTTTACAGATTTAGATAATGAAGATTTTGATGATAGTATTAAAGACAAGGACTGGAAGGAAAATAAAAGCTCAGGAACATCATAAGAAAGGTCTAAAATCAGAATTTGATGACATTTTAACTAGAACAAGGTGTCATAGTAAAGATTTTTGTAACAACTTTAATAAAAATATTATCGGTAAAACGGTTTTATAGAGAGATATTAAATTAATTAAAGTTAAAAAAGAATTCCCTGGTAAATTGTTTTTACAACAATTTAATCAACTTATGGACAAGCAAATTATCAATAAATTATAGTTTTAAAGAAAAATAGAAATTCAAAAATAAAATTATCAAACAATATACATTACATATGAAATTTGCATTTATTGAAAAGCCTAGAATCTTACAAATATAAAAGATTTAATTTTATCGCGCAAAGCAAAACTTATTCCAGATACTTATTATCATTTTCATAAAAACTTAAAAATATCTGAAATTGATAATACTTATAACAAATACTAATAAAATAATAATAATTATAAAAAACTATGAAGATGGTGATTAATTTATATAATAAAATTAGACTTATTATTTATTTATTTTCAAAGACATAGGTAGCATAATATTATTAAACATAAGGCCATGATAATTATTCATTAATAATTTAAAGTTCAATACTGCCATAATTGGATATATGACACAAAAATAAACATAGCTTAAATTCAATACTGCCATATTTTGGTATGTCTGAAAATCAATTTCTGTATGCTATACAGCCACATATCAAAATATGATAGTCTTGCATTTACTTAAAAAATTGTAAAAGGCCATAATAAGTCTGACTTTTTGGGTTCAAGGGAATATTTTATTATATTTGAAAAAGTCACAATATAAAGTATGTTTAAAGTGCCTATTGTAATTTTTAGTTTCAAATGCATAGGTGAAGAACTTTTTGCAAACATCACCATTGTAAAAGTGTACGAACGTGTACCTCAATTCTTTTATAATATTAATTCGCAAAAGAATTGTTATTAAAACAAACTTACCTTAAATATCAATTATTTTGGGCTTTGTTAGAGTCTGCGACGTGTATGCACTCCGACGCTGAAATGGAAACGCATCAGATACTGCTGAATTGAAGTCTAAAAATAATGTGACTTATGAAAAAAAAGATTAAACGGAAAACAGGATGTTTTTCGTTCATGTTTACTTTGCTATCTAATTGAAATGTTAGAATCTTTAATAGACTGCGTCCTCCGCAACGACTTTGACAATCGCCATGGATTATATTGTACTAAATCAATAAGAGAAATCCATAGATACCTAGGTATATAATATTATAATACTACTTTTATATCAACGATGCCCTTGTATACACTGTTTATTGCAGGGCATTATCTATAACATTATGTATAACAAAATAAAGTACCTTGGTATTATTTTAATTATTTTTTTTAAATTTATTTATTTATTATCGATTAAGAATATTTAAGATGGTGTTTAAATGTTAGAAGCACATGCATATTTTTACTAAAATATATTTCTTTATGAACTATTAAATAAATGTGATTACTGCTTTTTAAAGTTAAAATTAAGTTAAACAGTATACACATTAATCTTCCGTACCGACCATGTCGAGCGACAGCTAGTTAGTAAAATTCCAAGTCAAAAGGTTTCTCCGAATACGAAACTAATAATTAATTACAAATTTGTTATTTATTATTATTAATTAATTATCTACGGCAAAAGCCACCAATATGCCAATCATAGCTTCTTTTGTTTCTTTCAGTTATTTTAGGTGTCGAATTTGTATATTATGTTAATAAAAAAATTTTAATTTAAATGATAAGAAAATCTGGAATACGCATTTCGGACTAAATGAGTTATTGCATGGTTTTTATAGGTATAAAATTTTTATGTCAGACATGTCTGTTGCAATAGTCAGTTTCACTACTGAAATCTTGCCAAATATAATATGGTAGTGAATTCTTTTAGATTCTGAACGGAGTGATGAATGTATTGATTTTAGAATGATGTGTGTTTTTATTTATTTTTTTTTTTTTGTGTTACATTAATCAATATTACAGACGACAGTATTTCAGCAGAAACTTATTAAAGCCGAATTTATACGAATAAGCGTTATCATAATCATTTTTTTTAAATTCATTAAATAGTGATACTGCGATAGCTAATATTGTATATTATTTTACATACATTATACCCTAGAACAAATTATACATAATATATTAATATATTAATTAGTAGGTATATAATAATATTTTATTGTAGGTGTAATATAATTAGATATAAATATATTATGTTCAACACTTCAACAACCTTTTTGAAAATAAAAACGGTGCACTGGCGTTATTAATAATACTTGATGGAAGTAGGTACTAACAATTATAATGACCACACAGAAAACTGACATTCTTTTTATCAACTATCAAGAACAAATTAAGGAATACTTATAAGTTATAATACAAATTACAAAGCAAAAAAGATTTATTTTGTAGGTATATAATTGTTGCTAAAACTAGACAGCTCTAAAAGCTTAACAGTTAAGACTAACAATGCTGCAGAGCGTGCATGGTCCTCTAGGCTAGCATTTATTTAAACTATAAGTTATATAAGTATATAGTAATATGCTATATCAATCTCTGTTAATAATATATAGGTAATGAGGCAGGGATCCAACAATTCACCTTTGCAAAAATATATTGTTTTCAATTTTTAATCAATAATATCTGTCCTTGTATTTTATTTGAATGTACCTATCTATAGTTTTTACTCACTCAGTCTTATATTATATTCCTGGACCTAATAATGAATGTTTTTATCTATATTTTTCTATACAACAACAAATTATTAATATCAAATATCCAATAGTTTATATAGCTATACTAATATCTATAGATAAACCTCATTACCTACTGATTAGTGTAAATGTGTAATGTATTATCAATATGAATATTAAAATTTCTTTAAATTAGAAATTATTCATTATAAAGATTATGCTTTACGAATGCTATTTCTGTAATGTATAGAATATAGATTTTCTACTTCTAAAATTGAATTTATTGTGGCATGATACACTACTATGTTTTCCATAAGCTTTGTTTCAAATAGCTATAGAGAAAATTTGAAGCGTCATTATAGGAAAATGTTTTGAGCGTTTGATTTTTAAATTTTTATGAAATCGCGTAATGATAACGATTTATCCTTAACCAGATATATGTATATCTATGATAATATAAGGTAGTATGAATTATGCTAACTACATGCAATGTTTTTGGAAAAATTGATTAACCATGCCTATGCAAAATGCGTCCTAATTGAAAAATAAAATATTTGTTTCAAAATAGAATAATATATGACAATATTTAAATATAATATATCCTAGACTGACAAATCATCTCCTTTCAGAATCGTTTTTCGTATATACAATGATACCTATCATTGCATTCAAATCTAACCTACCCTAGTCAGAGGTCCACCCCACCCCCTAATGTACAGCAGAGTGACATCCACTTACCCGCTTTTTTTTTTTGATTCTTGAAAAATATTTGCCTATGGGCGCCAATCCCTCCTTCTTTTATTTCTAATGATTAAACTGTTGTACATTAAATTAGCAATTTTCGCAATTGTTTGGCGTCATCACAGTGGAAATTAGTTTGACTCTGTTTGACAACACTTTTTTTACATACGACAATTTGGACTTAGACCATGGTTTGGATATTCTGCGGTCCAGCGTGTCGTCATCGTCACGCAAAAAGTAATGTATAACAATTTTACATTACTCGCAATAATAGTTAGGCGTGTGATGCCAGATTGATTATGTCAGCGGTCGGACGTCGTCATGAATTCATGATCACGTGAAAAGTAACCTATAACAAATTCTTATTAACTGCATTAGTACGGCGTTTACCACATGGTTTGGATTGTCAGCTGTTCGACGTCGTCATCGTCATGCAAAAAGTAACCTATAACAAATTCTTATTAACTGCATTAGTACGGCGTTTACCACATGGTTTGGATTGTCAGCTGTTCGACGTCGTCATCGTCATGCAAAAAGTAACCTATAACAAATTCTTATTAACTGCATTAGTACGGCGTTTACCACATGGTTTGGATTGTCAGCTGTTCGACGTCGTCATCGTCATGCAAAAAGTAATGTATAACAAATTCGCGTTACTTGCAATATTACGGCTTCGTCACAGTGGTAATTAGTTTGACTCTGTTCGAACGATACTCTTTTTGCCTACGAAAATTCGCACAAACCGTATAGTTTTGATCATCAGTGGTTTGATATCATCATGGTAACGTGATATGTAACCTATAACAAATTGGCGGTACCTCGCTTAAGACGATTTCCCGGCTAATACGCTCATTTTTACGAGTCCCTTGATTTTGACAACATTTAACATGTAATCAACTCTGGATAATACGCTCTATGTTCCTGGATAAGACGCTCGTCTTGTTAATGATGTTAATAGGATGATACAACACAGATTCTTCCAGTAACAAATGCACTCGATCATGTTAATGAGCTAAGAAGATTAATTGCATATTTTGACAATGCTTACGAAATGTTATAGCATCTTAATAAAATCGAAAACTTCTTGTATTCAAAAAACATAAAAAATGTGAAACAAAGAAAGATAGATGAATTTTTTAAATAGGTAATATAAAGTAATATTTAATATAAATGTAATAATTCACTGTGCTAAGTAAAAAATAAAATTTATTGTTCCCGCGTAATACGATTTCCCGCTTAAGACGCTATTTTTAACTGGTCCCCCGAAGAGCGTCTTAAACGGGTTCTATACTGTTTTTGTATTTGGTTTGTTTCACGTTAGCCTATTACTAATAACTTAAGTCGAACCCTCTCCCATTAATAATCTATACCTATTACCTACGCCCCTGATCGCGCGAAAAGGAATGTACAAAAAATTCGCGTTACTTGCAATAGTACGGCTTCATTCCAGTGATGATTAGTTTGACTCTGTTCGACTGACGCTCTTTTTGCCTACGAAAATTCACACGAACCGTATGGTGTTGATTATCAGTGGTTCGACATCGTCATCGTCACGCGAAATAAAACACTTGACAAATTAGCGTTACTCACAATAGTTGAGCGTGCGCCGTATGATTGCTTATTTCAGCAGTCCGATGTCGTTATGATTACTCGAAAATTAATGGTATACAAAAAATTCGAGTTATTCCCAATAGTACGTGGACCACCGCATGGTTTGGATATTCAAGCGGACTGAAGCAGTAGTCATCGTCACGCGAAAAGCATTATATAATTAAAATTTCATTATTGGCAATAGTATACGGCGTCAAACGCATGGTTTGGGCTGTCAGCGGTCCGACGTCGTCATCGCCACGCAAAAAGTAATGTTAATAAATTTCGCGTTACTCTTAATAGTTCGGCATTCGAGATGTGATCGATTGTGTCAGCGGTTGGACGCTGTTACGGTCACTCGAAATGTAACCTACAACAAATTGGCGTTACCCACAATAGTTAAGCTTTGCGGTGTGTTTAATTGTGTCAGCGGTTCGACGTCGTCATCGTCGCGTAAAAATGAATGAACAACAATAATTTCGCGTTACTCCCAACAGTTCATCGTGCAAGGCGTGATTGATTACGTCAGAGGTCAGACGTCGTCATGGTCATGCAAAAAGTAACCTTTAACAAATTCGTATTAATCGCAATAGTACGGCGTCAACCGCGTGGTTTTGATTATCAGTGGTTCGACATCGTTATTGTAAACTTAATTTACAGATTGTGTGTTTTTAAAATAAAGTTTAAAAAAAAAATAATTTAAAAAAGTCATAATCTTTGCGAGTATTTAAGTTTTTAGTATCAAATGCATAGGTAAAGAACTCTGCAAAAATCACCATTGAAAAAGTGTTTGAACGTCTACATAATTTTTTTACAATTTAATAATCCGCAAAAGAATAGGTATGAAAACAAACTTACCTTAAATATCAAATATTTCGGGTTTTGTTGGAGTCTGCTATACGTGTATATGCACTCCGACGGTGACACCGAAATGCATCAGATACTGCTGTATTAAAGTCTTTATATTATGTGATCTATGAAAAACTAAAAGTTTACAAAAAGCAGGATGTTTTTCGTTCATTACTGTTTTGCTACCTATCTAATTGAAATGTTAGAATCTTTAATCGACTTTGGCAATCGCCATCATATATTATTACATTAAATCAGTTAGATTAATCCACAGATATTCAACAAATTCACGTTACTCGCAATTGTTCGGCGTGTGCGCAGTGATTAACGATGTCCTCGGTCCGACTTCGTAATCTTCACGCGAAAAGTAACGAATAACAAATTAGAGTTACTCGCTATCTTTCGGCGTGCACTTTGAGATTATAATTATGTCAACGGTCCGACGCCGTCATGGCAACGCGAAAAGTAACCTATAACAAATTCACGTTACTCTCAATAGGTCAGCGTACACGCTGTGATTAATTATGTCAGAGGTCAGACGTCGTCTTAATTACGCGAAAAGTAACCTATAACAAATTCACGTTACTCTCAATAGATCAGCGTGCACGCTGTGATTAATTATGTCAGAGGTCAGACGTCGTCTTAATTACGCGAAAAGTAACCTATAACAAATTCAAGTTACTCGAAATTTTAGGCATGCGCGCAGTGTTAAATTATTATGATTCCCATTCGAACGATACGTTTTTTCGCCTACGACCGGTCGCACTAACCGTATAATGGTTTCGATTATCAGCGGTCGGACGTTGTCATCATCACGCGAAAAGTAACCAAGAACAATTTAGAGTTATTCGCAATAGCTAGTAGGCGTACGCGCAGTGTTTAATTATGTCAGCGGTCCGACGTCGTCATCGTCACGCGAAAAGTAACCTATAACATACTTTCGTTACTCATAATAGTTCGGCGTGCGCACTGTGATTAATGATCATGTAAGCGGTAGGACGTCGTCATGATCACGCCAAAAGTAATATAATCATCCAACATTCATCCAATAAAATTCCAGGTAATCCACCCAGGCGTCTGAAAAGGAACTGGTGTAGGGATCTATACTCTCTCCTTAATTCACTTTTCACGGGGTGCCGTCACTGGGAGACTTCCCCTTCCTGCCAATCAATCACCATCACATTCACTTATTGTATAACTGTAAATACAGATTGTAAATATAATGTTTTTCCCTTAATTTTTAGTTTGTTTTTCTCAATTATTTAGAAAAGTATTAAGCGTTTTTTACTTTTGACCACCCAAAGTACCAACTAGATTCACTTTCTGATCGAACGAGGTACTGAAGTCAAAAATCGAAGCATTTTTACTGCCCCAAAACGTGATGACTAGGGCTGGGATTTCGATGCACTTAGCATTGTTTTTCAAAGCTTACTGTGCAATGCTCATCTTGTCACAAATTTGTTTTATGTACATTTGAATAAGAATAAGAAAGTTTATTTTGCATTTTTTAGTTTTTAGGTCATTTTCTTAATTTTTTAGGGCATTTTAGAGTTTTTGGAGCATTTTTTGAGTTTTTGGAAACCAAGTGCATGAATTTGAAATTTTATTTTAAGATTTTTACACCAACATGGTTTTTAAATAAATATAACAGATTATAAGTAGGTACTCGTAATTCGTATTATATTATCGGTTTGTCGCCATTATCGGAGTATTATCGAGTAACCTCTACCCGCATTTCCTGTTAAATAATCTTAAATCGGTAAAATCGACGTCCGATGATATCGTTCGACGTTCAGTACGAGTTTTATCGTGGTTAACACCGTTTTATTACTTATTACCGATTTATTACCGTTTAATTTTTTAAGGGCATTTTCGGGTTTTTTTAGGGCATTATTTAGAGTTTTTAGGTCATAAAAGCATTTTTTTTAGGACATTTTTCGGGGATTTTTAGGGCATTAAAATCCCAGCCCTAGTGATGACAGACACAAAAAATAAAATAAAATAAAATAAAAACACACATCATGGTAAAATCAATACATTCATCGCTCCGCTCAGAATCTAAAACAAGGTTATTTGCAACTACCTATGTGAATTTTAGTATACATTAAGTTATTTATATTGAACAAACTATAATAAAATTCAATTTGATGGCGTAAATTTGAAAATAAATAATACAATTTCTAAGCAGTTTCAATTTTTGGAATTTTCAAAATAATCGTTTAGTATAATAATATTTGTTTTCAAAAAAATATTAAAATTTAATAAATATTAACCACCAGTTGCGCTTTACGTTTTCAATATTATTTTGAGTTAATACAACATATATCGATTGTTAGTCAGATATAGGTAATAATATTTGTTATATATTAGTACTAATACGCTACTACTTGGAAATCAAATATGATTTATTAAATTTAAATCAATATTGTAAATGTATAAGCACTATAAACATTTACAGTCAAATATTTGGACAGTGGCGTAACCAGGATTTTTCAATGAGGGGACGGGGGTTTACGGTTTAGGTATATACAACAGGTAGGTATACATAAAACAAATTATTTGAAATTGTATTGTACTTCATTATTTACATTTTGTTAGATAAAAGGTATTTGAGTTAGGTTACATATATACTCAAGCTATCTATGATAAATTGATAAATTAAAGGCCAAGAACATTCAAAAATCGATTGAATTTATTTTTTTGCATATTAGAACTACCGATTTTAAAATTAAAATTGTATTTTATTAAAGAATATGATGTTATTCATGATTGTATGCCATAGTTGTTCAAATTGAGCTTTTAATTGACATTTTTCAAAAACTTGAGTTTTTATAACTAAAATACTAAATAGAAAATATTTTGCATTATTATCTTTGATTTGTACATTTTTTTAATTTTTTTTTAACGAAAAGACACAATTACATACATTATTATCAGGGCTGTGAATTTAATGCACTTAAAAACTATTAAATATGCATGCATATATGCACTAAAATCTGACAAAATATGCTCTAAAAATTCTTAAAAGATGCAAAAAAACTACAAAAATTAAACTTATTTAAATTTTTTTCATTAGTATAATTTTTTTATTAATTTTAGTTTAAATATTAGTATTTTTACTTCTATATAGGTATGAGTATAATATGAGTTATTGATCTTAACTAGTCTTGGTCTTCGTCGAGTTGATATCAGTAAATTAATTTAATCTCGACTTCAATAGTACAATAGTCAATAATATTACTCGTTAAATACCCGAGTAAAAATGGAATAATTTCGATAAAACTATAAAAGTTATAGTTTATACTATAAGATTGACAGAGAAAATGTAAATATTAGGAAAAAAAAGCATTTAAACAAAAAAATTATTAAAACATTCATTTATATGCCCTATCCCATGAAATATGCAAAATAAAATTTGGTATTTGAACTACAAATAAGTCAAAACAAATTTTGGCCGAATCCATTTTTTTATAAAGTGTAGCAAAAAAAACATGCAAATGCATTTAATTAACAGCCCTGATTATTATTATTGAAAATAACATTTTCGATTATCTATCTCCTTTAAACAAAGCTATTGTGTTGGAGTTTCTCAAATTTAAATTTAAACTAGAATTAGTAATAAAATAAATATCATTAGTAACCATTAAAATTTAAAAAAAATATTTTTGAAGAATATCCGAATAAGCATAACTAATCTCCATGTTTTTTAAAAAAAATTGGCCCATACCAAAAATAATACATTCTTATAAAAGTCAGAGAGCGTTTTAAATGTTTGAATTTTTATTCTATTATTATTCTATAAATTTACAATATTTGTTGTTTTGTTATAAACTAAATACAAAAAAACGTGTTAATATAGAGACTTAAAGTTCAGCTATCTCTAATACAATTTGTATTTATTATTACTATCTACACAAAATACAATTTTTCAAAATATTTTAACTTATTTTAAGCTATTTATACTTTGAACCTCTAAACACTATTCTACAGAACGTCATCACGATTCACGAAACACGACGGATTGTTTTGACTTAAGAACGAACGGGAAAAACAGACACAAACTACTTTGACCTTGGCGATACAAATACATATTACTACACCAAAGAACACAACTACGACGTGTCTTCGTATGTCACTATATCATCATAGTCGCTACGTCGTTCTGTCAGATATCTGATGCGACGACGCCAGAACAACAGAGATGTCGTCACACGGGAGATAAAAATAATATAGTCCATAAGTAGGTTAATCGAACGGGACTATTACAAATCAAGTGCAGCTGCGTACCTACTGACTGGCTACTGTACATATAAATTATAATACAGTACAAATAATTATATTTTATGCTTAAACGCAATTAAAAATAATGCTGTCGTACTTGTAATCTTCGCGAAAATCTATTTACTATGCTAATGACGCACTAGTAAGATCCTACATTATTTAGTTTTATATTTTCAACTCACACGTCATCCGTCAGCAATCAGCATCACAGCGTTTTAATAAAATACGAACCGTTTGGATTATTATGTCATTTTTTACTATGCATTGATATTAACAGTCGTTGTAGAAGTATTTGTCAAATTTAAAAAATATCTTCTTCAAGCTTTTAATTTTAATGCATTGCTTGCATATTTTGGTACTATTTATGTTGATTCAGTTATGGTAACCATGGACAAAATTAAAAACTGTATAATATACAGATAGGTACCTATATTTATTTTTTGTATGGTCTGCCTGGTCTGGCGAAATTTCAAAATGACCTGCTAAAAATCTTGCGAACTTAATAAATCTAAAATTACACCCCTGTCCATTGACTATCTCGAAAGGTAAAATATTTTATTAAGTTTTAAAATTTTCAATAGATACAATGTTTATTTAGTTTATTTATTATTTATTATTTAGTTTATTTATTATTTTCATATTTAAATCATTAAGTAACAATATTATTATAATATTATTGTCTAAGTCCATGAGTAATACAATATAATCTGTTATTTTTACCTATTTTAATTACGGTTATCAGTAGGTAATATTTTATTATTTAATATATATCTTGGTGTTTGGTAATGTACGTTTTACATAATATACAAAGCTGATATTTTGAACAAAATATAATGAGGAGATTCAGGGTTGGATTTAGGTATGTGGTAGCCACTGGGCGGAATGCATTGTGGGTGCCTCTTACATATAAATAAGAAAATATATTTTTTTACTTATTAAATAACATTTATTATCATATTTAGTATACTACTCGTACTATAGTAGTAACAATTTAACTACTTATTTAATAAAAAATAATTATAAAAACAATCAAATCAAGTATATAACTATAGTATAAGTAATATCGTCATAATATTAGGTGTAAGTAATTAAATAAAGAATAATAAAAATAATAATGTCAGATAATTAAAATAAAATGCCTGGAACTTTTCTTAATTTCATTTGTACAAACTTATCAATAACGTTTTGAAAATCAACACCGATTACGGATGGCATAAAACCTATCTATTCTAAATAATTCTTAGATACCGTTCATTGTCAAAAAACGCGAATACATTTATCATTATAGTTAGTAAAATTAAATCTTTTAAATGTCCAAATAATGTTCAATATTATTTAATTGCATATGACGTGTAAATATAAGTATTTAATATAAATAAAATATTTTTTCTGTATCTTAATTTAAATATCATAACATTAGTGGGCCCCTGAATTTGTGGGGGCCCCTGGGCTGCAGCCCACTCAGCCCTCCCCTAAATCCGGCCCTAAGGAGATTCCTTCACGATAGTATTTATATCCGGAATGTCCACTAAATGCAGAGAAGTAAAGATCACGTTGGTAAAATATAACTGATTATAGGTAATATAACAATTTATTTTTGTTGTTATGAAAAATTGTCTTTTTAATAAGTCAGCATCCCTAGTAGCATCCCTGTAATTTAGAATTCTTTCTTAATATTAGTGAGTTTAAAAAAAAATAATAAACGGGCCTCTAAGTAAGTTTGCTCCCTGAACTAATAATAGCCATCTGCTATACAACATACCTACCAAGAAAATGCTGCCCTAGAACCGAGGCACAGGCCACAGACAACAGGCCTGTGTTGCCTCGTTGCCTGTACCTTGCGGCTTGCGCCGGCGCCTGGCATAGGCCGCTGCAGTGACAGCAACAGAAATAACTGCCCGACATGCACGGTAATAAGTCGCTAGTCTATTTAATTGACTACAATTTAATTTACAATGAAATCCGTAAGTTGACTTAAATGAATTGTGGGACCTGCGATTTAAAACCATCACAAGTATAATGTTATAATAAACTAAGACAAATATTAATTTATATTAGATTGTCTCAATGAATTTTTGATACTTATTAATCCCTATAGATTTTCCAATACCTCCGGTTTTCTAACTAATCACTGAATATTTAAAGACATTGTAACTTACAATGATTTCAAATAATTATTAAATACATTTAAGATTTAAATAAACATTCGACGGGAAGACAAGACTTTCGCAGTAAAATGATCTCCTGGTTCCAATAGTTACATATTAAATGATGAACATATGAAGCCATACTGGCTTAATCAACAACAAGAAACATCTATCTATTCTATCTACCTACCTAATATATTTCTGGTCCAACAGTGATACACGTGTATGTATTATTAATACAATGAACGTAGTTGCTATAATTGCTACGTAAATGCGTGTATAATATGTTATGTTTGTTAAGCCCTTTGTAGTAAATGTAAAAGCGTGTTGAGGTAAACTGTTTAGTGTCTTTTAATTTACTTACTCTAACGACAAACAGGATTTTATATTCCTAGTTGTCATCAAAGGCGATTTCAGAAATATAAGCTAATGGGGAGGAGGGCGAAATCAAAAACATCTGATGCAGCACTGAGCACAATAGTAATATAAATTTTTTTACAAGTGATAAAACAATTAATTTTAACTGTCATAACGTTGTGGCATGCTCCCCCTCCCCCGTGTACCCCAACGTGGAAGCCATTGTTAGTCATGCTCACTCTCTTGTACAGAGGTTCAGGTATATTATGTCGGTGCTACAACGTTATTAATTGATAGTTGTAGATTTTAAGTCAAAGTCATTATTGTAGATTAAAAAAAGTGGTGGTATAAAGCGCAGTACTTAGGTCATGCACATCTAAATCTGTATATCATTATTATTTACTATCATTCTGACATTTCATAAGTAAGTAACAGTTTATACTTTATAATGTACTTGTCACTTGCACACCAATACACCATACTATAAATTGCGTAGGTACTATGTAGGTACTGCGCAGTAGACGTGTGCGAGTTTTTCCCTATTCGATTTCGCGCGCGTGCATCGCTGCCGACTCGGATTTCCCTCTGATGTTTGGATGGTTGGTAGCACTGTCGCTACGATGGGCGGAGGTCGGGAATCGAACTTCCGCTTGCCCTCCTGTCCATCCAAATCGTTTCGCGCATTCACCGCGCGCGCCGACAACAACACTGCGGCCTCGTCCTTCAGTGGGCCCGTCCGTAACATTCTGGGTCGTCGTTTCGACTGGAATTTTTTTTTTAAACTCGTTTTTTTCCTTTTAACTTTTTTCCCAGTCGTCAATCGTCGGAGCTGGAATTCTACACATTTCCGTCGGTCCGTCGCGCTTCGCGTTCCCCGGACAGACAGGCGTGCGTGACCAGCCCAACGGCGGCAGCAGATCTCGTCTCGGGGGCCGGACAAATACACACGGTAGGACCTGCAGCTGTACTACGTCGTCGTCAACGTCTTACCGTCACGTTCTAGGTGAGTTTTCCGACGCCTGATTGTTATTATAACGATAAGTTGATTAACCCGCAAACGTCAAATGTCCGCATTTGGCCCTAGCCGTGAAATGGTTCTGAGGAATGTCGAAGGTGTGCATTATCGATGGTGTGGTGATAGTGGTCTGACGTACGAGCGCGCGCATCTCGGTACCGCCGCGGGCCCAATATGGCCACCACCTGCATTGCGCGCGATGGGTTCGCGCCATTTTAACAGCACCGTCGCTACTTTCGTTTATCAGTTCGAGAACCTCTCTACTTTCTAATGAATCTGATCAAAGTTTGGAGTCTGTTGCTAAAATCATAAGTCAACCGTGACCAAATAGACCGTTCACTTAAATCTCTATCCAACAACTGAGCCTACAACTCTCAAACAAACATTGATAAGATTTTTAAGACCCACTTGATAGACGACTTTTTTTTATTTTTATTTAGGCGTTAAGTCTTGTGTTCTCGCTATTTGGACCAGAACATTGAGTTGAATTTAAGTTTGTTTTTTCATAGATAGATTTATTTATATTATATTTTAGTGATCGTTGTCCTTTGCAGACCGCAGGAACATAATATTATTACGAGCATAATATTATATTATAATATAGCATATAAGTGTATTACTTGATAAGCCATAAATACCTAATGAAGAGTTATAAATTGTATGGCACTTAAAATAAATACAATTCTGTCACGAGTAAAAGTCTATTGTAATTGTTTTCTTTATTTCCCATTGGTACCTATTGAAAATTATGAATACAAAAACTGTATTTTAAACTTTTCTCTTTTAAAATTCATTTTTACCTACCTAAACTATAAATTTCAATTCTTAAGACTAGTTAGAATTAGGTAATTGTTTATTCAATAAATTTGATTGTAGGCTTGTCTAACTAGTAGTTACTATTTAGATGTGTATCATCTAGATTTCATAATTTTTTTTCTTATTCTAGTGGATTTAAATATAAGTTTTATCTGTGTTGTTTCTACAAAAAATTTAACTTTCTGTTGTTCTGTCATACCTTCAAATATGTTGATTGATTTTCTCAATAAGTAGTCTGTTTGTTAAGGAATCTACTGACAACAAATTAATTTTTAATTTATGTGTTAAGTGTAGAGTACACATTGTATATATCTCAATTTTAATATAGACCTGAATATAGGTATCAACCTTAAATTATCTCTTTCCTATATTATATTTCATGTATTAAATTTAAAAAACCTGAAACTGTACCTATGTTGTAAATATTAATTTTTCTATATTAAAATTAAACACACATTAGATATTGTAAATAATTTTCCTTTTATGAATAATAATAACAAACAATTGATAAGTTAATGTATTATGTAATAGTGTACTTGTTGTAATGTAATTACTTATATTAATATAAAGTTCATATTATTAAAGTATTTACTCATTAATATTTTATTGTATGTTCTATGTATAATTCAAATTAATTACTCTAATTATATAGGACACATTTTGGAATCTGTTATTATATTTTTTCATTATTCCAAAGTCTCAAATTGTTTTGTTATCTAATCTAAATATTACTGACATTGTGTTCAAAATATGTTATGTCTATTGTGGGCTTTGATTATAAAATGTTCTTATGAGCTCTAAATATTTTTGTCTAAAAAGTTAAATTAAAATGTCAAACTGATCAGACCATTTCTAGTCATAATAATTAGGTAATAACTTAAATAACTAATACTGAATACATGTTAGATAACACAAATCATATAAAACAAGATTACTGCCTAGAGTTGTATTTTATTTATTATTGTTTAGTTAGGTACTTACCTAAATTAATTTTAATATTATCTAAATTGTATCCAGAATTGTTGTATTTAATATTAGGCACTTATTTAAGTACCTTTCAGCTATACAAATTATTTTTATGAGTAGGAAATTGGAATGGGTTATATTATTATTATTTATTCTATCGGTAGTATGGTAGTTGTTGATTTAGCCATTTTCTTGTTTAGTGTGTCAGGATGCTTGAATAGGTACCACAAAAGTGTTTTTTACTTTTTGGAATTTCCTACTATCATTTATTTTTAAATTATTATTATATATTGTTTAAAAATTGTAATTTAATTCAGGAGATCATATAAATTAGGGTGTTCATTATTTTTTCTACTTACCTACCTAAATATTAACCCCTATATTAACTGTTGAATCTTTAACTGCACACTATTATTTAAACATTTATAATTATTAAGTAATAATCAATTATTTTAATATTAGATTAATTGATACATGTATATAGTATATTTGATTATTAAAATATTTAGATATTCCAAAAATAATCTGAATTTAATATTAAAGGTCGGAAATTGCCATTTTAAGGTATAAAGCTGTATATAGCTGTATATAAAAAAAATTGAAAAACAGAATGTAATGCTGTAATAACTAAATTAAGCAACTAATTATATCTATAAATATATTTCTTATACTTATATTTTGTTACTACTATATGTCTATATATTTTATATTTATTTTGTTAGTTTACATTGTTGGTAAAATTATTTTATTTTTATTTTTAGTATTCATAACAAGCCTCCTGAATATTCATCAAATAGGAAGACAGAAAACGATTGAAAAAAAAAAATGAATTCCAATACACTTTATTAAACGCTGTTCGCTGCATTCAGCGACCAACAGAATTGTAATACGTAAGTACCTTCTACCTATTAATCTGTCTAGTCTATTATTATCTATGTAAAATCAACTTTCAACATAGATGCCAATAAATGTTCAATTAACGGATAAAACGTTAATGATTTATCAATAGGTGTAATATTTAAATATTTTACGCATCATAATTTCAGTTATTAATATAAAATATCAGGTTTCTGTCATTTCAAAGAATATAATATGTAGACATTTCTATTTGCAACCATTTTTAAAGAGTTTTAAAAACACTTGTGCAAATATGATTTGGTATTTGGTTTTGGCATGCATGTATGTTATTTGGCCTTAATTTTAACTGTACTAAGTTAAAACATATATTTGGTATTAGTGTTTAAATTAAGTTAAGCATTGTCCTTACCAATAAAGCATTAGTAATTTAATATTTATTAAAACTAAATTATGGTATAGTCACCTTACTAGAAAATCATAATACATATAGTTACTATTTAAATTATATTTGGTATCATAATTTTTTCTTTCCTTTTAAAAGTAGAAACTCAATTTTTTTAGTTTATTGAAAATGTAACCAATTAAAATTAAATTGAATAAAAATCAATACATATATAGGAGAAATATAACTCAAGTTGTAGACTAAGTAGGTACTACTAGATGTTAATGATGTTAATTTATAGCTACTTGTTCAAGTAGTCCCTATTTTATTTTTTTAACTACTTTAAAAAAAATGTTATCACTAAATTTGTTTTTAATATAAGTTAATATACCTAGTATGTACAACAGTAAAATACACAGCACGATAACTATTGTTTTTGTTTTTTTTTCAGCCAGAGGAAACCAAAAATGCTCCACTAAGCATCTATCCCTTCTTTAAAAAGATGGGATATTCAACTACAAACTCATCAGCTCAATAAATAATCTTTTTGGCTGTTTTGTACTTTTTTTTATTTAGTATAACTTACAACTTAATTTTTTTATTCATACTCCAATACATTTTAAAATAAAATAATTTTATTTGAAAACTGAAATTACCAGGTAAATTAATTTAAATATAATTAAATGATACATTATCATTATTTTTATAATAATATATCATTTTTTACAGTCAGAAAAACATCAAAAGTATGTCCCATAGTCATTTTTTAACCAAAGAAAACTTCCCTAGCTTTTGTAAGAAGTTGTCTGAACTTGAGTGGACAATGGATTCAACATGTACAGAAAAACCTGAATCTTCATCTCCTGCTTATTCTTTTTTGCCAACGGCCCGGAATGTACCTAAAACTGATTATCATCCTAAAGAATCTTATCAACGTTTTTTAATTGATTCTAATGAAGACAACACTTTAATTGAAAAATATCTTAAACAAGAATGTGACACTTATAAGTTGTTTAGTGGTCCACCCATTAATCCTCCGTTATTTACTGATGAAGGACGTGGTTCTAGTATTGAAGATTCTCCAAAATCATTTTCATATTTTTCAAAAACAAATTGCTCTTACATGGATAAAAGTATTTGGGCACAAGATTCTGGTAATGATAGCTGGCCTGATGCTTTTTTGCCACTGGATATTAAAGAAGAAACCACATGGAAAGAATTGAATACTGATACCAAAAAGGAGCCAATGTCATGGGCAGTTATTCAGCGTCCAGCCAAAGAAGATAAATTCAAACCCATTAATCAATTGGTCGATGCTGGTGCAGCAGTTTTTCCAGATGGCTCACAATTTGAAATCGATCTATCTTATGAAGCATTTGACGCTGTTGAAGTTGAAGGGAAATTATACATTGGTAAAGATGAATTTAGACGGACAGATGATGGATTGTTGTATAAAGTCTGTAATCAAGATAAAGGTAAATTATTTTTTAATTTCTAGTAGTTACTAAATTAAAATATATTCTATAATAAAACATTTATTGAATTTAGGTACTCAAACAGATAATTGGGACGATGATGAAAATGTTTTAGTAACACGTACTGCTAGACGACATTACCATTTTCCAATATTCCAGAATTGGCACACATCTCAATCAGGCGATAATCAAGATCTGCTTAGTGACTTTTGTAATCCACAACGTGCACGTGAAGTCAGAGGTATCATAGATGATAGACCTCAAATGATAGATATGCTTCGTAACATTATGGGTATGCAACATATATGGGATAAGCCAACTTTGTACAATGAAATTGATGCTTATCCAGAACAAAACTTGTACATACCAACAACATGCAATGAACTGGCTGCTACCTACACAATGTAAGGTGAATTATTATATTTTCAATGTAATTATCTAAAAACATTGGTTTTTATTATTAGATTGCAGTCAGATAGTGGTTCAGAAAGTTCAGATGATATAGACAATAATTGTGGTACACTATTCCGTTATTCGCGAACTTAAAAAAGGCATAATTAATTTTGGAAATTGCAAGATTAAATCAACACTGTTATATTTTGTTTTGCCGTGCACCGTTTGTGTTTTTTGTCGAGACATATTAGACTCATTAAGGTTAGGTTATACATATTTTTTCTTTGGGACAAAAAACTATAATATTTTAAATTTGTATGATCTATAACATATAGTTTTGGTCAGTAAGTTATTTGTTTAAAATTGTATTTAAAAACAAAATAAAAAAAAGAACAAAACGTCAAAAACCCTTAAAAAAAAAAAAAAAATATTTAATATAGGTATATATTATTTATATATATAATAAACATACAATAATAATATATATTTATATCTTATGGATAGACCTAAGGCTCTAAAATATAACCTTATGGATTATTTTCTTAGCTTAAAGAAATTATCCCATTTAAATAATTTGCTTTGATTAATGATGTATTTCATTTTAATGTGTTCAAAACTGTCAAGACATTTTAAGAATTAATCATTTTAATTAGCCAATGGTAGCAATATTTTGTTATTAATTAATTTTATTTTGAAGTAAAAAGATTATAAAATTCCAAAACGGAGAATTACCCAAAGTTGAATCTAACAAGTTATTAAGAGTTAGATTAGGTGTCTGAGAGAAGTACATACTCTATTCAAAAGTGAGGAACTGGACAAACTTCTCTGGATTTTTTTGGGAGACTATTTTGGTGAATTAAATGTATTTTAAATTACTTGACGTTAAAAGTTTTATATCTTATTTGATTAAAACATACCTAAAATTATTTTAAATTGATAAATATTGTGGGTCATATTAAGTTTTAAAATATATATTCATTCTTGGAGTTTATAACCAATCAGTTATCACCATTCATATTAAAATAATTTTTCTTTTGAATCTGTAAGTCCTAGCCATAAGTTGGTCCAGTTCAGTTAGAAGATATCAAAAAGATGGGTCCTGATTTTTTTTAAATATGGCGCCCAAAAATTTATTTGACACTAGTATATATATTATATACTCACACACATACATATATGTATTTTTTTTAGTTTAAAGTGAAATAAAAGTTATTTTTTCTAATGAAACAGCCCGAAAACCGTTTTCGGCCCTGATTTTTAATAAAAAAGCGCCTTGAGTTTTATTTAACACTAACCAATTTTTTTTATTATTTTTTTTTGTTTATTACACTCAGTTAACCAAAGTGCCTTTTAGAAACATGTATAAAATTTGAATTTTTCATTTTGCTGAGGGGGTCAATGACTGATTCAATCGCTCTTTTGTTTATCGGTTATTAATTATTATGTAACTGAATTAAAGCCGATAAATACACGAATAAAATATCAAAAGACGCGCACCCCCTTTTAATTAATATTTATGTATGTATTATAATTCATATACACCGATACCCACATAATATACATAAATATTTTTTCTTATTGCTTCTATATGTATGTAAGTATATTATACACATATACATTTATAATTTTTTTACAAGGCCGAAAGAATATTGTTCTTGTGCTTTTGTTTTGTTAAAGTTGTTATTTATTTTAAAATGTTTTTAATACATCTCACAAGGGATGGAGCACAAAATTTTAAGGAAATTTGCTTTTGTTATTTTATACTCTACCTTGATTTGTCTTGACAGTTAAGAACAAATATTATGTTTATCAAGTTTGAATGAATCTGTATAGTATGTAAACAAAAGTACTTAAAAGGTTGTAAGACCTTTTTAGGTAATTAGTAATATATATATATATATATATGTATGTATGTATATTTATATATATACACAAAATGTAGGTTCATATTTTAGTATGTGAATTTAAAGAGTTTTATTTCAAAAAGAATTAAGTGGAAAGTTTTAGGGCATTAAAAAGAAATGGGACAAAATGAAATCACAATTTATAGAAAAATGTATATGTACAATTTTTTTTTTTAATTTGTCTTACAAATTGCAAGTATCATATGAATTATTTCACTTGAATGGCACCGTTCAAGTATTTAAAAGAAAAGAGTTTTATGAATTATTTTTTAAAATTTGTAAAATTAAAAAAAAATTTTATTTATTAAACAATGGTGATGTACACCACAGTACCTCAGAAGTCTGAGTTCTTTTAGGTAGCTCGGGTAAACTCACTGTTTTTTATGTGAATATAAAGTCTTAATACTATATTGTATAAATGTGATTAAAATAATCAACTTTACTATCCAAATTGAATATCACAACAGCTTCTAAATTTATATTCTTATTTTATTTGTAACAATTTTAATTTTATAAATAAATGGTATTTGATTCTTACAAGAAATATCATTTTATGCAATTTTTAATTAAAATTTTGTTTTATCCTTATCAGTGAATATTATTTTAACTTTGTTCTAATGTTGAGGTAACAATATATATTATCAATATGAATTTTTAAAATACATTATATCTTATTAAAAAAATAAATAGTTATTCAAATATTTAAATTACCAATATCAAACGTACTCTTAATTTCAAAGTCCATATGTTCGACATTTTTAATTTAAGATCTTAAATATATGGTTTATATAATCATAAAAATATTTCATTTTTTGAAGGTTAAAAAAATGTGAGAAATGTATCATCCATATTCAAATATCTTGACTTAAACATTTTATTTTTTAAGTTTTTTTAAAAAACATTCTAATAAGTATACAATTGATATTATTCTAGTTTCTAAATTCATTTAGTTAGATAATCTGTTTTTTTATTTTTAGTTGTTGTTTAATACTAAATGTTATCATATTGTAGAATATTTATCACTTGACAAACCTTGTAAAAAACGACTCCCATCAGTTCTTATGATTAAAATATAAAATTATGCCAATTGTAAATTTTGTATTCCAATGAAATTCATTTTTAGAACTCTGCAAAGAAAAAAAAAATTTTCAAAAAATGTAATCTTATTTGGTTAACAATTTTTTTTACAATTACAATTACTATACTATAACTTAAATTTAAAAATATTTTATTTAATAATAAAATAATAACTAAGAGGAATGTAATAGCTAAATTGACTTAATATTTTATTATAATTGAAATATTACACTATGATGATGAATACCTATATAATATTTATAATACAAGTTTGATATATCCTCTATAATGTATCTAGTCCAAAACATAAAATTATAATTGTATGTTTTAATTTAATTTTTATATATATATATAAAAAAAAAAATAGTAAATAATAGAAACTAATTTAATGTAATCTCCCTGATTTTAATATTATGATATTATGTACAGTTAAATTACAAAACTTGAAAACTTGAAAAAGGTTTAAATATTTAAATCAAACATTTAATTTTTAATTTTAGAATATTAAATTGTATTGTAATTATCTAACAATCTAATTTTTGAATAAAGTATATAGGATATATTACATAATATATTAACATTTCAAGTGTAATCCTCCCTTGTGCACTTGAATTTATATGTGAGCTATGTCTTTGCCTGTTTATTTATTGTATTGTACTCCAGGTTTATTTTCCAATATAAAGTAATTTTTCCTTTTCATCATATAACATTTGCTACAAATTTAAAGTAAGAATACTATATTATATTATAAAAATCATGTTTTTGGCGAATTAGGTGCATTTTTTGTTTTCAATCGTGTATTTGATAGGCATAAATATGATTTGTTTTTTGTTCAATCATGATTAATAATTTAAAAAGAAATTGACTATTGCAATTTTGATTTTAAGTTAATATGAATATATATGATGTAATCGGTTTTTAGTAATCTAATTTAGACATTTTAATTTACACTTGATATTTAATATTTATTTTTAAATGTTCAAAGTAAATATTAATATTATTATTGCATGTATAAAACATTAATATAATATATTGTACTCTATATTATTTATAATGTTAGTTGGTTGGACAATGGATATGAGACAAATGATAATGTTTTAATAATGTAGTCAGAAAATTGATTTAATAAAGTAACTATGAGCGGAGTATTATTATTTATGTTAATATTATTATATTATTTCAGTATACCCTCTGAGATCAGTTTGTGTGACAACATTATGGTAACATGATTCCAACAGATAAATCTGAATTTACCCAGTATTTTAAATTTTAAAACAAATATTATTGTTCTGTAGAGATTAGAAGATATGCTTAATATCTTGTTGTGAATTTGTGATGTATAGCTTGTAATTTTGTAAGGGAGGTCAGTTATTAATGTAAATGGATCTGCTTGTAATCTTTCTTCTGTTTGTTCATAAAATAGATAACTGGCGGGTAAGTATTGTGTAATTAATTTGTTATCAGTAATGATAAATTTAAAAGAATATTTCTTAAGTTACAAAAATCGGTATATTTAAGTTAGTACCTAACCACGTCTACCTTGTTTTGAAAAATGGGGTTTGCAATATTTATGTTTAAGAGGATGAAACATCTGTTTTTCTCGTTCAAATCCATGTGTAACATAGATAAAGCGCTTTAATGTAAAATCATTTTTGAAAAATTATGAGTAATCTTAAGAGTAAAATCACGTATTACTAAAGTAATTTTAATAATACGTGATTTTATAACATTTTTGAGGATATGACATTAGTGTAATTTTGCAAGTTGAATCAAATGCTAATTTTTAAAATTAAAATCTGAAGCTATTAAATATGTATTTGAATAATGCACAATATTTGTTATTTTCAAATGTAATTTTCAAGCCATATTTAAAGTTAAATGATAAATCTTTAACAGTATATAATCTGAATTCTGAATGAGCAACCATAGAGCAAGATTGACGAGGATTTTAAAAGAAAGAATCATATTTTAACTAGATAAAAATATAAAAATAATTAAGCAATTTGGAGAAATCCAAATTGACGGAGATTTATGCTGCACATTACATTTTTCGCACGATGTAGTGTTTTTGTATTTCGTTGTATCTATAAACTTGTTGAAAAAAAATTTTTTTTTAGCTAAAAGCCTGAGAATTCAAAACATGATTTATGTGCTGGTTAATAGAAACCAAAAATATTCCTGTACAATATTGGTACAATTTTACACTCTACTGTCAAGTTGTAATTTTTTATTGAGTAGGTTTTCGTGAATCATACATTAGTCGTGTTTGTTTCTTGTGTTTAAAGTGGTCCGATTGCGCGTAATTTTCATTTCATTTCATTTATTTAAGTACATTTAAAATGCCAAAAATGAATTATATTAATATATAATACAATCTTATACCGGTGTAGCACTCACCCGCCAGCCTGGAATCCCGTTCTGCTAATTTTCCGGAGGGAGCTCGTCGTTTTGAGCAGCTCTTGCTTCGGTCTCAGCCTCTCATATTGTTATTTGTAGCTAAGAATGTCTTCAAACATTTCATTGAAGGCCCACGTTGAGAGACAGTCAGTATTCAGTCGTTCATGCAAATTGGGACGACACAGCAGGTCCTGTATGTCCTTTGGAAACTAGTTGGAGTGATATTTAGCTGCTTATGAACCCGTTCTCCTCAAGCCGCATCGGTTCCTACTGGGGACAGTAAAATATGGTGTGTTCAGTAGTATTCGTCAGGTGCTTGTGCTGACAATAGAGGCAAGCCGCATCAGGGGCATGATTCCTCCGGTTCAAATAGTTCCTGAAGCACCCATGTCCCATAAGAGCGTGCGTAACGTGATATCTTTGGGACGTCTTCTCACCCATTTTATTAGGTCCGGAAGGATCTTCGCGTCCAGGCTGCGTTCCTAACGTCTCTCCATCTAATGGACCATTGGCAGCAAGCAGGATGTCTCGCTCTTCCTCTTGGATTTCATCCTTAGTGCTCACTGCTCACTTTATCTGGGTCATCCATTTTGCCCCGAACTCTTGTGTTCCAAAGCAAAAAGAACGCTTGGAAGAGTTCCCGCGAGGAATAAAGCTGTCGCAGCAGAAACGAAGCGGTACTCCCTCGTCACTCTGAGAGTCGCCAATCTCTGAACTAGAATTATAAAGTTTTGTTAAATAGCGTAGGTACTTTATTGCTCTTTTTGCTCATGTCGATGAGGCGCACAGCAGTCTGCTGTTGATCAAAGACATTAGCAGCGCTCTCTTGGATTGGGAGGACTCTCCAAAGTTAGGCATAAGTCGCCCTATAGTCAAAGCTGCCTTGGACGCCTTACCCGAGACGGTCTTAAAGTGTCCACTTAAGGTTAAGTGTAGATCAAGATAAAGTCCTAGGTATCGCACCTTCTTTAGTAAAGGAACTGTATCCCCCCCCCCTTCTAACAACACTGGATCCCGGTACGTCCACTTCTTTGTCAACATGATGGCCTGTCTAAAAAAAAGATACTTTAAAATAATTCTTTATCACTCAAAACACATTTAAGACTTACGGATCAATGTTTCAAAACACCAGGAAAAAGGATAGCTTTGCATCAAAATTCCAGCCCTAGTCATAACGAATCAAATGTTTTTTTGTCATAGTATTTATTTCTTAATCGTCGCGAGTATACAGCGTTTATTATAATTTATACATTTATACTTGGAATGGCTTAGCTCCATTATCCACCAACACGTTTATCAATTATTTTAGAGGGATAGTATAGCAAATCACCACATAATTTTAAATTGTTAGTTCAATATTTTTATACTTTACTAAACGACGTCGGGAGACTGAGGAATTACTTGTGTTTCAACTTCAATTCAAAATTTAATAAACACTAGTGTAAGACACTGCACATATTGGGAGCTTGAATTATTCGAATATTAAAAAAATCATGCAAGTATAATGTATATCATACAATATTTGACAAACAATATAAAAATAATACCAATAGTCAATTGCCAGTACTTAAGACGTAGGTAATTACTAATTATAGTAGTACCTAAACGAATAACTAATGAGCAACGGCTAATAATTATTTAATATTTAGTCATTTATAATTATCATGAACACACAAAACATAATCGTATTTCCTGCCTTGTTCTTGTATCCAAAGAATCGTTGCATACTTATTATAAATCTCACGTATTTACTGTCGCAATTTCTATACTTGTCCCATCAATCGTAAGTAAAACGTAGCTGTTTAATGACGCGTGTATAATACATGATTATGTTAATTGAATATAATAAGTAAAAACATATATCCTGCTTCCTTTTCACGATTCCTGTGTTGGAGTGTTACCGGGGTAATTTCACCGGATGCAATAAAATGAGCTTATTATTTAGGTATAACAATAGATCTTTGAATTGTCTTATACAGGTTGTCAGGGTTTCCTAATCGATTTGCCACGATTTAGACACCTACAGCACAGGTCAATGATCTAAATGATGAGGAAAAAAAATAATAAATAATATATTCATGATGCATTCATCGTTTAACGTGTATAATTATAGATAAATGGAAAGGATGCGAATGACGAATATCACTTTAAGTTAGTGTAACTTATAGAATTGACCATTTACTTTTATACTGTACCTAAATATATGTAAATCAGTGATTTATACGGAAAATTACTTTACTTTAACCTATAATTTGCGTTTTTTTGAAATATTTACGACTACAATGATTAAATCGCGTAGACATATGCTAGGGCTTCAGCAGCTATTTATTAAGGGGAGGGGGGGGGGGAGATTTTAATTTTTCTACTTTTTGTTTCAACATTTGGTAGATATTAGTGATAAAATCTTGTTTTCGACATGTTTTCTTTCATTTAGGTAGGGAATGTAAAAATATTTATTAATTATATGTAGATAGTTTGTTAAAACTTAATTACACAGCTAGTATTAGTTTTAACTAATTGATAGTTATGTCCTAATTTTAAATTAAGAAATGCATTTTTTTTTTTAGTAGGTAAGTGCAATTTACCATTGATTTGATAATTTTAGGTTATTTATAAAATTAAATGTTTCTATCCTTTTTAGCCATTGGTGTCACGAACTTGAAACTATTGCAAGTAAAATATAAATATTGAATTTTTTTCTTCTTTAAATTAAAAAAAAAAAAAATGGTTGACATCGTACTATGGCCCCATTGGTGCATCACTAATTCCATAAAACTAAAAAACCGACGTTCTTAGTTCTGACGTTCATAATTGAGTGTAATAATATTATAATATTATATTATCACTACAATCACATCGATTGTATTCAATAGTTTTGAGAGCAATTGTGATCATTTTGATCCATCATTAATTTATAATTATATCAAAATCTTAAAAAAAGTCTAAGTCTTTATTTAAACAAAACTATCATGTACCAAAAATAGAATTATTTGGCTTATTAATACATTACATTTTTTCGAACTGGAAACCCCTATGATTACAATGATTTAGAACCCTAAACAAATGGGAATAACAATATGAAACGTGAAAAAAATTCTCGGGGGACGAGGTGGCGCCGAGCGGTCAAACGCGTCGGCTGTGGCTCAGCCGGACCGGGTTCGATCCTCGACCATCGGGTGACATTTTTCTCTGGGCAAGTCACAGTGGCCGGAGAACAAGTGCCGCCATCCCCCACTCCGGGACATGGCAGAAACCTACAGGTGCCCCAATAGAAATTCTGCCAAATAGGCATCCGAACTAGGCCTTCGTGCCTACTCCCGGACATAGCACCGTACGAAAAAAAAAAAAAATAATAATAGTTTTAGTACTGATACCATTTTTAGGAGAAATTTTCGATCAAATAGTTTATACATCCATGAAATAGATCTATCATACATTAATTGTAAATTATATTAACAGCAGAGCCTATACATTTATGATGATATTGGTTTTAGCGTTTAGGACTTGGCTCACCAGTATAATTTTGTATTAAAAATTAAAATATAAAAACCACCGTCGCGCGTCGTTTATAAACTTAGTGTCCAACACTAAGCGTAGTATACGGCGTAACGTATAGGCAATATAGGTACATCACTGTGTGTTTTACGTAAATTAGGTATCATTTACATGAAATTTACAATTATGTTTTGAGTTTAAAAAAAATACCAATTATAATAATAATTACAATATGAATTTAAAACGATTACATAAATGAAACATTTATTATTCAGTAAACATTGCTAAGTATGAGTTTCAATTCAATTTATTGTACAACGTCCGCTACACCTATTAAAAAAAAATCATATGAATCTATATTATAAATCGATATAATGTATAATAATAATAATATATATATAATGTATTTTATAATATATTTATATCTGTTTTATAATCTTATAAAGTATATAAGAGAGCGAAAGTTTATAGTAATTTCCGTAAAATTAGTACGTGTTTATAATACTTTTTTGTTTCTATCCCCACATACAAGGAAAAAACTTTGAATAACCCACTGTATGCATATTTACGCATGCTTACTGCATAATTAAAAAATTAGAACTCCATAGGTTAAATAGGATTCATTTTGCGGTGAAATTTTGACTTTTTGAATGATGTTTCTGAAATATTTTTTTTGTGATGATCATTATTCTCTGGTTCATTCTATTTCTGACGATCGACAATACCGTGCCATTTTCAATAATTTCAATATATGGTAATTTAGTTACAGCCCATGGTATTTTTACCTTTTGGTAAAGATTTAAAATTATAATTACATAAAAGTTAGTTAAACTATTTTAAAATTTTATACCTATTTTTAATGATATAAAAATCTTTTTTTCTAAATTGAATTGTGTCTTTTTTGTATGTCAATCAAAATTGTGTGAGTCTAAAACTTAATAAATACTCAATACTAAGAAAGACATTTTTAATTAAAACAAGAGAATTTTTTTAAAAAACAAAATGCTTAAGATTTTAAACCTAAAAAGTCTAAACTAAATTATTTGTTATATGATATTATGTTAAACAGGACAAAAAATAACTTCAACTCAGTCATATTTTAAAAATGTATATGCATATATTTAAATATTGAACATTCCTTGGCGTTTGTGGCTTATAAGCTTCACATACCAAATTCGCTACGTTTCAATGTTTTCCATCGATTATATTTACCTTTATTCATTTTCTAAACTTTTAATTACGATTCTAAAATCGTCATAACTTGCGGAAGCAACAGCCAACAGGCGTCGGAAATGTCTAAACCCCATCACCCGAGTTCTTAGCCGCCGATTATAAATAGGATAGGATAGGATATCATTCTAATATTATGATAGTTTAATAATAATATTATGAATACGGCGCGGTTTGTGAGTTGTTTTGTTTATGTCGAGGACAATAATTTGAGGCGGCAGTGACCCACACGAGAAAAACAGCTGTTGGTCGTGAGGAACGCTCGCACGAGCGCGCGTGCGCATCAGTCGAACCGGTCACCCCGCGCGAAGTGCCGCCGCCAAAGACCACCTCGGGCGCACGGACCGCAGTATAGTGGCGCAGGTAGTCGACTGAGGTGTGCCCGAGTAGTCGACGTTCGGTCATCGCCAGCAGCGACTCTATTGAATCGGTATTTCGCGCGTGTTCGCTCGGCCCGCCACCCCAGCAAGTGGTTCGCCTCATAGTACTGTAGTTTTTTTTTTGATTTCATATTCGTGATTTTTCTTCTGCTGTTTGCATTTTCAACCAATGAAAACACGGATGCGAGATTCACACTCGTACACTCATCGCAGGGATTAATAATCTATAATACTATTTAAGTAAGTCAAGTTATTCTGTATACGTTTGCCGTTTGGTATTATTATTATTGTTGATCATATTTTCCGATATTGAATCCATAACCCTGCGCGCACATTACAAGTTTGACATATCAGAGGGAAACTAATTGTCCCCTCAAAATCTCTATATTTGGTTTTCTAATTTTTTTCGAACTTTATGCATCAATATCGATGGTATAATAATACTATAGTATAGTAACATTATATAATATAGTATATTTAAATATTATGTATATCTTCTAAAAATCTAGTATATCTTAGGCACCAACCTAATACCTATTAATTATTATAAATGTACCGGTATAAATGTATAATATTATAATATTATGGGTTGCCTCTGAGAGTCACTTGTAGAAGACTGGCACGCATGCGGTTCAAGCGGGTTTCATATTTTTTTACGCGGAACTGTCGAGGAAAAACGGACACCCGCCTAAGATCCGGATAAACGATTGTAAACATGCCAAGATGGACCGGGATTTATGTGCAATTAACATTTTCTCCAATGGTAATAAAAATAACTTAAACACATGTATTCAATATACATTTTTAATATATGACCACGTCTTGAGCCTATAATAAATTTTGTTTGTGATATATTCCAAAACGATCGACTACTTTTCAAACCACGTGATACGTATTATTGCGGCGAGTTTAAAATGTATTTTGGTGTTGACGCATGTTTTTAAATCAAATTCAGGATTTATGCGTTTCTCGCAAATAATTATAATTCAATTTTCGTTCATTAAATATTTTAGGCATATTTGACATGTTTAAAATGCTCCCTTTTAACCTTTGCAAAAAATAATAATCTTTTATCCGGCTGTTTTTGTTTGTATTTTAAAATCGATGATGAAATTATTTTTAATTTCAATGATTTAATAAATGTATTATTAAATTAAAATATAGTTAGAAGTTATGATACAAGTGGTCATTAATTTTAACAGTATTTAAATATAGGTACTTTTTCCACATAAATATATTCAAAATATATTTTTGTGTAATTTGTTTTTAAAAAAATATTAAATTTACAAAACTTCAGAAATATCAATAAATGCATGTATATTTAAATATTTAGTAAAAATACTAATATACATATTATAAATAGGTATTAGGTGTACATCAATTCATCAATCAATTTTTAAAATATTTACTTTCATCGTTATAAATCCATCATAGTACATGTCAATAGATTATAATTTATATCATACATATATATAGAATATAGATTGGAAATTGAAGTTGAGTCATAGAGTATATAAAAGATATTATACACAATTGAAAAATTTTAAATAAAAATTCTCAATATTTGAATGTATTCCTATTTAATTTATTCATTAATAATGTATCGTAGTTTTACCGTATCCATTACTGTTTTCTTCCAATAATTTAATAGTTACTAGTTACGCATATAAATGCCGATCTACATCTGAATTTACTAAATTGGAAACTAGTCGATTACAATTTCAAGATTTAAGTGAAAATAAAACAATTCCAATCCTCTTGCTATTGTCATTGCTTCGAATAACTGATTTCGATATTTAAAACTATTAACGGTGATCGATTGTGGTTAATTGCGTGGTCAGGTATAATTTGTCCCATTCAGAAATACGATACGGTATAGCTTGTTACAATTTACAAGTACAATTATTTTGGTCTTGACGTGTTTAATAAATAATTGTTGTTCGGTATTCCATCAAAGCCATAGCTATGTCCGTGTTCTATATACTCAGTTGGCTTTTTTTAATATTGTTGGACACTAATAAAGTAATAAATATATATACGTCTTTAGGTTAGCTGGTTTGAGATTCAAATTTTAGTAAGATGCTAAGATGTATTATAGTGGAAACTGTATGGGTTATAAATCCACTTGGGGATAAACCCACTGGGTGGGTCATTGATGTCTTCTACGACATGTGTGGAAACTCAATAGAATATGATTGTATCATAATAATATTCATCTGAGTGTGCGTTACAAAGGATTTATCCCCTTGTAGATGTCTTGTCAAGTGGGGGAAAGCGCGCGTGTATTGGGTCATACTTGTACTTTTGGGTGACCGGTTTTGCCGGCAACATTAACATAATGTAGAGATGAAATGAACGGAATTGTGCAGTCCCGATGGAATGACATTTGGCTGCTGAAAATACTGGTTTGCAAACGAGGCACCGGTCCTCCCGTTTTGGAAGTCCGGTGGACACATTAACGTGTATATAACACATATAAACGGCTGCATAAAAAATATGTATTTTTTATAAATCTTTATATTCCAGTAGGACGTCCAGTATTAAACACACATAAATATATACTTATGGTTTGACCTTTCGAGGCCATCAATGCTGTCGCCGTTTGCCAATCATATAAGACACGTATCGGAGATGATGCGCGGGTAGACAAGATAAAATATATACAAATCTGTATTTCCGCAAAGGCTTCTTTCTCTCACCAATTCAACATCGTTTACCATCGTAACTAATAACCTGTATATATATAAGCTGCTATGTCAAAGCTAAAATGTGTAAAATATATTGTGTTAGTTTTCAATTGTATTACCTAATACCTATATTATTACGAATATTACGTATATATTATTGAGATGTGCACAGTATGCAGAAGACACAAATCGTACATGTAGGTACAGGAAGAATGTTACTAGAATTTTAGATCAGTAAACTGATAATTATTGACCAAATAACCGTGATAATTAAAGTAAATTCATGATTAAAACATATGTAATATTATTATTTGAAAACTAACAATTAAACCGTATAATCACTCCAATATTATGGTATTAGTTATTCGTTCGTTTTTTAGTTTTATTTATAGTATTGTGACGTTTTTATTTTGATGGAATATTGTGTTGGGTATGAAGACCAAAAAATTAAACATTCAATATAAATACCAAGTATATATATTATATAAATACACAAATCTTCATTCTATAATCGACCCATTTGAATTAATGAAAGAAAATCTAACCGGGGTAAGTCGTTTTTCTGTAGGAAGTTTACAGTGTACCTCGTCATTGAGTAAGTCACTGTAGTCTAATGGACGTGTTAAATTTGGATTGAATGATGAATCATTCAATCATAGTATACGAAAAAAATTTCTGAGTGGAGGCGGTTAGTCTATATTTTATTGTATATGTATTTATATTTTATTACTACTTATTTAAATTTTTGTTAGTTATACAGTAAATTGAACTAGATTTGTCAAAAACGGTCTTCACATATCCCATATTATTATTATAATGTATTTCATATAATATTACTAGCTGTTATATTAACATTTTTGAGTTATAATTTAGTTCCATAGAACCACGGTGAATAGGTTTGTAAGTTAGTGATATAAATATCTTTAAGTTATATATATTATAATCTTAATAGATATTTAAAAAATTTAACTGTGGATATTGTAAATAATAATATATGTTAATGCAAAGAGTTTCAATTTCTTACGGATAATATTTTTTGAATTACAATAAAAAAAAACCAAAACTATTTTTTTTTTAAATTAACAGTTTAAAAAAAATATTGTTTACAAAAAATTATGCTTATTCCTATGCTTATACTAATGTATTTTGGATTTTGTAAAATAGGAAATTACAATATTATTTAAATACAAAATTTTTCAATAAGTTTTTGGTAAGCTATATTTTTACGTTATTATATAGAAATTTGAATAATTTCAGTAGGTAATTATGCATAAGCGTACCTATCTAACCTATGGACAGTACCTATTCAAAAATATTAAATTATTGTTGAACAGTTACTAATTGCTGTAGGTTCACTATATTTTAATGGTGAAAAATTATGTAGAACACCTCCGTCTCATTGATTACATTTTTTTTTTGAATTTACATTATCCCCAGAAGGCCAAACAGCCCACCAGTGTCGTGACTGGCCCGCGCGTTTTTAATTATTCCTGGACTTGATCAAACACACCGACACACACAGTTTCTTTGACGGGGCTATAACAGCCGTTGTTGCAAAAGTAAAACTCGTTTGACGTATCTACTAAGTTATAATACAACACGTATATAATACCTGACATATGAACAATTTACACTGTGATAACAACACCTCGAGATGCAGATAACAATACCCGTTATTATATTATTTATATTGTCTACTTACGTGATGGTTCTTCAATCTACGGACTACAGTGCATAAAATATTAATATATCTTATATTATTATCTATTATTACAGTTACATTAAACATTGATGTTTAAGTGTGATTTGTTTATGAAAGAAATGTTTATGAGCTATTACATCACGACTTAAAAGTTTTTATTCTCAATATATAGTGTATACACAATACACAGTAGGTATATACACCTATTAATATAACTCAACACGTTGCTATATAATATGGTTTAACTATATGAATAGCTTTTTTTTAGATTCACAATAACCTAGTGATATTACAAATGTATAATAATGCATTGATCACTGTATATTTAATGGACACTCGCGTATATCATTGAAAGTGAGAATTTGTCTACTATTCGCAGACCACGTCAGTTATGTTCGATCATTTAAGATAGTAAAAAACAAAGTAAAACTATTTGTTGGGTGGGATGTTTTGAAATTTTCTCCTTAGAGAGGTTTAGAATTCTATTGGGAGGTGTCCATTAAACAAATGTCTCCTTGTTTTATTAACTCGATATTAATATAATTTCAATACGTATTTCAGCCGATCAAATAATATAACAAATATATATTTTAGATTTTAACACATTTTTATTCTATACTCGAAAATGAGTGACTTTTTGCGTAAACAAAGATTAGTCATTTTCTGTATGCACGTTATATATTCCTATAGTGTTCATGGGACCGTATCTTTTATGGCTGTGTCCATTACATTTTGCTAGTGCAATTTAAGGATTCTGAGAAACGAGTTGAGTCACATCTTTATACAGATTGTTTTATCATTTTTATCCTTGCAAATAATTTATTTTTTGAAGATAAAAAAAATTGAGGTATCTATCCTTGTCTAAAGATTTTTTAATACAAAAAATATTAATTTACATTCTAATTTATTATTAATTTTAAAATAGTTTATAGTGAATTAATATTTAATACTTATAGAAGTTATAAATTTAATTATTGATTATTTTAGAAAATCACCCATAAAATTGGACATTCATTTCGATATTTCAAATTAAACAAAAACTATTTTTTTACAATTTTTAATTTCCGAATAATTTTAATGAAATGAATTAGAATAACGTTATTTGCGTGGACTGACATTGGGACTGGTGATAATACACCTGTCATACATGGATATATAAATTTCTACATAGGTTCCACCTCGAAAGGTCTGGTCCGGTGCGGTTTGTCGGTTTGCTGTCATCGAACCTTGACTATAACCCCCCTAGAAAAAGAGTGAAATGTCCACGCTGTTCCAGTTTGTTGAATTGCAAATAGAAATGTTGTCAAGCGTGACAACCCTATGCATATAATTATAGTCTACAGTCCTTTTCGGCAAGTTATATCTATAGAAGTCAATACCTACATGAAAATTTTATCAAGTTTTAATTTTCCTTGCACGAGAGTAAATTGTATTTATCTTGACAAATGTATATAAGTTAATATTAAAACATTAAAATTAGTCTCTATATATATTATTGTAATATTTATAATAGGGATGAAATATCATCATAAGAAGAAACGCACCAAGAAGGACATATTATTGGGTTCTCTGAAATCTTAAGATTATATTATTAAGGTGAAAACAATAATTGCTATGTAAATTTGATTCGAACTCGAATTTCGAATGATCGGTCTCAATTCATTTGCTGTAATATGTATGCAGTATTAAAGTGATATATATTATCCTGTCATCAGCGGCGTAGGTACGATTTTTTTCTGGGGGGGGGGGGGGGTTTAAAATATATTTATGACACAAATTACAAGTTATTAGTTAAACTAAACGTATAAGTATTATATAAGTATCACAGAAGATAAAATACCAATAAAAAAATTTTTTTTGGTGGTTGGGAAGGGTGGAAACCCCTTACACCCCTCCCGTAACTACGCCACTACCTGTCATAATCTTGTATGGAACCCAGACTCATACAATACATTTATATTTATATATTATTTTACAGATGATAATCCTTACGATATATGCCGTAGGTCAGAGGTTCCCAAACTTTTCATACTCGTGGCGCCCTTTTAGAACTGAAGTTTCCTCATGGCGCCCTTAATAAAATTTACGACCTTTTTTTCATCGTAAAATATCGTAAGTTTATTTTTAGACCAGATTACATACTCGGAAGCGAGGCACAGCTCCCTTGACAACACACCGCGGCGCACAGTTTGGGAACCTCTGCGGCGTAGGTAGTATAAGTATTTTATCATTTTGAAAAAATAAATAAGTATTAATCAATATTTAAAAATTTTTTTCTACAATTTACAAACTTTGTGCTTCATAGCCAATTCGTAAATCTGGATTTTAATCAGATAAACTGTGTTTGGAAAACTATTTATTCAAGTTATATAGTTTATTTTATATTTTGAAATTTCGTTAGTTTTGTACTCAAATTTGATTAAATCCTAAAAAAAAACACTTTGAATTCAAAAAGTCTACACCAATTAAAATATTTCAAAAGCATTTTTATATAAGTAACTATTATAAGTTTAAATCTAAATATTTTTTAAAAAGTTATTATTTTTCATATTATTGAATTATTTAAATGAAATTTGGCATTTTTACAGCCATTAAGAAATCACTTTACTTAGATATGTTTTTACAGCCAAAAATTTCGTAAAAACCATATTTACAAATTAGCAATTTTCAAATTTTCAAAAAAATTCGAACCAGATTTGAATTATTTTATTTTAAATATTAAAAATAAAAATAAAAAATATGACAATACACATATGTGTAGCACAGGAGTCAGTAAATTATAAAGGATAAGAAATAAAAAAATATTGATTAGAACATAAGTGTTTTCATTTGTCAGGTCTTCCTGTTACAACCTGTATATATATTATATTTATTTAAATATATAAGCAAATTTTAATAGTTTTGATATTTTCTAACAACTGTGTTCTACTGTTATTATTATGTACTGTCACATAAGACATAACTTATCTTAAAATAGAGTGAACAC
The DNA here is from genome assembly GCF_037042655.1 of Diuraphis noxia. Classification (NCBI taxonomy): domain Eukaryota; kingdom Metazoa; phylum Arthropoda; class Insecta; order Hemiptera; family Aphididae; genus Diuraphis; species Diuraphis noxia. The sequence goes on from NW_028301714.1 coordinate 41,402,502, forward strand.
GCATGGTTTTTGCAGATTAAATCCGGCATGGCATTGCGTAAAAGCTAGCAAAGCAATAATATAACTTAATTTCGACATGACCAGAGAAAGTACACGTGTGCTCAGTTGGCAGGCTGATTTATTATAATTGATATATCTGTTGCGATATATGTGTCACACACAATGTATCCCGTTATAAATAGACTAAATTACAATAAAAAAATTTTAGGACAAAGTGAAATGTCTTTGTGTATAATATATGTACCTAGGTAAGTACGCAGTCGTATCGTGTAATTGATTTGGAATAAATTGGATGCCGTATAAGCAAAAGACAACGACCGCGATGCGCTATAGGATAATAAATTATCAGGTAGGGTATGCATTCGACTATTCGAGTAATAGCAAACTGTTTTCTAAGACACTCACTCTACATCACTATAATATTGATAGATAAAATACTGGCAGAAGACAGTAACTAAAATAAATATAATAATATTAATTATTAATAGTACCTATATCGATATTTTGGACGCGACCTCTGCTGTACATTCTATATATTATATGATGAGTTGTTACTTGTTACTTTGTTAGGTATAATTTTAAATAACAAGCGCTTTCAGAAGACGCATTTTAAGGTGAATGGACGACGACGAGGCGTCCTATTCAATGTCAAGTGCACAAATGTAATATACATTATGCATATTATATGTGTGTCTTTGTTGATAATCGAACAAAAACAAAAATGAAAGTGTAGTTTAAATCATTGATTTATTTTTATTCTTAATACTCATGAGTATATAATATATAATATATATATATATACAAGGCTGAGATTTTGATCCAAATGTTTTTTTTCTGGTGTTTTTAAACGCTGGTCCGTGAGTACGAAATTTGTTTTGATTATTTTAAAGTGATTTTTATTTTTGCAGTTTTTGACAAAATTAACTTTAAACGCATTTTTAAGGTATATTTTGGCTATTTTAGAGAATTTTCTTGATTTATAGAGTATTTTTCACAATATCTTCATAAAATTAACGAAAATTGTCGCTATTAACCACAGACTTTTGGCAAACTGCTGACTATACGAATTATAAATTATACAGCACGACAATAGTTATCGTCGATACCGATTTTATCAAAGCATTTCCGCTCAAATTATCGCTGTTATATTATTATTATACCTATTATGTTTTATTAATTTTATCACACCATACATTCATAAAAAACTAAAAAAAATAACCTACCGTAGTATCATTTAACATTTTTTTTCCTATGTTTAAGCTATATAATAATTTAAATTCATTTTTATTGTGTATTTTTTAAATTTTTTAAGTCATTATTTTTGCATTTTTTTAAGGGATTTTCTTGAGATTTTTTAGGGCATTAAAATTCAGCCCCTACTCATGATTAAAAGCTCTAGTGAAAAATCTAAAGTTGATGTAAAATTTGAAATTTGGACGAGATTTAAAAAAAGAATATTGCTTCCGTCGCCATATTTAAATTCTTTGCAATTTAATACACGTAAAATGTATTCGTATACAGAAATATAGTGTGGTTGCTCGTAAATGCCAAGTACTTTACTACTTTAATAGTTTAATTAATATATTGTCGAATTTATAAAGAATTATTTTTGTATTATTTCTTGACGTTGTTTTGTTAAAACATTTTATCTCTAAAACATATTAAGCTGACTAATACAGTTTGTTTAACTGCAGTAGATTTTAAACTACAAGCGATTACCCTAATAAATAATAATGACATAATATAGATATTTGGTACCACCTATCTACATGTTTATCTAATATTTTTAGAAAATAATTTAAGAAAAAAATGTATGCTGCAGTTAGCCTACAGAGCTATTTGGTTCGTATACAGCTCAATAAAATATCTGAATAATCATCGTGCATTAAAATCGTATTTTCCTTTATTTTATTTATTCTACTTTTCCGAACGTTATGCCCAATAAAACGGGCACGATGGTAAAACTTTTTTTCTAGTTTTATTTAAATTGTACACATACAAGTATATTAGTATAATATTTGAAATAACAATTGTACGTCATAAATAATAATAATAATACATTTTTATGGAAAAAATGTGGGCACAATTATAATTATTCGTTTGAAGCACAAAGACTTAAATCTTATATAGATAGAAAATATTGGTGCGCAATCGCTGTGCGTACATCTATTTCAATAATGCTTTAGAATATTAAAATATTACTAAAAGTACTCATGTAACATATATAGAGAGTAGAGTGTGTCAAACGGGCGAGTGTAATCTTGCAATATTGGCATAGATATAATTGTGCTCCGATATAGAAAATCTCGTGCGCGCGACCGGCCCACCTATAATTTGAACAATAATTTATCAAACGGCCTCATATGTGGCTCACGGGATGGACCCACGGTGTTGTAGGTTTTTATTTTTTTAAACTATTTTAACGACTTCGTATTAGTTTTCTAGACTCGTTTTTTGATATTTCTAGTTACCAGCTTCGTTGATAGTATAACTATAAAAATATACGTACTTACCTATATTATATTATGGTCTTATAATATACAATAGTAAATATTAATTGTCGTCGTTCGTTTGTATTTTCAGTCACTTTATATAAGAGTGTAGTAGATATAAGAGTGCCTATATCACAAGTTATTAACTATAAAAAAATAATATATATTATGTATATGTATATAGTACACACGCACTCTATTATCATAATTTGTTATCCCACACACTGCACACACACGATGACGATTGCAGCTGAGGTTTCCGATAGTATACAAGTTCTCAGCGGGAGATACTGCGATAGCATTATACTAGTAAACCTGCGCGTATAAACATCCCTTACGACACACCAAATTTTCGTCGTGTACGTTATGTATATAGTGTATACTAATAACACACTGTTCTTGTTATTGCCCTCCCGTCGAGTGTCGAGCATATAGACCGTCTCTCGACGATAAAAATTAATTACGGCACACACGATCCGAATAGGCTGGTTCAGCCAACAGGACAAGAGAGCATAATAATAATAATAATATATGTTTGCCTCGATGAGGTCATGATACCACGCGCCCGCGCGCGTGTGTGTGTGTGTGTATAATGTCGAGGCAACAGTTATTTTTTTAATTTTTTTTTCGTTTCCATCTCTCTCGGCGACGACAACGACGCTAGGCGGTATCCACTTATCCACACACATATAGAACCATATAACATGCACAAGAGGAGTATGTAGGATTTGTGTGCGAGATAAGGATAGATACTTGCGGATTACTCAACTGCGCGGGGTCCAGTCACGATTTTTAAGTATTAAAAACAGCACGTAGCACAAACGTGAGAGAGAAAGCAACTTTGCTTGTATTATAATAAACATCAGTATATTTATAATAGAGGTGCATAAGGCAGCATCGGTGGCGTACACGAAAAAACTACAACCGCCGATATAATATATGGGTCAAATGCGCCCCGCAGGAGAATAACCCAGATCACAACGCAACGAGGATGTCACTCCGAGTTGATCGTAGGTACATAATATATAATAATATTATTGTTATACATAACCAGAGTCCAGAGATTATCGCGATTGTCGCAGTATTTTTAGTTTCTACATAATAAGAATAAAGTCAACGTAGGCTACATCGATTTAGAAATCACCCTTCTATGCGAGATGACCGTTCAATTTGTTTAATATCAGTGTACAAAAAGTACACTGGAATATGTTTAATTTGAACATGATTCAAAGTTATTCACATTTATGTTTAAAATAAGTATATATTGTACAGTATACAGTAATAAGTCAAGTATTAATGTACATAAGTATACTTTTTTTTTTTATTGATCAAATAAAACCCGGCAGCTACATGGCCATTAGTTACAATCAATTATTGTAGGTTTACAAGATTTAAGATTTTAACAATACTTTTTTTTAGAGGCATTTGACGTAAGAGTATAATTTCTTAGTATTTATATAAAAAGGAAAAAACAAAAACAAAAAAAGGAGGAAAGCAATTGCAAATTATTAAATTAAGTTATAGAGGCCTGTTGACTTCAAAAAAACTTAATGTATAAATTATTTGTAATGATAACTAAGAAACTTTGTATATAATTATTTTGGTATAAAGTTGCATATACCATAATCATAATTATTATTAGGTATAGGTAAAATTATTAAGTTAACTCTGACTGATCGGATTTCCCTACTTCAGCACGGCTATAGATAATACAAAAGTATAGGTACCTCGTACCTATATTTACTCTTGAAAATATTGCTTATAAGTTGTTACATAAAGAAATTTAAATTTTTATGTCAGTCGATTTAATTCGTCACGCAGGGAAATTTAGAAATAATAATCATTAGTTTTGACTATTAATGGGTTATTCTTCTTGCTTTCATATGTAATATTTATAATCATAATTGTCGAAGCTAATTGTTTACAAAGTTTCTTAATAAAAAATAAAAAAATGGGTTATTCTAAACTACTATACTTATACTATTATCCAATTCAACTATACGATTATAATAGTAAATAAAAATAATTATTTTATAGATTTATCGGTCATATACATATATAGTTATAAATTTAAATTTTAAATTTATAAATATTTGTTGGTACGAGGAACAAAAAAAAAATTGATTCGAACTCTGCAGTAGGTACCTAACATAAATTATTACCATAATTATGTTTTTTTTTTAAATGTTGATATATGCCTATCTATATTGTAGATTCTACGACGGAAATGTTAAAATCCAAAAGATGATTATTATTTTATTTTTACAAACAACGGTGATCAGCGCAACGTTAACTTGTCCTTGTGCAATATATAATATTATATACGTATGTATTTGGCGGATATAAGGATGTGTGAAGTCTCTTCTGCGCCGACATCATAAATTATACAAAGATTATTGTAATAGTTTTATGAGCATATCTATATCGAGTTCGACATTTGTGGCAATAGGCATTGCAAAGTGCAAACACCACAGACAAAATTAAAAATGTTGTATCGGATGCGTTGCATATTGATCTTGCAGACTATCTTTTATTGTTGTTGAGTACATATACTCGCATTTTCACTTATTAAACTTCGAAGATGATGGTGTACACATACCATAGTTATTACTATAAAACTACCTACGAAATTTCGCGCAAGGACAAGAGATTAAAACCTATATTATTCATATTATAAATATCATATAAACTATAAAGTGACTTAAATATTTAATACACCTATCGTAATATAATATAAATTGTATTAGTATATAATTTCAAATGGTTAAGGACCAATTTTCAGTTTTTATCATTGGAAATGTATGGGTAATTGCTACAGTTTTTACTTCATTAAATTTCAAAAACACTTTCTGATAGTAGCCTTTTTCAATTTTTCAATTTAAAATTACAATGTTATAATTTTTGATAATCGCTCTGTGGTTAACCAATGATGTGGTGCTGACCCAGCTTTCACCGACATTTCCCGACTAAAAATTACCATAAACTGTGTGGTTTTTGTTTTATTTTCGTGTTTTTTTTCCTCCGACATCTTCGTAACTCCCATAATAATATTAATTCAACATACTGCAGCGATATTCGGTCTGTTTCATCGACTTCACTCTAACCGTTCAACAGCTTAATAGTGACGATTATTAAAGAAAAAGAAAAAAGTAAAAACGTGCCTGTATTAAGTTACCCAACAATAGTTAGGTAAACTGGAATTTGGAAATTATTATTATACGAGTATTATAACATGCATGTGTCTCGTTAACAATGACTATTTTCGTAAAAAATCTAAATTTTTTATTAACTCGGAATAATATAATTTGACGATACCTCTAATCGGAACTCTATACACGTAACCACACACAATAATATATATACATTACACTTACACATTCGCGTATTATATATAAATGTATACATTAATTGTATTATGTATTATTATATTATACATCACAGCTGTGTACGTCAGCCATGTCACCGCGAGCCATACGATACCGCACAGCGGAGAAAGCGGAAAACGCATATTATAATATAATATAACGCCCGAGTTTATGTGCGATAGGCGCCAAAGTATTATTCATTTATCTCCGCCGATATCTGATTTTGCGGAGGAAAAAAAAACTCGTATCCGGTACATGAAATAAACTTAGACGCGAAATAAAACGCGTGCAGTTAAATACTATATATATATATTCCTCTCACCCGCACGATTGTTAGATAACACATTTTTAGTGTCGATACCATTGGTATATACGTGCATGATCTCGTATAATATAGTCACACGCCGCCCCCTGACTATTTTACACTATACACAATTTAATATGTATATTTACCGATGCATTTATAAATATATTTATAGTTTATTTTGTGCAGAAATCGATGAAATTTCGCAACTAGGTATATTGGTACCTTATATCGCGGACATCGTGACTACCGAAGTCAGTAAGCCCCGGGCAATGCGCCGCACATAATATATAATGATATATGCACTAACTGATATCGTATAATATACAATTAACATCATACGAATTTATAAGATAAATACACGAATGTACGCGCGCAATGTGTATGTAATTATCATTATATTTTTATATTACATTATTATTATATACCGAACCTATCGATTATTATTATTTCAACAATAGCCCTGCTCCTGCAAAACGTGCTGTAATGCTATAAATCCCCGAACGTACAATTTTATTTAAGCCTTCCATATAAACGGTTTCTCGTCGATAACACGACGACTTTTTGTAGAAAAGTATTATATAGGTACCTAATAAAAATGTCGAAATCATACACAGTACGGGCTAAGCAGACCGGAAATGATTTTATCGAAATGAGTGAATACCATTCGCTCTTCTTATGCGCGGTACATTGACTTCTAATTCATATAGATTATCCTTTTTACCGAATACGGGTATAGGTACAATCAAGTATTCGTTTTTGTGTTATTGTGTATTACGTTTTTTAGCATACATGGAGGATTTGTCGATCATAAATCAATGTGGGCGTACTATATTTAGTATATATTTCTATTTCTATTATATTCATCATTTTTTGTCGAGTAAGATGTCTTAAAACCTACCCGTTTCTGTTGTTTATACACATCAACGACCATTAGAAACGATTTTTGTCTAAGTGATTATTCGTTTTTATCTCTAACCAAAATCATCGCCTTGCGGTGTGTGTTTGGTGCATCAACTGGTAGTAGATGCAACAAACGAGCGGAGGATGACTTCTGGGACTATTTAGAACGCATATTATATAAATGTATGCCAACATATATCAAATCTGTATTTGGGGTCTGTATGACTATATACGAGATAAAATTAATTTTTGACTATTGAATTCTATAATGGTTTCGTTGTAGCGATTACAGTATCGACGAAATACACGTAACTATATATAATATGTACCTATATAATGTACAGCGATTGAAAACAGTATGAGTATTGACTAATGTGTTTTTTACATACATTTATCTGTCTATATTGTGAAAATATCAATAAAAAATGTTCGCCTTATTCCAACGGCTTATGATATATATTTAAAAGAATATTTTAATTTTCGCTATTATTGTTTTCGCTGTTAAAACCGTTCGCGATTTTTATTTTCGCTGTTTTTTTTTCGCGATTTTGACTTTCGCGATTATTTTTTCACGATTTTAACTGACACCCATATAAGATGTACCTATATCGCATTTGATCAATATAATTATGATTAATTATCAATACCTAATGTATATATTAATCGAGTACTTTTTACAAAACTTACCTTCAAATGATGTATTATTTATTGTTTAATAACTATTTAAATCGAGGAGTTTTTTTTTACTTTTTCAAATACACACTTGTTTTTTAGTGTAGCAAGTATCGTATTTCAATATACCGGTGCCAAAAGGAAAACAAGGCCACACCTACAAAATTCAACATGAATATAATATATACATATATATATATAATACATCCAGTATACATATTATATTGGTTTTAATTTCAGATAACTGTAAAACTTAAAAATTCAGTTTACATTAAGTTTTTATTTAACCATCATGATATATACCATTTATAAATGTGTTGGAAATAGCTCACACTTAATTTATCATCATTTTCAATAATATATGATTATAGTAGGTCGGTGTATACCTATATAGTGTCTGTACATAATATTTTAATGGCATTAGTTAAGTTAGTGATGCCGCCGCCTTAGATCCTATCACACAGCCAGATATTAAAAATTCATCTATACATCAAAGTATGCATTATATTATACCATATCAGCTATATTCGTACATTAACGTTCACTTAACCTTTTAAACAACATATTTAAACGTTGATAACGTTTTATTTGTTTTCAAATTTCCTTAAATTAACTGTAGAAGTTTAAACAAAATCTCCGCACCAGAAAAACGTCGATAAAAAAAAAAAACTGTGAAGTTACTCTACTGTATAGTGGGTGTCGAGTGCAACTCGTCATCACTGAGTAGGTCACTGTAATGGATGTGTTAATAAGTACATATTTACACATTTATTCTATTCTTTCAGTATGATGGTAATATGTTAGGTTGAACCAATTTAGGTTAAAAACTAGATAGACTAAAATAGATTTCAGATAGATATATCATACAATATTGCAGTTATTGTAATATTATTATCATTTCAATATTTTATAAAATATTAATATAAGTACAGCAAAACTCCATTAAGAAGATGTAACCGTCAGTTCTTTAAAGAACACCACCTTGAGCGAGTTTTACTGTAGCAGTTATTAATTTATGAATTTATGAAGTCAATACCGAAATACCATTTAAAGTGCTGAGAATTGTTTATTTTTGATGTGTTTACTATCCTAAGCATCATCTAGATCTAGAATTGTTATGCCAGGATCCACACTCAAAGTTTAGGTAAGATTGTTGCCGATAATGTTATAAAGTGTATGTCAAACACACTTAAAGAAATCAAAAAAAAAAATCAACATTGTAAAACCAATATATTATTATCCACCATTGCTCTGCTCGGGATTTTAAAAATAAACAATACCAATACGATTTTATCTTTATGAGCGAGTACGACTTTATATTTTATATTATTATTATGTATATTGTGTATATATATACATGAACGCACTGCTTATATTCCGACACTTATATACATATATAACTGTATAAGTATTCTCGCTGTTTTTCATCTCTTACAACAGTACACTTTGTATCGGTTATATTACTTATTATTATATTATTTAACCGTATCGCATGCCCATACAGCTATAATATATACGCATTATAATGTGTTTATGCAGTGGTTGAACTTCCGTCATCGTAGTCGACGTATGTTTCCGTCGACACGACGACGAAAATATATATTATAATCTTTGGTTGTACATACGCTACAGCCATTGTGTATATTATATACGGTTGTGTTTTTTAATTGACCGAACGTGACTTCCTCGACGTTTTGGACACGGGTCGTGCGTGCCACCGTGGTTGGGCGGCCCATGACGGCAAAAAAAATAAAAATAAATATGTATATATATATATATATATATATATATATATATATATATATATATATATATACTTACATGTATAGCAATAGCAATAGCAGCTGCTCTTGCTATAGGTATAGCTGTTGTTGCTCCTGCAAGGAAAGAGAAAAACGTGCGTAGATGTTTGTTTGTTTTTTAGCGCAGCGACCGCGATGTCAGCAAGTTGATTTTAAATCGTATTTAGCTATACGTATCGCTAAATACTTAAGTACATATACATCATGTAACAGGTAAAGGGTGAACCGTGTTAAACGGTCTTTGGGTTATTAAAAGATAATAATATTATACCGCATATGGCCTTCATATAAATATATAAAAGTGTGCATGTAAATACACATAAAAGCATATTATTCGAGATACCGAGTATTTTTATTTTTGGTTAAAAAAATAATTAATCTCAAAACCAGTCGTACCTAGTAGTATACGAACTGCGGCATGAAAAAAAGAAAATTATAAATCCATTATCCCAGTGACCAGTTTAATTAAATATTTTCACTTAGTTATTTTTAAATCAAATTTATAGACCATTTGAAAAATTTTTAAATCCAATTTATTCGATTGCATAATTATCTACCTTCAACTAGTTATATCTTGATAAAATAATCCATTGATTCTGTGGTGGTTAGGAACTCCGAAAACCGAAAGTAATGACAGGATTTATATTAAATTTTATAGAGATGTAGATTGGTTTGTAGTATTGGTGTGTAATGTAGGATTATTCTGGATTTAAAATTATTTTCGGAAACATTTTCATATTGAAAATCATACCAAAGAAGTTCCTAATCATATGTTTCAAGAAATATAATGGTCATATAATATTACACATATAAAAATAGGTAATATTTATTGTACGGATGTTCATGATTCTGGCAGATAGCTATAAAAAAATTATAAGTATAAAATAAAAATTATCAATGAATAATAATTTTAATGTTTTTAGTGTTTTGATTTTCAAGAGGTTTTGAACGACTTTTGTCTGTTGGCGCACGCATTTTATTATGTGTTGAAAAGTCAAGTCATTGAATTTTTGATGTGAATCAACTCGCTTTGGGCATGCAATGACAACACAACAATTAAAATCGGTTTTGATCGGTAGATTGTATATATACCTATTATTAACAATGAAACGCGGCCAAGTGATTATGTCAATTTATCACTGTTAATTATTTTTACGTTTTCTCTAACGGTAGATGGAACGCAATATTATTAAAAATAACAGTCATCTTGTAAATATATTTTAATTGACAATATTTTTTGGTTCACTCCTGGCTGGTTAGCACTTAATGAGATTTGGTATGTATCGGTCTAAACTCTGAGTTGTAGATAATTGGATTATTAAAAAGAAAAAAAATATGATATTTTGTATCTATTTAATATTCAGAATATTTTATCGTTGAATAACATAACATAAGTTGTATTGTATTCCATACCGAGAATCATATAAAAATCAAAGTTTAAATTTGTTTTAAATCCTATATATTATATGTATATTATAAATATATCATATTTATATACGAGTATATATATCATTTTAGTAGGTACCTAGGTATAGTTTTATTCGATAATATAGGAATTGTGACATTAATCTATCAAATGTAGAATAAAATAATTTCTTATTCATTACATATTATTATATTAATAAATATATAATGAAATAGTATCAACAATAAACTATAGAAATTAGAAATAATAAATTATTATACTCTCTGACTACTACAAGGTACAACTGTGTACTTATATACATTTATACGTAAGTGTTGGTGTTTATTTATTATAGATAGATAAAATTGCCATAATTATACACCCTACAGGATTTCACTTATCATGATTTGTCAAAAATATAAATAAATCTAAAAATCTTTTTTTTTCGCGCTTCGATGGATTCCTTTGTGTTTTTATTATATTTTTGCTTGTCGTGGTGAAGCGAATAAATAATTATAATTTAATAGATTTTTAACTGGTTTATATTTTCACGTTCGGAATATCATAACACAAAATATTATGTATGGGCATTGGGTGTATCATGTTTATACATATTTCATATATTAAGTTAACGCATGACCAGACAGTCAGTATTGTTGTGTGAATATGACTTTATTCGATCGCTGTGGATAAATTCTCATCTATATTTAATTCGAGAAATTACGAGGATTCATTAAAAATTTAAGCACTGAGATCTAGTCTGCAGGATGAGCATATTAAAATTCAGTAAAATCGTTTGAGTTATGTCTAATTACGTAATTACGTACGTCATTGAGAGTTTGTATAAATCAATCTTAATATTGATTTAATACAAATTTATCGTTTTATATAATTATATCGATCACATTCAAAAAGTTAATCCCATAATAGGTAAATCTGGTAAATATATAATATATTTATCGTGTCAGCAGGTATCAGATATCATAATATGTAATATCAGGTCCAGTGACTACGACCCGTTTGTCGTTATTATTAATTCAAATAAATAATAATTTCGTTAGTTTTGGGCGTAATTTATATGATGTAGGTACCCACCAAGTATTAACCAGCTGGTATACGCATATCAAACGTAGAGTGTTGTCTGTGGTGGTATGGAGGTGGTGGCGGAAGAACAGCTTCCGTTATCGGTGGAGAACGGGGTCGGCCGGTAAATCTCTCACGCGGCGGCGCACACCAAAGGAGAAAAGTGCTTATACGACTCGATAATAATAATAATAATAATAATATAATATGTTATGTGAAATAAGCGTATACTTGACCGAATGATGACCCTCATCCATCTCACTTATTATTATTAATATTGTAATCGCCACTGATGCCGCTGCAGTGGTCCACGCAGTTACCTATATATATATATATACTTTATACCTACATAATATAGACCCGTCTACGATTATAATATTATAAATATATGTGTGTATGTGTGTGTGATTGCAGCCGCGTCTTGCTGCAAACACTCGTGGCGAGTAGGTATAGGTACTGAATTATCTCGTGTTCATCATCATATATTACTACAATATGTGTGTATGAGAGTGCGATTATAATACGATCGGTTGCCGTGATACAAGTTCATATAATATTGTATTATATTTTAATATATTATTATATATGCATTGCTACGGCCCGGTGCTAAAACCGGTCGGTCACTCGGAATACGCGATCATCTCTCCTGCTGTGAACACACACACATATTATATATATATATAAATTTTCACATCTTTGAGTACCTTTATGTATATATATATTGTGTGTTACTCGCACTTTGCCGAGTCTACTCGACCGTCCACGAATGTATATTATAATATATATATATGTCATGCCAAGTCCACTCGAAATCTGGTTTTTGTCGTTTTTTTCATCGTCCCGTTTTTTTAGGAAAAGTTGAGTTTATATTTTGTTCGGTTTTCTTGTCCCGCGTGGACCCGCCTATTATATCGTGAGTATTATCGGTATGTAATATGTTATACCTATGTGCGACTTCTTAAAATCCGCTTGGTGTCTGCAGCTGTTCGTTTTTTTTTTTTTAATTAGGTATATATGTGTTATAATAGCGACATTACAATTTTTAAAAACACTCATAGATCGTATAAAAACTGAAATATCGTAGTAAAAGAGCCCAACTTCTAGCATAGACAGTGCACTTGACTTTAAGTTTGATTATAGGTCAATGCACTCTAATACTAAAGTTATAACAACACGAGATATGGGATCTGCAATCTAATATCATATAATTTACGTGTGGATCAGAGAGAGGGAATACAAAAAAATGTGCTGACATCCTCTAAATAAATAAGGTGTAAGTACAATTTCTGAAAATGAAAACCCTATATTGTCCATTACCATGATGGTAGAAAAAGATTCAACGAATTATAAGATTCTCAATAGACTCCACTACGTGGCGATGAACTTTGTTATTAAGGCATGAAAGACGTGAAATAGGAAAAGGAAGGCTGAAAATAAGCTATATAAGGATATGTAAGACACAGATTGTAAATGCTTGCACATTTTGGCAGCCCTCGAGAATGTTGTAAATAACATGAGAGTAAATTGTGTTGAACTTAGTTTCTTGTTCAACAAAACCTGTGATTGATAACAAAAATAAACAGTACGCTATATAGTATACATTGTATTCGCGTGTGTATAATACAGTTAATATTTATATATATATAGTTATTACACGGATGGACGCAATAATATTCTACATCGTACTAAAAAATAATAATAGTAGTTACATATTATACAATCCATGGGTATGAATACCACCGGACTTATTATTAAAAGTTAATCAGATTCTCACAAATTCGTTTGTTTTCAAATAATAACCATTCAAGGTTATAATAACGTAGGTCAATCTCAAGCATGAAGTTTATTATACGCGTGATAGATAATATATATGCATGCCCTATTGCAGGTAAATATTATTATCTCGATGAGAAAATGAATGCGCTCTGTGTTCTAAAGATGGGCATTTTTTGTACGAAATCGAAGTGGTTTAAGTCACAGCAGTAATGTAGATATGGTTCAACAATTATATTACACGTATTATTATTTATGTACATTATAATTTTGCCCGGACAGCAGTAATTCTTTGTCTTATTCCCCTGAGATAAACGTAGGTAGAATAAGCAGTTTATTGAAAAACAATTCCTAAACATGCGGTTTGCCACAACACTTAGGAAAACGCCACTTAGACCCTTTTTTCGTTTACTAGTCGCTTTACTGTGTATCCATAATATATAAACATTGGTCTTGTGTGTACTGTACGAATTTCGAGGATTAATTGCATAATAATCAATTTATTTATGGTATATAAATTGAGCACTCGTGTAAGTATATTTAATGGACCAAGAGGGCCAGACAAGTATAAGTGTAACGATTGGAAGATATTTCGTTGTACAAAAATAAAGATTTACGTATTTCAGAGAACACGCCTTCCAATTCCGAACCGATGTCGTCAATGTGTTATAAAAATAAGATTATAATACATAACAATTTTTTTATTTGTAATTCGTACGTATATTATACTGTACATTGCCATATAATAAATTATTATTGCCTATCATTATAACAATATTATGATCGTACGATGTTATTATTATTTATAAATTATAACGTTATTATGTAGGTATACGTGGAACTGTTGCGCGACGGTACTATCTTTATTGTGTGTATTTTTTCCCCATCAAAAATGTACCTATGTTTTAATTTCGGGTTAATATTTTTTTAAACGTAAATCGTACGAGGGGCAACCGACGCGGAGATTTGATGACCGGGAAAGGTTCTCCCTCTTTGGTGAACAGTTTAACGACGTCCAAATACGGAAGGTTGGAATATCATAGAATAAAAATATATAATAAACGTACCGCGACGGATTTGTGTTTAAAGGACTGCCGCCGAGCGTTGTTCTCGTGAGGTTTTATAATATAGACGACGGTCGTATTATTATTAATACGACCCTCGAACCCATAACATTTCTCAGACATGTATATTGTATAGTGTCGGAAATGTAAAGAGCAGACCGAACGGGTTTTATTATATTTTTAGTTTCATTTTTACCCTCCCCCACCCATATCATCACTAACTCGAACAATGGTTCGTGTCGTAATAATGCTTGTGTATCTTATATATTATGTTATGTTCAACAAATTTAAAGCAATAAATTATATATAGGTATATATATAATAATAATAATAATATAATATATTGGTCATGGTCACGAAGTGCAGTTCGAACTATTACAGTGCAATTTAATTTAAATTGTGTCAGGGGTTAAAAAATATGTTACAATGTTACATTATAAAATGCTCCGCAGTATTAAATATACTGTTTTCATTGTACATTATATATATATATATATATAGGTGACCCTTTCACTCGTAGTGGTATTGTCATAAGAGTCTTAATCAATACAATTTTTTCGATGATTATGATATGTAAATTATAATGTGATTTTATAGTGTCACAACAATTTTGAAAGCCTATGACTATGTATAGTTTTCACTTTACATTATAATATCCTATATTTTATGTATTATAATAGTATAAAAATACAATATACTGTATTACTGTACAAGTTAGGTCAAATCCTGTACAAAAAGGGTAGGCATAAACATTTGCCATTGCTATAATTACGTTGGATAAAATAAATCTTTAAAAATTCATGTTACGACGTCGAATAGAGATCGTGTACGAAATATTTATAAGCTTGAACGCGGATGAAATATGTATTACTACGTGCGCTACAGCTACGTTTTTTTCCCCAATCAATGGCCTACTCAATAATAATTAGTAATATAACCATTTAATTTACCTCGAGGTTAGAGTTTCCATCTTAAAAATTAAATTATGGCTACGTCTGTACAATTCATAGGTAGTATATATATATATACGTTATATATGTTTTTGTGAACATAATAAGTCGGTACCGCAAGTATTATCGTGTTTTCGTATTTGTAATTACACCGTCTAATTTTATACGTAAATTATACGTACAATGCGTAAAAATGATCAAACAATATTCGATCGGAGGAATAAAGTAAAACTCGTAATTGACAAGTAACCATTTTTTTTTTACTGAAACAATAATTTTATGTAGTTAATAATGATTAAATTGAATTAGTTTTGTGGTCCAATCATAATTTTTATAAACATAATTCATGGAAAATAAAAAAAACTGCGACTTTTGTAACATCAACGTTTACCGCGTGAACTAATATTAATGAAAACAATTTTCACTGAACAATAGCATTCATACTGAATAGTAAATCGTATTTTAAATCATATCCTATATCATATATTCATATATGCGCTCTGCTGTCCCCCCCCCCCATATTATCAGTCCCGGCACTTGCAGCATGATCGATCTAAGCGGAGTCATCCTGTATTGTTAGAAATGTGGTAAATTACCGGTAAAATTTACATGTTTAGGTATATTTTTTATTCAATTTTCAAATAAAGCTTACGTATCAAATTTCTTAACCTCTTACAACATTTTTATGAAATCTTAAAATGTAAGATGAATTTTTTTTCCTTTTTACCTACCAACCTTTATAACCTATTGCGCTATTCCTACTAGACGTCTATTATAGTCTATACCTAAAATTTTAAACAACTCTTTGGAATAAATACATATAATAATAAACAAAGATAATACTGATCACACGACTTATTATCGAATTTTAATACAGTGTAGTGTACTAACGTATAATACCATTACTGTTTACCCTTAAATGAATGTATGCATAAATTATAAACTAAAATTCAGTGTCTGCATTTATTGTCGTATGGGCTACCTAAATAAACTTATTCCGATTATAAAAAAATTGGAAATGAGGGGGTCACTCAATCTTTTCAATGGAAAAAATATTTACGGAGTAAATTTACCGAACTTACATGTCTATAGGTATTGCACATATGTATAGTGTATACACACACATACACAAAGGATATTATTATTATATACTTCCCGTTTAGGTATTGTGAGTTTCGAGGATATACGAGCCGACTGGAGAATAATGGCCGTTACTATATACTCGTATAATACTTAAGTGATTTTCTCATCGTTTGTACATGAGAGGGACTTAGGGTACAGGAAAGACGGAGGTTGTTTGCAACCCTCTGCGGCTGGAACGAATTTTCACACGACCATTATTATTGCGATGTTTTCTGTAGCGTATATGACACAATATATGTATAGTAACTAGTAAGTATTGTACTCCGCACGAAGATAATATTTTTCTGCGTTTCGGATTTCCACACCCTGCTGAAGGATGTGGACACGCCCGCGTGTGTGTCGATATTGTTAACCGTACAAGTATTTAGATACATGTTTACGTTAATGTGCATAGATATTTGACAGAATTGTGTCTCAATGTGTTTGAAAAAAAAATTATGAATAAGAAAATCGCCTCTGGTCAGTGGTCAGTTTATTATAATGAACTATTAATTGGTCGCCACTCTCTAGGTGTGCCGAATTCGTATGTAGTTTTGTTATTCTTTTCGGTTTTTTTTTTTTTTGGTTTTTTACCAGTCCGCGATGTGGGCCGCCCGATTTATATTACGACAATACATAATTTGTTGTTTTCCGTCGACGGCAGCTGCAGCCTAAATCAATAATTATATTTATTATGTGTGCGCGCGCGGTCCGCAGGGTTGCGCTGCCATGTGTGCGGTCTCGACGGGCGAGCGTGCGGAAAAACTGGTTTGTGTGTGGAAACAGAATCTGTTACGGAGATATTGGAAACGGAATCGGTGACTGCGAGCAGTGTGTATGCGTGTAGAGGAACGGGACCCGATTGGTATGAACGATATATATATATGTACCTATATATTATATATACATATTATACTCGTGGAATATAATATCGCATAATAGAATAGGTATGTATATAAACGACGCTTCGGACGAAAACACATAAATCCTTTTGGACGACGACGACGACGCGACGCGTTTTTTATTTCAGTTTTGTATAATATATTATATAATACGAATCTTCGAGACGCGGGACGACCGTGGACGTTCGAGACCCTCACACAGACAGATTCTGCTTTTCAAACACACGCATATTTACTGTTTATAAGTGTATGGGAATAATATAACACGGACGATAGGATCAATCGTTTTCGTCTCACTGAAGTTGTGTATTGTTGTATCATATTATTGTATACTCGTGAAATATGAGCAGCTGTAGATAACGGATCTCGTATATATATATATATTATTAACTGTCTTATTGATTTTCAAATTTTGCAAAAGCTCAAGAAAAATTTACATTTTATACGGCATAATATGTTAAACACCCTAACCCAGTGGCGCAACCAGGGTTTTTTTTAAGCAGGGGGTCCAAAAATGTAATTATAATGTAAAATTGAATGATAATTAAATATAACAAATAAAGGTATATACAATGTTTAGAGTTTATAAAATAAACTCTAAGCGATGTTTTGTACAGCTTAAATGATGTATTATTTCCTCGGGTACTTATTACACTGACTTCGTAGTGGATATTGAGAGCAGCTAACCCATTGAGTCTTCTTTCTGATGTGGAATTTCTTAAGTAACTTTTGATTCTTTTAAGTGTGGAAAATGATCTCTCCGCTTCGAATGAAGTAATTGTAAGTGTGATAAGTATTTGCAGTAACTTATATATATTTGGGAATAAATCGGGATTACATTCATTAAGTATTTGAATTACACATTTACACTATTATATTGCATATTATTATTGTAGGTAAAATAATGATTCCATAAAATGGTTTCTGATTTAACTCGATCAAAATCATCAACATCGTTTGCATAAAACTCAACAAGTTCTCTAAGTTTTTCTTTATCAAACGCTGAACTTTTAACTAATATTTGAAATCCACATATTATATTTTGATGATTAATAAAACGATCATTTAATTGTTGTACAAACGAATCAAGAAACAAAGTAATTCTAAAATATTCTTCGGGATCTTTTGTTAGAATATTAACTCGATTTTCTTGACGCTTAACTAACCAAGGCATATCAATAATAAGTTTAAAATCGATAATTTTTTTATAAATCTCAGTATATAATTTCTTAAATTCAGTAGTGGCGTATTTATTCTAATAAAACTCTATATATAAGCACGTGACTGTATGATGGTGAATGGTGATACTTAGAACAGGTAAATGGTAATCATCTGTAACAGTAATAACTTATCGATCAGAGCTTGCACGTGCTATTTTCTTATCAACTATCTATCATGCGTTTTTATTATCACAATATCACAGAAGCTCAGTACTGAACCGAATCAATTTTCAATTTTGTTATTTTAGAAAGATACGACACGTTTCATGGAGGTGAGGGGGGGTCCGGACCCAGGGACCCCCCCCCCTGGTTGCACCACTGATCTAACCTATGGTGTTATACCATGCTCTATTCTAATGTTTTTACAAATCTCGTTTATGCAAGAAATATAATTTAGTATATTATATAGTAGCAATACTATCATAATTATTACACGTATAACATGCACCGACTGCGGCATATGGTTAAAAAAAAAAAATTAAAATTAAATGTGTGAATGGTGAATAAAGTTAAATCTTAACATTTATTGGCGAGTGTGACATAGTATAATATAGATCTAAAATATTGTGCATTGTATTACTGCAGTGATGATTTGGCGCGAGGGACGCGTCCGACCGTATATAATACGTATAACATGTGTAGGTACATTTTGTAACACGTTTCGATGCAGCGACGACATTGCAGACTAGCACGTGTACTATATACACGTATATATTATACATAATATGTTTCGATGGCACATGTTGAAGACGGTTTGGTAGATCATTTTATATTTGTTATCTGAGTTGAACGGTAAATCGTATTTTCTATATACGTGTGCGTACCCGAAGAGTCGTCCCGGACGCCTAAGTTTTACGACATTTATACATAATAATACACTAATACATAATATTATGCCAAAACGACCGGTTAATGAAAAACGGGAAATGTATGTACGTAAGAATTATACATAAAAATTATTAATTTCATCGTTGTTCATTGTCACCTTCTGTTATTTCTAAATCCGCGATACTGCTTGCTTCACGCTCATAGGTAAATTCGTGTATTTACTGATCGTAATTTTACGATTTGAACAATCGCTTTCATCAGATTTTAATATATATATTAACATAAACCACGGTTTTGCGTGTTCACCGCACTTGCACATGAAGAATACGACAGACCATTGTCAGCTGCAGTGTTCATATTGTATGTATTATATACCTATTGTACACGCAACGTTTCGTGACTTTTATTTTTTTTCTTCTGATCCGTTTTCTATTTCCAGTATAGATACAGTAAATATTTGGAAAGTTTTTACTTTTAATATCGCGAATAATAGGTATGCTCACTACAATAAATGCGTGTATAAAATACTAAATCTAAATGATTATTTCAGCAACCTTGACACTGATGGTAACCGCACGCAATTTTAGTAGTGGTGGAGACTTTAACGTCCCGAAAAAAAAAACGATTTCAATGACGTCACATCAAATTAGCCGTGAAATTAGCGTAGAGGTTATGCCCACTCGAGAGACCGGTTATATTATATATGTGTACAAACGCGCCGTCTATTAGTCTGGAAAGTCGTTAAAACCCGGTACCTACACATTACTCTATACTTCTATATATCTAGGGATGTGTTACAGAAGCGTCGTATATTTATGTTTATAATATATTATGTGCACATGGACTAATCGATGTAGTGTGAGTGTCGAAACTCTTGTGGTATAATTTTGGCCCTAGACTTGTCCCCTTCAAATTTTGAAATAATTTGGTCACACTATATTATACACATATATATTGTATAACCACATGTTTACAACGAACCCGTTGTTGTAGTATATGCTATATAGTATAGATATACATATATAACATATGCGGCATGTGCGAGACTAACACATTTTCTGACATAAACGTCACTGCAGTAATGTATCAACTCAAATACGAGCTGCAGTGTTCTCGTGTTATTTAATATAGCATTATGTTTTATGATCTAAAATCTCAAAAGTAATTTTTAAATGGTGTCATGTCCAAATAGTAATAGTAAGTTGATGACAACTATTCTTGACAATATAATCATTGCTCTACACTCTTAAAAAAATTATGCACGTAATTAAAGTAGAGGGAATACGATAAAAAAATATATTATGTGTATAGGTACTTACCTATACTTTTTCTCGTTTACGATGTTATTGTAATTGTGTGTATATGTTAATGTATATAGTGTATTGTACTGCTACTCGTAGTATACGTTAAAGACTTAGTACTCAATGTCTTAATAGCATACTTATTAAACATTACTACTCTCATATTACACCATGAAATATATGATATACCTTGATAATTATTATGGATGTTTAATAAATAATATAATAGTAGTTACCTACTTATTAGTTATACTTTGTTATGAATGTTTAATTTTATAAATTTAAAATAATTTAAAATTTAACAAGTATTACGGTTATTATCATTAGTAAAACAATATAGTAAAAAAGTAGACTCTTGTAAAATACATCAAAAAAGCAATCAAGGGTATTAGATCTCGCCAGCGATGGTTAGACAGAATTATTAGGAATAGAATATTTTAGAAGAATCAATAAAAATTAAAAATGTATATTATTGCGATGGATGGTTAATTATTTTATGGAAATGCGCAAAAGACCTCAATGTACTGTCTATGACACTAAAAAAAATAATAGCAATTTGAAGCGTATGTATTTTATATTTATATTATATATAGTGGTACATCTGCACCGTTTTATATTTTGTATAACAATAAGAGTATATAAGACACATATTATATACTTAATAATACTTATTTTGGAAATGCTAACTACTTTTCCTGTAGTCACTCGTCAGTGATGACTGATATGTAATAGCTAGAATTTAAAAATATATTATAAACAATTTACATTATATTAATTATGAAAACGCATGGAATTTATATAATTATAATGAATATAATGTATAATTTCTGTCGCAGCAATTGGTAGTTTTGAACTCATCATTCTGTTGTCGATCTTTAATTTATTTTCCATTGTACACGTGGTCCCCGAATCTCCAATGATGGTGGAGGTGAGATAGAGACTGTGACTATCAATTATGAATGTATAAACATTCACACATTATATCATTATTATAATGCATTATATTATAGATATTAATTGTTGGTAAATTATGATGGAAAAACATACGGCAGTAGATGCGTATATTAGGTACCTAATTGTAGCATACAATAAAATGTATCTACTTAATAGAAATATCTTCTTGGACGGAACGCGCAGAAAAAAAGGTTAAAAAAAACTGTCACCTAGGTATTCGTACGAATAATAGTTATTTTATAAATATATAATATATCTACATTTATAGTTGTTGTCGCTAATGAAAACGTCATCTCTGCTTGCCCAGTCGTAATATAATGGGACGGGAAACAAATAAATAAAAAAAAAACGATTATTGACGTCGTAGAATTCTTTTCGCCTACCTACCCATTTAAATTATTATTATACATAACATATATATATACTTGGACCGCTGCGAGCGTAATATGCTCGCACAATACGGAGTTGCAGTATATATTATATGTATAGGTCTTACCCATATTATTATAACAGTACGTGGTTAGCTCGCGTGTGGTACTGTGGTGTATTATATTATAGTAAATTTATTATATTATACTACAGACTATATACAGTCTATGGATAAATAAAACAACGACGACGGTCCGCTTTCTCGGCAAAAAATGTTCGCACACAAATACACAACGCACGGTACAATACTGCAGTGTATCGTTTGTATTCGTGGGTGTGTGTGTTTGGATACATATTCTGACGGTATACAGTGTACCTATATGCGCGATGTTATTATTATTATTAAATATACCTCAAACGAAACAACTTCCATTTTAACACGTTGAACGAAAGATCCGAAAAAAATAATTTAATAATTCTAACGGTTCCAGCGCGATATTATAGTATTTATAATATATTCGTTCATTTACTGCACGCGGGCGCCTTATACGTACATATGGCGCGGAATCGAATTAATCATAATTTAATATCTCCTCTCACCTTATCAGCCTCAGGGAAAACTCGTTCCAATCGATCCACATAATATCCATCTCAACGTATACATCTACTTTGTAACAATCGATCTTTTTATCGTATATACTATATATAATACATATAAAGTACATAATATTATTTTATTATTATAATACAGTACGAACTGCCTGCTGAATACTGATATTATATTATTAGATATAATTTAATGTGTATTTGATATTATTTAATATTTACATCAATATATTATATATAATACATGCACGTGCGAGTGTGCAACGTTCATCGCACGTTTCTGATTTCTATTATACAATATATTTTCCACGTGTATTATAACGAGTGAGAAATACGCGCGAATCTGATTGATTATTATCTATAAGAAGCAATCATTAACGTAAGATATTAGAAGATTGATATTTAATATTATTTTCTCGTCCTTGGTTGAAACTATTTCATTATAAATTAGGTATAAAAAAGAATATTCTAATATCGGAAATTTAACAATACAAAAACATATTTAATACTTGGTCAATAATCAATATGACCTATTTTTGGTGGAGAAAAAAGTAATAATTGTAAATTTGTTTTATAATAGTAATACTACAACTGATACATTTTTACTCGAAAGTCAAAATTAAACATTATAGTATGCTAAAATTGAACATGCATTTTTTTAATAATATGGTTTTTATAACAATCTTAGATCTCAACCACTATTTTTTGTCATCAAATATTAAAATGTTTGTTCATTATCTTATATATTATATAAAATTCTAGATTTATAACATAAGCTATACCTACTTATATTACCTATTATTTTAAACTCAAGAAAATCTATGTAAAAATTACGTATTTATAATTTTTAATTAAAAATACTAGATAATTTTGAACTCTTAAAAATAATTAATTTTATCAGACTAATTAGTATTAATTAATTAATACTAATTAATATCATATCTAATATTATTCAACGATCTAAATCATCTGATCAGCTGGAAATTTTTGAAAGTCCTATAAATTCCCTCAGTTTTTTTTTATCAGCTATAGTTGACGCAGCGCATTGAAGTCTCTATACGATTGCACGATCCGTATCTCCATTAAAAGTCCGAATTAAAGGAATATATATTATAACATTAATAATATATTTCACTCTATCGGTCACGTTTATCATACGACATTCCAGTATTCCACGTCATACAGACTATAGTGCTATACCTTTTTAAATTATATATTATCAATTATAATAAATATAGTATTATGTCTTACGAATACAAGGAATTCTTGCGGCGATGGACAATAACACATTTTTGGTCGAAAATGCATTACGGCCGCGGCGATAGGCAATCGGAGGATAGGCGGCATAATAGTGTTTTAAGGCAAACGTGAATTCTTCATAGACGAAAATATTTAAATTTTCCACGTGTACCCATCAATTATTGTACGCATTTAGTAGATATACGCTGCCGGTTTTTTTTTTTTTGTGTATTCCATAGCCACTGTAGCCAAAACGACGTGTCGTAAATACCTAGCTACATCGTTTCTATATTATATATGTATATATATTATAGTCATTATCATAATATATACAATATACATGTATGCTAAACATACGGGTATATATATATACATATTATTATATCAAGCTCATACAATAATTTTATACAAAAAAAAAAAAACGCTTGTTTGCGGCATATATAATATTTTATATTATGCCTACTGCAAGACCACATTGTATACTTAAACTACACTTACCTAAAACTTGAAACAAATTAAAAAAAAAAAAATTCTGTTTTTGTTACATTCCAGAACCGCTGCAGGTTATGAGTATTGAGCATGGATAGCGGTAACGAGACCCTTTTCTCGGAGGACTCATCGCCCGACTCGGCGCCACCGCCGTCGCCTAGCAGTGGTCGAGGGAGCCAACAGCCCACACCAGCACCCACCCCGCCGCACATCACTTCTTCCTTATCCAAGGTAAACACACATTTTATGTTATTATAATATTTCATGTCTGCATCGGTCTGCTGATATACTGCAGACGGCGTCATACCGCATATATATTATATATATATAAAAAAAGATTTATACGGGTTTGTATCATCAGAACCCTTTTCTCCCTTAAACATATTGCGTTAGGGTTGAAAAGACATGACTAGGTACCTACGTTAAGTTGTCATGTTGTGTTATAAACTAAATACCTAAAATGAAAATGACACCGTGCAGTATGATAAACATAACCAACATAAATATATTATATACATAATATTTCACGGTCGATTTGACCACAGTCATCAATGGCTCTTTGTAGTAAACCAAAAATCAAAATAATTTAATAAATACGTTCAAAAAATATCTTAACGACTATTCAAAAAAAAATAAAAAATAAAATCAAACTTAAACGTGCGATTGTTTATGGTATACAGGCCGTGTAAATTCAATTTATAATTATTGGACAAAATATTAATCTAGGCTAATATAATCACAATAAAAATTCGCTTCCCAACAAAGATTACATATAATTTACCTAAACCAACATATTATTTTATTTTAAAATAGAATAAATAAAAACAAATCATTTTTATTTTTATATCGAATGTGTATTAACATTATGTTTAATCTTTAATGACTTGAGGATAAATTCTCTACAAACCAAATGTCATGGTTAAATGGTTTGTTAACTATTATAATGTCACATCGTTACTTCAAGAGTTCTTAATCAAATCATTCAAATTTGAAATTTACTCAATCGATATTATAACATCTAGATGAAATATTGAAACTAGGAAAACAGGTATTATATCTTACTATTTTGATCACCAAGGATTAAGGAAGAATATACATATCAATTTAATTAGTCTGGACTTTGGAGTACTATCATAAGCTGAATACCTATATTCTATTGTATAAGTATTAAATAACACGTGTTCACATAACGGAAATATTTTTGTATAACATGGCCTCATACAATTAACATATAATTACTTATGCCTACGCTCGTATTTTGTACCACAACTATCACCGAATAAATTTGACAGAATTATATGTCGTTATTCTTAATTACTCATAGGTACTAAAAACGAAATGTAGATGCTTGGTACAAATATACCTATTGCTAATGATGGAATAACATGTCTATTGGTAATTATTGCCTTCCATTATAGAAACATAAAATACTCGTTTTCCGTTTATAAATATATGGAGGTATTGTTTGGGAATATTTCGATCTATAGAGTTTCGAAGTTCGATTTATTAACGGCATGTAACGCGCATAAGCATAATATGAGACTTGTATATCCATATAGTAAGATTTTAATCGATTTCACCTTGTAAATTCATCTTATTATTAAATGTGCCATTTATAGCAACGACGACAGTGTGTAATGTGTATAATATACACACTGAGTGATTATTTTAACTGTTAACACTCATTAACTCAAAACGTATTATTTTTTGTATAATTTGAATTCATTACAAAACAACGTTTTTGAATACAAATTAATTTAACTATTTTCATCGTTACCATTCTTAAAGTTTTACTTTTTTTCTAATGATAACATATTTTAATTTTATACCTATCTTTTCAAAGCTAAATATTTTTCTGAATATAATATAAATTACATTTTAACGATTAATTAAAATTAACCATAACTTATTAGTTATGTATTGTAACCTAATTTAATAGCAAGTGTTCTAAGTATAGACAAGCAAAGTGGAATGTTGCATCTCCATAAAACCATAATCCACTAGGTACTCTGTTAGTCAAAAATTTAAATGTGAAAAAATATTTTCAAAAAAGTTAATACTTTTGAAATAACAATAATGATTTAAATCAAAAGAATCATTCAATATCATGTATAATATTTATAATGTTATCAAGTACCTATAAGTTTAGCAATTAAAAAATTCATCATCTTCAGATTAAAATAATATACAGTGCAAAGGATAATATAATATGTGTCATAGTATAAATGATGGTAAGTAAGTACCTATTATACCTCAGTTGTAGTTATAATGATATAATAGTAGTATATATCTTGGCATCAGACACATTCAGCGTACGATATTTAATATTTGAATGCTGATTATGAAAACAGTTAAATGTTAGGATGAAAAAAAATGTTTTGAAATCCTTAACGTCTGATGTCTTCAAAGACTAACTAAGCGTTTTTTGCACGTATGTTTACTTTTGTATTATACCTTCACTTTCTAATGCTATTTTTTAATGGTGCATTCAAAAAATTATTAGTATAGATACATGAATAGGTAGGTATATTGTGTAAATGACAAACACATACCACTATATTATACAGGGTGATTTTACGACGTAAAGACGTAAAGATACAAATTATTTTAAAAAATATTAATTATTTTGCAAATATTTTACTTTTTGCAATGAAATCATACATTTTTAATTTAACATTCCAAAGCAAAATGTTTTTTGAGGTATTTGCATTTTGATTTATAGAAATCAAATCTCACAATAAGCAGTCAATTAGTTATAAGCTTATAACTTATTTTGTAAAAGCATTTCAAGTTTTGATGATTGGAGTGGATTTGTTAAGTGACAGGATTACCAGTAAGATGTTTGTAAGTTACTCTGTTCATCTTAACTTTAAAAACTTGTAATTTAATGTATTTAAAAACCAATAAAATTCATTAATCTATCATTTATATGCGTATAAATATGTTTTAGAAAATATGTGTATATTTTTTTTTTGACAAATATTTTATAAAACTCTTAACAATTAAATTAAATTGGTGTGACTTTATAGTTATTATCTTAAAAGTACATACATGTTATAACAAATACCTTCATAAATGTATAAAACATAAATTCTAAAATAACTATTGGTACCTACCTAATAAATAATAATGAATAGCTTTATACATTTTTTCTTGAATAAAAATAGTCTTGTCATTATAATTATGTTAATAGTTTGAAGTATTAAATTTCATTTTTAAACAGATTATTCTGTAAGTTTTTTATAATGAATAACATATTAGGTATATGAATCGAAAGTGTCTTTTTCTTTTATTCAGTTAGACAATATTTTCTATGCGTCTACAACAGTCAGCAATACATTCATGTGATCCATTTAACACAAAACACTTATGAATAATTATGAATGTTTTAATATTATAAGGCTGAAAAGTTAAAAAAGTCCGAACGTGCTAATCTCTGGAACTACTGGTTCGAATTTAAAAATGGTTTATTTGTTAGATTTTCCTTTTATCGAGGAAGCCGAGGAAAGCTATATAACATTTTTAGAAAGTTCACAGGTTAAGTTGGAACTTAAGAATTTATAAGAATTTATAAATTTAATATTTAAAAAAACGTAAAATTATTGTCACGTATCGAAAATTCTATAACGCAATAGCGCTTCAGTAGGATTAATGTACTGATCAGTATATTATTACACTCAAGTGTCTCGAGTTCAAACCAGTTTCGATCGTTCAAACTCTGTTTTCAAAAAAAAAATTTAAAAACTATGCCCCGGCATAGAATAAAAAATATCATCGTCTTAAAATAACTGGGCAACGAAATAATATTAATATGATGTATTCGTATTTATGTTATTGTTTTTATTTAATTTGTTGTATACACACTAAATTTGATTTAAACAGTACATTATTTGATTTTGTAGTAATTTTCTATTGGGTATTGTTTCGATGGTTCTTTCAACGTTTGTATTATGGCATTATGCCTAGAAAAATAACTCAGCTTTCTCTGCAGTCTGCTACAGCAAAACGGCTGTGACTTTTGCGCAGAAATGAAACAGCGGATGAAAATATACTTAGATTGGCTATACTCAACGAGAAGAAAAAAACAAAACCAAGCTAGGAAATCGAAAGTTGAACGTTCCCACCGATTAGCTCAACAAAATATACGATCAAGATCAATAATGAATAGAACTCGCAGGCTAAACAATTTCTTAAATTCTTCCTTTGCTTATAATTGTAACCTTGACTATTCTGTGCTAAATGATGTTGATATTGGTAGAATGTATAAAATATGCAACAAATGCCAAGCAAGGAAGGCTGAAGCTCATGGACTATGTTGTAATGGTAAAAAGTATTTACACCTAAAATTCCCGAATCAAAATCAGTTCGGTCATTCGCGGGAAGTTTTGAACATGACTAGCTGGCTATCTAACGACGAATAAAACACAAATTTTGAATCATATAGATTTGATATTTTTAACAAGCAACGAAGTGCACGGGGATCAGCTAGTATAATATAATATGATATAAACCTTATGCATTTATACATAATATAATACAATTATTCAACTTTCGTTTATTGTATTGTGATACTTTTTTTTTTTTTACAATAAGTATGATTATTTACTAATAAACATATATTTAAATACCTATTTAATAACAAAATGTATTGATGGTGATATAGATTATAGGATAATAAGGTCGATATCTATCTATTTATTTTATATGTATATTGTTTGGTTTAAACATAATATTTTATGTTTAGGTAATAGCCAATAGTGTATATAATTTGTTAAGTAATTTGTAAATCTGTAATCATAAAATGTATTCGATTATATTTCTCATTATTATAGCTATCATTACATTTAAAATATATAATAACAAAAAATAAATAAAAATATTTATCGATAAACAATAAACGAGTCATTAAACTATACACGTATACAGCTATAAACCATACCGATAGCTTATTTGTGTAGCTGTATAACTTAATTTGTCATGTAATACTAATAAAGTATTATATTGCTTAGTGTGAGATACTACGAATACTATTAAAAATCATTCTTATGTTTTACCATGTTTTTTTACTTGTATAATTTTCGAATACCTGCCTATCATAAAAACTATTGGGATTTCAATAATTCCATTTTTAAAGATTTAAAATTAATTTATTCTTTTATATTGTACGCTTTTACGGCTATTCAAAAAATAATAATTTTTATAAGTATATTCAATAGAATTTGAAAATTACGTTCATTAATAAAATATATCAACATGGCATGTTTTTTAATACATTATTATTTCACCGCGTGAATTGTTGAAACCTCAGTATTTTAATTCGAAGGTTACACTTTCTTAAAAATGTCAAAACAAATTTAATACGTCAATAAAATACGACAGTACGTATTGTGTTGTATTTCATAACGAGTATAAAAATAAATTGTTATTTCATCGACGAACGTACGTAACATAAAGTCGTTTTAAAATTGTTCACAATATAATATTATTATTTATTGCGGAGTATGGACTGATTGGACTGCATTTTATTATCAGCCAACCTAAAATTAATTAAAAACGCATATTTTCATCAACCTTGTTCTTACACGTTAAGTTCTATTATTGTTCTTATAGTAATTATTAATAACTTAAAAGTCGCAGTATTCTTTTTCAAAAATCTTTTGTGATTCATACAAAATATAATTTACAAATTTCGATATGAACAAGAACTGCGACATATTGTATACTATTTTAAATATTGTAATATTATACATTTCTATATATACGCCTATAATACATGCACATTACACATATGAGTACATGACATATTATATTATTTGTATTTCGTGGCTAAACTACACTAATATACTCTAGTACTTACGTAGTTACAGACGCACTTTATATGGGTGCATGTATGTAGCTATAATAAATTTATAACGTATAATAATATAATGACAATAGTACTACACTGCAGTTGATATAATAATAATATAGTCGACCATATAATGACCTTAATAAGAAATGAGAAATAAAAAAGTAAGTCCTTTCCATTGTTTTGTATGCCCTACATGAGCTACCCGGATAGTCGTTTACTCGGATCTGTATATAGTAATATTCTATTATTATAATCTATTATTGATATTATCATTGTAAAATATTCTAGTTGCTGATACTCGTCGTCTTCCTTCGTATCATTATTTTTATCTCTACTCTACGTAAACTATACCTACGCTGCGTTAAGTCGACACAATCCGTGCGTGTCCTTATAACATATAGGTGTATTATAATATCATGTATTTGCTCTTGGCAAAAAATGAGAGAGGGGGACGAGACTGGTTTAGCACGTGTGTTTAACATATATATTATGTATATATGCTCGCATTATTATTATAGATATTGTATATTTTATGCTTATGTTTATGATAATATATAACATTATATATTGTACATAAAATGTAGGTTACGCGGATGACGTACATAATTTTATAATAATAATAATATACGAGTAATATACCCTCCAGACGTGCAGCTGCAACAAGAACCAGACTAATTGCACCAGTCATCAGATTTATTTGTTTACCTTTTCATTTGTCCGTTTTTCGCGTTCCACGTGTTGTTTATTTTTTAAATGTATTTTAATCGATTCTCTTCCGCGTTAGAATATTGGACAGCAGTAATTATTATTACTATATTGTACGTACGGTATATTATACACACACAAACAAACTTAAGTCGTTGTCAGGATTGATGATTAAACGTCGGCGATCATTCTGAATTTTATACGTTTTTAATGTACCATAAACATGGTAAACATTTTAACCGTTAAATGCGAATTGACAATCGTATATACGATGACGATGACGTATTACCTGAAAAGTATCTGCCTACCTATACATTGTGCGTGGTACGTGTCTTTGTTAATTCGTTACTGTACTACTACTTTTGCTGAAACTTCTATCGTCAGTAGATATATAGAATATACTATAATGTCAATTGTATAATACTAATATACTATATAATATGCACAACCAGGGTTACACTGCATTATTTTTTATTGTCTGTGGAAAAATCGTTTCGGTCGTTCCGCCATTTCTCCGTGATCACCGCAATTATAGTTTTAAAACTTAATGTGAAATTTCACAATACCGATTGCTTGACAAAAATGATTAGGTTGTATACATTTATCTTGAAGATTAAGATATAACAATAATAATGCTATTGCAGTTTTTATTAAATGAGTTGTGTTGTAGCAATAATTATTGTGAATTTATATTAGTATATAAAATAATAAAATAATATATCTAATCACCTGCAGGGCTTGTGATATGACTAGAATGTAACTTTATTATGTCGTAAACTCATTCCCCATCTCCCTTATCCATCGTTCAGAATAGAAATATTGCATATTTTATATTGGTATAATAATGTTTAAGTATTATAGTTTCAATTAAAATTATACATTTGTGTTTATTTTTAGGTTTATCAATTAATCATTCTATATATCACTTAATTGTATAGTAATCACTCAGGTGTCTAATTTTTAAAACAGTGTTTTAATCATATTTCAGTGTTTTGTTTAAAGTTCAGTTTAAATGAAGATATTTATATAATATTTTAATAATATGATTTTTTGATTTTTCTGATGTTTCTCATCCTACATGATAAGTTTATATAGATAACTTATTTTTCTTGGTCATAATTAAACAACCATATAGAGCCTACCCGTTTCTTTTATCTCTCTTCGCAGTTCTTTGTTCGTTAACATGTTGATTTTGAGTGTGGCATTTATACTTTCGAACTACTTTTCTTCATGTCAATCCAATTATATCGCAATATCCTTGAAGGGTGTTCCTCCCATTACACTCTTATAACTGGATAGCTTATTACACACCCCACGTTACCTGCTCATTGCAAACTTTTACTACTTAGGAATTGATGGATAATAAATGGTTTTTTGTAGTCTTTGTTATTTTTTAATTTCAAAAATTCTTTGTATTTTAAATTTAAAAGATTGAAATTTCACAAATTTCAAATAATGTAAATAATTATTTTCAAAAGCACAACCTTTTAAAAGATAAAATTACTGAATAATTTTCAATATCTTATATCCGTCATACGTCCACCATATATCTCATATTAGCATGATTGCTTGGTCAAGGACTTGAACACAAATTTATTAAACGTACAAAGGATAGGTATATATCAAATTATTCAATAAGTAGTAGAAAAACTTTAATATTAAACTAAATACATTCCATATGCACGAACACAATCACCACCTCACTCTGAGATGTCGTTCTTTATCTCTTTCATTGTTGCCGGGCCTGAAAGTAATGGCACGACTTAATGTAGTGTAATACCTTTACACGCACAAGCATTAGACAAGATATAGGTATGTACGTGGGAGGAGTGGTGTGTCGATTTTTAAAAATAAGGTATATACTTCAAGATAATGTTGTCCTAAGTTGGACAGTTCAATAGTGGTTTTTTGGAAAACCAAAAATTACGAAAATATAATTAAATAATTATTATTTGCGAACACAAGACACACATATAATATAGGAGTACAACAACAACTGTACGTGTTCGGGCTTGTGTGCAGTGGCACATATACATATATAATAATATATACATTAGATACGTGCATAACAAGGTCCGAGAGCGGAGACGAAAATTATTTACAATCCTCCGCGGCAGTGGCGGGTGGCATTATCTCTCCTCTCGGCGACGGACCGTGGGAATGCGTTAACCGAACGCCCACAGTCGTAGAGTATATTATATACTGACACAGACTGGTTTTTTCTTTTATTATTTCCTCCTCTTCTTTACGTCTGTTGGCCTCTCCTTATCCTAGCGGTCACCTCCGATTTCGTCGTCATCAACCAATACACAGTGTCAAATCCCTGTAGCTAATTATAACAATTATTATATATATATACATACACCTATAATACTACCCGGGTATGTTGAAATAACTTGGAAAAGAAAAATTATGCTACGGTGTGATATGTTCTGGCAATTTTTTTTAATATCAAAATGTTCTGTTTACAATACATCATATAGTCTATATCCTTAACTTACCTGAAAAGGGTACTAAGCTAAAAGTCCAGCTAAAAGAAAATACACACCACGGTCGCATGACCTATAATGATATGATATAATATAGGATAGATATCTATAATTCTATGCCCAACGACGATTTACGTAATTGTATTATGATTATTGTTGTATTGGCCCAGTGTTATTGTTTAAAAAAAAAAAAAAAACGTCTTCTCCAAATTAAAATCTATGCATAATAATATGTATTGAAATACGCGGTTACATATCAAGATTTGTACATATTATATACATAGAGAGTAGACTGTAATTTCGTTTCGTAGCGTATAGATATTATTATATTGATAGTAGTATAGTACCTATAGTAAATTACAACTACTCTAACGGTATATATTATAATAGTTGAATTTCCTTATACCGGAGTGACGAGTCTGATCATTTTTAACTATATTGAAATTTCAAGTAATATATTACTATAATATATTA
This sequence comes from Diuraphis noxia, assembly GCF_037042655.1. NCBI lineage: Eukaryota > Metazoa > Arthropoda > Insecta > Hemiptera > Aphididae > Diuraphis > Diuraphis noxia. The sequence continues at coordinate 41,436,864 of NW_028301714.1, forward strand.
TGTTACTCGTTTTTGTATTATTGAAATACGTACTATTTTTTTGTCCTGATAACTTTAACTACGTATATGAGTTCTACATTTTTTAAATGAATTGGTATAATTTATATTTTGATTAAAATTCTAAAACCAAGTTATATTTTCAGTTTCAGCATGTTATTTAAAACCAAAACAACATTTAATTAAATGATTTGTTTTTAATGTCATCCCTGAGAAATACCGAAAATTGTCTATTTACGTTTTTATTTCTTGTCAATTTGTCAAAATTTAAGCATTTAATGGTTTTATAATAAAGTACCTATACTTATATGACTGTCGCCACTTTTGAAAAATTAAATTATATACAATTTTCATTATTTATGGTAGTTTAAACAAGAAACAATTACAAATTACGAGTTTAATAGATAATTAGGAAAATCAAATTTATTGATTAATGAATTGATTTATAAAACCAAGAAATATTTACTCAAAACTAGTTTTCAAATATCTAAATTTATTTTATTTTTTTGCAACTTAGAAATATAATTCAAAATATTTTTGCTTTTTTGGTTATTTATTAATAGTTATTTTTTGTTTTGATATATGTTGATAAAATTGTTGTTTTTGTCAACCATTTTATAAATTCAATACAAAGTTACTTAAAATTTGGTGTATTCTTATGAACGTTGAGCATTTTAATACATTGAAAATACAAGTGCATATTCTTGATAAATTTTTTTTTTTTTTGTAAAAATTGAAGTTTGAATTTCAACAAAATTGTATTCATAAACGAAAAATGACGATTTTTATAAATTTGATTTTAGTTATTATAAGTGCAATTCAAAAAAATCTTAATCATAGACACTTTAATTTTTCCTTTGATATTAGTGCTGAATTTATAACAATGGGTTTGGAGAAAGAAGTCGACGTATACTTTTATTTGAGACTTAAATAATTTGATGCCCGCAATATAAAAATGCATTTTTACCATTCAAATATTTTTTTTTAAAACCTAAGAATATTTTGTTTGATATTTATTATATTATAAGATACGGCTCGATTAATAAGTATATTATTTTGATCTGATCGAGAAATGTTCGCGATTACTATCTAAAAAAAATGAAAGTGGAAAATTTGACATGATATTTTCTATTTTATGTACTTCCGTCTTCCGAGAACAAACATAGACAATCGAATTAGTGCATAACTTGTCAGGTGACACACTCGTATATGTTCTTAACAAATTGACAACAAAGGTTTATTATGTAATGCAAATTTTTTTTTATTTTTTAGAAGGCTAATAAAATTACAAAAATATATACAATGGATAACTACGAATGCAATTAAATAATACGCTAATTATGTCTCGCGTGTGTGTGTGCAGTTTTTAGTGTTTTTTTTTATAATATTAATTGGATATTACAATACAAGTCATAAACTCATTGTTCTTTTACATTCTTAGACATGTTTGACGTAATGGATTGTTATAATATCATATTATAGTGGCGTTGGTGCAGGTTGGTCGTCACAACTCGTACAAGATAATAAATTCGTCGATGAGCAAAAAATCTTTTACGCAATACAGCTACACGACTTGACTTCAACAAATCGCTTAATAAAATATATTTTATTGCACTGATATATAATCATGGTTGAGACCGTCGTCACGCCGCAATTTATCTATGTAGACTATATGATATAATAATTATAAGGCTCGAATGACTGTAACTTGGAGAAATCGACAAAATGCCTATACATTTAAACTGCACTCAGACAATTACTGATAAACGTACAAATCAAGTGGCGTAACCCGCAAGAGGTGAAAGATTCCCGAGTTTGACCCCCTTCCCTGGCATGAGTAAAATTTAAGTATCCATAAAATCGTATAAGGTAATACATATTTTTATTTAGTGTTATTGTTTATAATTAATCTGTTAATCAATCGGTAATAATAAGTATTTATCTTATTTTTTCGTATGACTCTGCAATAAACTATTGACAGTTGATTATAAAAGCATAATATTAATAAGTACTTTAGAGTAAAATAGTAAAGTCTATATTATGTTAAAGTACAGGTAACACACATAGAACCTAATAATAATGGATTCCGCATGCAGTCGATAGCGTTTGGACTTTGGGGTTACGTTTGCAATGTCCTCGGAATAATTGTAATATGCATAATATATGTACACAAAACGATCGCCGTACTAGCGTGGCGTAGTTCTGCACTTCACTGCATAGTGCACGGCATGGTGACGTGAAGTAAATTTATATAATATCAACTGGTATGATATATATAGCTAATAATCATGGTAAACTGACTGCCCAAGTACTAAAGGCCACTACCTATACCAATATTATACGTTTAAAATAATATATAAACCTATCAACACAATAAATAATCATTGCTGTGCAGACGCGCGTGGATCACAATAAAATACTACAGAGAAAGAGAGCCCATCATATACGTCATCATGACGTTATACTTCGTCATGTAACTTTATTATGGGTGTCAATTAAACATCATCAACTTATTATAAATAAGCGTCAAAGCGTGTACAGCGATGTTTAATTTATTTTTATTAATCTTTTTGATCTACATTTATTCCTAGAATAATACCAACGTTTTCAATGATCTCCTGCAGCGTCTCGTTCGTATAATTCTGACCTGTATCCGAATCTTGCACAAGACCGGCATCATATCAATCGCTTTAAAGACACTTTAGACGCGCGTGGCCTCCAGCGTGACGGCTGTGTGTGTGCGTTTTTTTTTTTTTTTTTAATTTTGTATTTCCATTTTAATAAAACGTCCATCGGTCGAAATTACAACCTTGCCATAATACGAGCCTCGAGGTGCCGGTCGCACGACGATGGCGCATATTATTCATATAAAGTATATATATATATTTATATAGGTATAATAATACTAATAATATGTATCTACACATTTATTTTTTTTATTCGAGTTCAATTATTAATATTAAAAGAAAAAAAATTAAGAAAAACCGGAACTTGATTTGAAGGCGGTGTTCCGCACGCGCCCGAAGTTGAAAAATAAAAACACATGCGCTGAAAGAATATAATAACATACGTTAGGTATACGTATAGAATTATTATACATCGTAGACAGAGACTGCAACAAACGAAAATAGGGAACGTTATGCGAAACCGGAAGAACGACATTTAAAAGATTATAATATGTATATATATCGTATCGGCTGTTATAGGTATGCCTATTAACTAAGACTTTATATTATGTCAAAAAAAAAAATATATATATATATATAGGTAGGTACTGAAATACTGATGCACTGTTATACTTTTATTTACATAAGTATATAATAACATTAAATTCCTAGGCATATAACAAGTGTCATGTATATACCTAATATACGAATTTTCGAGTTCATTAATTCAATGTGAAATCAACTAGGTAGGTATCAAAAAAATTACACAAGTATCTACAATATCTTAATATATTTGTTGTGGCCGTATATATTGTTTATAATATTATATTTATATACGATTCGTGTATTATGTATATATTATAATGAGTAATGACTACATACGTTATATTTTTATATTTTTAAGAATTATTCAATTAATTCAGTTAATAATTTAAAAAAATTGCATGCTTAAAAAATGTTATATGAAAAATTGAAATCGCAAATAATACGTTGAATGTGAATCTCAGCACTTAAAAATTTAATTATTTTGACTTTTGAGTTCCGGCACCTATATTGATATTGGTAAATTTATACTTAAAGTATTATGCAATCTACAATCGTTTAAATATACTTATTTATCTAAATAAATTTAACTATCTTACAAAAATAAATGTGTAAATCAACCGTTGCAAAGCTTTTTTCTCGTAATTATAATTTATTGTTATTTGTTACTGTGGATAGTTAAAAATTAAAATGTATAACATTAAGTTTTCTTCCGCAACTCAATACGTCAACGAACGTGTATAATATTAACAATAATATTAAAAATCAATTTATTGGCCAGAAAAACAGTTTGAACATGTTTTAATAGTAATAGTGTTTAAACAATTACACATAATTGCTAAAATAGTAATTAACCATGTATGGCAATTAAATTAGAATAATAATGTATCAGTATGTTTAGAACGTTGTCGTATCCATTTGATAATAAATAATAATTCATCCACATAACTACTGCCTAACTAACGAATTATTCAAATCGTGTAGATACACGATAAAGGTATACGATTATAATAAATCGTAATATTATTTAGCACGTGTCTCTATATAATATACGTATATATTATACTCATCGTGGAGTTTTATTGCAGGGAAACAGTGTTATTCGTCCAGTGGCCTTCAAGCCGGGTTCAATGAGATTCACCGACAACGGCGAAAGATATGGCTCCACACCTATCCTGGCTAGATCCTCGCACAGACATCTGTACGGCAGTAAGTACATTTATAACATAACAGTATACATATTATAATGAAATTTTCCTGCATACATAGCCGTTTGCAAACGTATACAATAAAATAACAGACACTCTAAAGACCTATGCGATATAAACGAACTCCAACATATACATTATGGCATAATATATTTATATGCCTAACGCTAGTTATAAGTATTTTCCGAAAGATAAATTCAACGGTTATTTAATATATCCTCTGTTGTTTGAGCTACAACGATGTATATATGTATACATACAACAAAATATATGTTGTTGTTTCTGTTATACGATTTTGTAGCCGCTAAAATGCTTAATTTTTTTATGTGGTTTTCAAAAAAAAAAAAAATTGATCTATTTTATATAGTTTTCGGTGAGGGACAGTGGATGATTGCCGATTGGAGGTCAAAAGTATAAAGTTAAAAAAACAATAACAAGCACAGTTAATTGAATAAAAAACAATTATTTATTATTTTCTATTTCATATTATTATATAAATGGGTTGTTACTATATTTTCGTATCCCCTGACTTCTAAGTTCTAACTTATCATTGCATTAAAATTTAACACATCCATTACAGTGGCCTCTTATCTTCTCAATGCCAAGGTACAATCAAAGCATATATATAGCAGCGTGACTTCTTTGATTTTTTAAATTTTATTTCTATATAGTTGTATATATATATATATATATATATATATAGGTGGTACACGTTCGTATAATATATGTAGGTACATCGTAATTTCCACACAGTTTTTGTCTATACCGTGCAATTCAGCTGATGCTTCTTAGGTCATACTGGGGACTTGTAGAAGTTATTTATTTTTACTCCGTCCGACTTGCCTACATATACTTCGAATCTAACAGCAATTTGACACGGGCTTGAATTTGATAAAACTGCAAATTAAATTCTCGACACCCGAAATCAAACTGAGTGCCTCTCGTCTTATTACCACAACATATCTTAGCAACCGGTCCGATCGGCCACAGGCGAACTCGATGCGCGTACCATAAAATATAATTAATTTACAATAATACTATTAATTTAGAATTTATTGGCTCTTTTTGGAACATTTGGTGGTACCAACATATTAAACTAAACTCGAGTAATTTATAAACGGATATCATTATAGTTCACCACACATTTTTAACTTACGTCTCACTTCACATCATAATATATGACCGTAAGTGATGATATTCTACATGTATACGGTTTTTGTTGAGTATAAATTCAAATGTGTAACTATTTAAATTTTAAACTAAAATTAAATATACATTTTAAATGTATTTTAAATGTATGTTCAATATACTATAGGTACCAATGAACTGCACCATCAATCTAAGAAACCAAATATGATATCTTCTGGCACTTTAGATCGAAAACTTCGTTCAGCATCTCCAATGGTGATGTCGTCGTTACCGGCTCAAACCAGTTGCAAATTTCGGCTGGGGCAGCAAGACGATTTCAAATCATCCTCTTCATACAGTTCCTATAGAGATTATCGACCTAGGTATAGAACACTGAAGTGCTAATATTGTATATATATATTATACGTCCGCGCATTGATGTGAAATCTTTTTTTTTAGCTCGAAGTCATTTGCGAGGCTCAGTAAACGGTGCTCGGCGTCCGAAGGGTCAGCCAGTCTGTTGGACTTGACCCCTTCGCCATCCGAATCTACAATGTTATCCGAAATGGAAACAGTGTTGAGAGATAGGGATCGTGAATTGAGGCATCTGAGGCAAACGATGGAGCACAACGAACAAGTGATCTTCAGAGTTTACCAAGAAAAAGAAAACGCGTGGGACAGAGAAATGCGGAGGATTAAAGCAATGGGCGATAATCGTCTTAAGACAGCTGCGCAAAAGTCACTGAAGTTGGAACAAATGCTTATGATGCAGACGTACAAGGTAAATATATTATATCGAGATATTATTAAATATCACAGGTGTGCAAAATTGTAATATCATCATACCGTGTTTGATGTATAATATATATCTAATCGTCTTGTATATATCAGTTGCAGGACGAAAAAAAGAGATTACAAGAAGAAAATGAACGTTTGGAGTCCGAGGCGACAGATTTGAAAAAAGAAGTTGACGAATTGAAGGTGAGACTCGAGGAAACTGAATGGGGACTGTGTCAGAAATCCGGAGAACTTTCACACGTAAAATCACAATTGAAAGATACTCAAGTAAGATATTAAATATAAATAGCTTAATAAATAATTATTAAAATCCATTATAATATATACATTATACACATGTGATATATTCAGTGGTGAGAGAGTAGAATTTTTAAAATTTAATTATATCTATTAGGTCAAATTTACAAAGCTATATAATAGATAATAATTTGTAATAATAGGTAAATAACTGAATTCTTCAAATATAAATATCATTATTTTACATAATTTTAATTTTTGTAACCTAAAGTTAACTGTTTGTGTGACAATATTGCACATTTACTTTATCATAATTAAAAAAATAAATAAAAAGAAACAATAAAATTTCGTACAATACTTCAATATCAATACGATCAAAATTGTTTATATATACAAAAAAAAAACAACACTTAATGGTAGCGATCGGCACCTCAACTCCCGCAAATACGATTTTTCTGGCGCGATGTAATAAATATTTAATAGATGATTTGAAATGATACAACATTATGTCACATTTCACAATACTAAAGTTCGTTCGCATTGACTTTCAGAACGAACTTACGACAAAGGGCCATGAAGTGATCGCGTTAAAATCGGAAATCCGAGACCTGTTACAAAAGCTTGAATCAAAAGAACGCCGCATCGACGAGATTGAAGGGAGACGTCCGGAAAGACGTGACAGCGGCAATGGTGGTGACGGAAATTGCTGCGATGACCAATTGGCGGCAGACAAACTATGCTCTCTCGTCGGACGCCTCAACGAACAAGTAAGTTGTTAGACCGTTAACTTTGACTTTCACAACTCGAATTGATGTTCACGATAATACATTAATAATACCGACATTTTCACTATAAATATAATAACGAAAAGTATAGGCAGTGTTAATAATGTACTAAATAAATATATGCGTGGTATTGTAATAGACGCGTTTTGCATGTGCGCAGGTAGAAAACGAGTTGAACAAATCAAACAAATTATTATCCGGATGCTACAGTACCGAAGACTTGCATTCATTGTTGCCGAAGAAGGACACGGAGACGGATACGCCACTGGAGAGATTCAGGGAACTGGAACGGCACACGGCCAAATTGATCCGGGTGCTGAACGAGGAACGTAAGAACTGGGATCAGGAGAGGCTGAAGTGGTTCCAGGAGAAAGAGAAAGTGTTGTGTTACCAAAGGCAGCTCCAGATGAACTACGTGCAAATGTTCAGGAGGACGCAGGCGTTTGAGGCACAGATTGAGAACCTCACGGTCCAAATGAACGTGTGTTCGGACCACTGCACCAGCGGCAAGAACGCCGCTAGAAAAACAGGCGCCACCACAGTGAAGACCATAAACGCCATTAAACTATAGGAAGATTTGTTTTTATTGAAAGCCCGTCGTGTGGGAAGTTACATTATATTGTTGTGTGGAGTTTTTACCATTTATTATTATTTCTTATTATGTTTATATTTTATTGTCTTTTATATTTTCGACATTATATGTCATATTGGTACCTAGTTATGATTTTCTGTATAGTAGCAATATGTATTGTGAATACTTATTCGATAAGCTACATCAATCATTTTGTGTAATTAAAAGTACAAGTTTTAACAGGATAAGTACTTTTTATGATTTACTTTTTTATAAGTAATTAAAAATACTGTACTGTTATTCGTTTATTATTTAAAACGATCACGATTTTTTAATCATTTTGAAATTTAAACAAAATTGAAAGTAATTTGAAGTATACACTAGTAATAAGATGTTAGTAATGCTACTTATTGATTAATAAAAGTTCTGTAACTTGACGGAAATAGATTGTTCAAAATGCTTCACGCACATTATGAATTTAACTAATTGGTACATAAGCATCTAACAAGATGCTCCGTAATAAAGTATCGAGAAAAAATAGTGTTTGAAAAGTTCAGTTAAAAATTGAATTCGTTTCATGTGTGAAAAACTAAGTAATTTGTGTTCTCTGTTAAAAAAAAAATGAAGAGATTAATTTGGTCCTAAGTTTTAATTTGTAATCATTAATTTATAAATCTTTAAATAAAACTTTGAGAAAGTATATATAAACAAATAACAATTTAAAAAAACTTTTTTTTATGTGTGTAAAGATTAAATAAATATAATGAATATATTAAGTTTAAGAGAAATTATGAGATCGTAGTTACCTTGGTGTTATTGATATCACAAAAAAAGAAGATTATTATAGTTTTGAATTTAAATTTTAAAGTCGAAATTTTTCCATTTCTATTTTAGTTATCAGTTCATATAACCTACTTATAGTCAGTTATAAAAAGGTAGGTAAGTGGAAACTGCTCTACAGTACACTAGGAGTCGTGTAGATCGGTCACTATAATGGATGCGTGATGATTTCAATTCAATAATATAAAATCATTGTATACACAAGAATGTTAATTGACAGCTTAGCTCTAATATAAAGTAATAAAAATTAATTTCAATGATGTCAAACTTTTTTTGTGTACTCATAATTATTAACCAATAACAAAAAATCGCTATAATTATTACAATCAATAATAGTTCAATTTAAGTTAACATGCAGGCCAAATTTTTTATAATACATCAGATTTTGAATGTAATTGCATATATTTCTCCAGTTTTTTTTTAACAAAATGTCAAAATGTGTGTAAAATACACTTGCCAATAATCACCAGTCAGATATACTATATATATATATATATACTATCGAATTGTAAGGAAATATAAAACAGTATTACATATTCATCATTTATGTTACAGTTTTTCCTTTTATAGAGATTCCCAATTATTAGGAAAATTAAATGCAATATTTCACTTTTGATTCTCCCTTTGATTACACTTTTTACCATAAACAATATTGGAGTTGAAGACTTTATGCAGCCTCTGCTTGTCGCTTTATACAACAATTTGAATTTGGATCTATAATAAACTATTCTGGAAACTATCAAACAAAAAAACGTTCTAAATGGCGTGACAAAATAACGATTAGAATTATTGACATTGTGTTAATAAAATAAAATAATAAATAATATAATAATAACATAATATACTCGTGGTATATTGTTTTACACAAGGTCCACCATAAGTTTTTCTTTTCTTATATCTCTAACGAAAAAAATGAAATCAATTTATATTTTATACTATCATTTTTTAGTTTTTATACATTGTATAATTTTCAAATTAGTTAGGAGCTGTTTATAGAAATTTTAAATTTTAAATTTGAGTTTTTTTTTCTACTAATGTTGAAGAAAAAATGTTCACTATATGAAAATGCATGAGATTTTAGTAATATCTGCAATACTGCAATACTGCTGTTTATATGTTTTTATTATAGTCATTTCCAAATACTATAAAGAAATAAGGTGCATGCAATATACAAACATTTGAAGATCACATGTTGAAAAAATTCGTTAAAATTGCGAAAATTCGCAAATTATTATGTAGTTCGAAGTATATAAAATGTTAAATGAAAAAAACAGCTAAGTAGTAGAAACCAAAATTTCTAAACATATATAACCACGATGATTTCTTTGAAGTCATTATAAGTTCAAATTAGGCGTAAATCACATATTTAAACGAAGAATTACAATGTTAGTGATTTTGTTGTAATTCACAAACATTATTCGTGGGAACTTAAACTGATACCTACATATAAACATACGATATATGTATACATTCTAAATTTTAGTATAGAAACGCGATGATATTTTGATTAATTTTAAGCTATTAACCTATTTATACCATGATCATATCAAACTGTTTTAAGGAACTGTGGTATTGTTTAAAAAAATAGTAAGAATAAAATACACCATTATTACAATATTTAGATAATTTGTAGAGGACATTATATCGTAATATAATGCCGTTTAATGACATCTATTTTTACGGAATTGTTATCTTTTTATTTAGATTAGTGTTTTGATAGTGTTTAAGGAATTTAAATTTGGATTCATCACTAATAAATAATTACCCTTTGTTTCTTTGGTGCACTTTGAATTCATTAAAATGTCTTTTTTTATTTTATTTTCACTATTAGAATTAAGATTTCATAATTTAAATATTTCAAAATATCAAATTTACACTCAATGCTTCAATAAATCATTTTAAACTGAGGCCACTTGGCAGCACACCCTCGCTAGTTGCAAGGTTGCAACTCAGCACCAAACAAATAACTGTTATTCTAATAAATAATTCAAAATATAAATGATTTATAGAATCTTTTATTTCAAGTACAATATAATATTTTTTATTTTTAATGCCTACAAAACAATTCAAAATAGCCAATTTGTAAATATAATTTTTAGAAAAATGTTTTTCGTAAAATATTTTCTAGCATAAATAAATCTTGAATTATTTGCTATATCCATAAAATTTCCACAGTTTTTATAATATGTTTAACTAGAATCAATATTTTATTTTTCATTTGTCTGAAATTCAACTGTTACACTTAGTAAATAATGTTTTTTACATTTTTCACACAAACCTAATGCGTGGACGGCGCATTATATAGGCAATATAGGTACATTACTGCAATGTTAAATAGTCCACAGTCCCAGTGATTAAAACGGCATGTTGCATGATTGTAATATTATAATATTATGTTGAAAATCAATCAAGTCTATCGTCATTCGATCATCAATGTATAATAATTTGTATTACAAGTCCAATACAGTTATACGGATAACGATAAGTAGTGTATAATGTAATTTGTCATTAATTGTTATTATAAATTGTATATTAATAATTTACATTTACCTCACACAAGTGTCGCAATAGTGACACGATACTTGCGGTGGCCACTATGAATGGTCAATGAGGTTAGTACCTATTTACAATCTACTTAAGTACTTATCCTCTTAACCTGCAGTATTAGTACACCTATACTTGAATCTATAACAATTAATCTGTATCCACATCATATATTCGAATTTCGAAAACTATTTTTTATTTCAAAGAAGAGAACATTTTGCAAGTACCTACCTATGATCAAAGCCCGATTTTCATTATTATAACTATAGAAGCTCAAAATCTTTAAAAAGTATACAATAATTGTTATTTTTCAAGCACTATAAGAAGTGGAATAAAAATTCGGGCTTTAACCTGACTTGCAAAAAGTTATCATCTTTAAAATAAAAAAAAAATGACTAAAATCTGAAATATGAACGATCTTTTCTATGAAAAAATTTTTTATAATACACTGTATCAATCCCACATCCCACCTAAATAAGTATCAGTTGATTAGTGGAAAAATATTATAATTATCTGAGGTAGTAACTATGTCATTTTCAAATAGGACAAAATTGCAGGAAATTTAAAAAACCGGCTCCCACACCCTTATGAAGAAGAATTTGATACGTGTCTTAAAAAGTGTCTGCTTAATATTCTTTATAGCATACACTACATAATTATATTCACCAACTGGTGAAAAGTGACGTGTTTTGTTCGAATCCAGAATTGGAATTCAGGTAACGCATTTTTTTCGTTTGAAATTCATAATAGTCTCTTGAGGAGTAGTTTTTCCGTGATTTTTCCAAACACTGGTAAAATGCTGATTGTCCTACACGAGTCCACTTTATTAGGAGGCTTGCTGGGTTTAAGGATTGGAATAATAACGACTGACTTCCAAGTGGAGGGAAGGTATAATAGACGAAGGGAGTCATTGTAGATATGAGTGAGTTGAATAATAGCTTTGGCCGGGATATTTTTAACAATTGTATTGCTGATTTGCTCGTGGCCTGATTTGTTGGTCTTGATTGTTTTGATAATTGAAGAGATATCGTTAATAGTGGTATATATGGCAGATAGGGCCATATGGAGTGACGAAGTGATAAATTTGTTCACTTGTTCTACATAAGAGATGTCCGAAAGGATAGAGTATGGTTTGTAGACGTTGGAAATATTTAAAGCTAGCAGTTCAGCATTTTCATAAGAAGAGACAGTGAGGTTACAGTTTTGATGTTGAAGAGAAGGAGAGATTGTCCTATATCTGAATATGGATTTAATTTTTTCCATAAAGAACCATAATTTGGCGATAGTGAAGATAAGTGTGATTCATAAAGATAATTTTTATGTTTCGTGAGAAGTTTTTTAAGTGTTTTTTTTTTTTTCAAAAACAATCTGTACAACAAGCACATTTAGTAATTTTGATATAGAATATATACATAATTTTGTTTTTAAAAAAACAACAACTTTTAAGGAAGTCACCCCCATTGATAACACCTAAGAACTTATAGTTGGATTTAGATCACTTAAGGAGATCTCGATTCCAATTTCGTTTGAGCCTTCGAAGGGGGTTGCCTGGTATATGCAGTGAAGCCATATCTTTAATGAGAGGATTAGTACTGGAGTTGAGTTGGGAGTGGAAACGGTGGTAGTGAATTTTGGCGTAGTCATTGACATAAGTTACTTTGAGGTCGTTGTGAAGTGACAGGTTTGTCATGTACCATGGAGCACCAGTTAAAGTACGTAGGGCAATGTTTTGGAAAGATTGGATGGGGTGAATGTTTGAGGGTTTGGCCATCCCCCACATTTGAATACCATACGACCAGACAGGTCTGATCATTGTATTATACAATAACATTTTGATTTTTAGATTAAGTTTAGATTTAAGAAGAGGTCGGAAGAGATGGAGTCTACTGTTGACAAGTTTCCTTTTGTTTTGGAGATGAGGTTTCCAAATTAAACGTTTATCTAAAATTATACCTAAATACTTTGTCTCGTTCGAGATAGGTATACTTTTGTCTTTAAGTTTGATGGTAGGGCAAATGCCAGGGCGTAGAGCGAAAGTGACTTGGGAAGATTTACTCTCGTTTATACTAATCATCCAGTTATTGGCCCAGTTATCTATAAGATTTAAATGTTCTTGAAGGTGTTGCGCGGCTATAGTTATGTCACTATTACTTGAGAGGATAGCAGTATCGTCGGCAAATGTAGCAAGTAGAGTGTTGTCGGTTTTAGAGATGTCAAATGTAAAGATGTTATATAAGTCAGGTGAGAGGTCGCTACCTTGAGGGACACCTGCTTCGATGTTAAACAGTGGAGAGAAAGCATTGCCGTGTCTGACCTTGAATTTTCTGCGTTCTAAATATGATTTTAGGATAAGGTATAGTGGAGCTGGCATAAATTGTTTTAGTTTGAATAGAAGTCCATTATGCCATACTTTATCAAACGCCTGTGCGACGTCGAGAAAAAGACCTGTACAGTATTTTTATTTTCGAGCGCAGAGGCAATCGTGTCAGTTAGACGGTGTACTTGATGCAGAGTAAAATGTTTTGATCGAAAACCAAATTGAGTATTAGGTATAATACTATGCTCGGATAAAATGGGTCTGATTCTCTTGAGGAGACATTTTTCAAAGAGTTTGCCTAAGGTGGGCAGCAAGCTAATGGGTCTATACGAGGTAACCATGTTTTTAGGTTTACCGACTTTCGGAATGAGAATTACGACAGCAATTTTCCAGATGGCAGGAAAGTATGGTAGACGCAGCATGGAATTATAAATAAATGTTAATAATAATATCCCTTTCTTGGAGAGATTTTTTAAAACTTTGTTGGTGATAAGATCATAACCTGGAGCTTTACCGATCGGAAGTTTTTTAATGATACTACTAATTTCACCTGTAGATATAGGTTTGGTGTAAGGGACATGGGTAGACGAGACGAGAGGAAATTGTTGACTTTATCTGTATGACTAGGATCAGGTCTTGGATATTGGTGGTTTTTGAATGTGGATTCTAAGTGCTCACCGAACAAGATAGACTTTTCAATGTCGGTTACTGCTAAGGTATTATTTTCTTTTAGGAGAGGTGGAGATAACTCTTTAATTTTGGTTAATCTTTTAGTGGCCTTCCATAGAGAGTTGTCAGAAGTCTTTAAAGATTGAAGATAAGTGGTGTAGTTATCGTATTTATATTTTGAAAGAATTTTTTTCAGTTTATTGGAAATTTGATTATAACTGGTTTTGTCACTGGGAAGGTGGGTGCGTTGCCAGACAGACCTAGCGTATCTTTTTTCGTTAATAAGGCGACGTAAATGTATAGGAAGAATATTTTTTGGGACATTTTGGTGCTGATGGGTTGGAATTGTAGAATTTGAAGCTGCATCGGTTATTAATTTAACGAGATTTTGGGCAGCTATTTCAATTTCGTTGGTAGATTTAAGGGAGATTTTGAGATCGATATTGTCGTCCAAATAGGTTTTGAACGTTTCCCAAACGATCGGCCCATGTGTGAGAGAGGGTCTGGTAGATAAAGAGGAGGTTCCACCTACTGAAAGAATAACGGGGGAATGGTCACTGGCTATATCACAAATATTTTCAATATTTTTACTCAATGAATTAGAGGTGTTTGTGACAAAGAAATCGAGTATATCCTGGTTTCTGTTTGAATGGGTGGGCCAATATGTAGTCCCGTTGGTGAAACGAAGGAGTAGTGATAGTTTGAAATGACTGAGTGAAGAATTTCCCCCCTGTGATTGTTGGAAAAACAGCCCCACATAGGATGTTTAGCATTAAAATCTCCTCGCGCAATAAAAGAATTACCTAGAGAGTTGAAAAAATTAACGTAGTCTTCTTGACGGATGGAATTACAACGAGGGCTGTAAACCGACGATATAGTTAAAGGTGCATTGTTAATTTTAATAGAAATATTTGTTGCTTGGATTGATGGTTTTTGGTAAGGAACTAGAACATTGTGTTGGATTGAATTGGATACAAGTATACAGGATCCAGCATGAGCTGTGCCATCGGGATGATCGGATCTGTACAATGAATAATTATGGATTTTGAAGATGGATTTAGCAGTAAAATGGGTTTCGGTTAGTAAGGCAATGTCAATTTTGTGGTCGTATAAAACGGTTTCTAGTTCATTTTTGTGTTGTTGGAGGCCGTTTGAGTTCCAGAGGAATAATCTGAGAGAAGAGTTATTGTTTGAGTTATTGTTAGTCATTTTTGAGAAGTATTTTGTTAATAACAGTAGTGAGGAGAGAAATTAGGGGGTTGATTAAAGATTTTAAATCTAATATAAATGATGCAAGTTGCTGGGAAAGGGCATCAGAGGTGGTATTATTAACATGAGCATCATTGACCTGGGAATGGTTGGAGGGGGTGGTTTGGCTAGTAATCGTAGCATAAGAGGGATTATGTGTTGGATTGAGGGGAATTTGGTTGGGAGTGATACCAATGGGTGCTTGTACATTGGCGTTAGCATTTGATATGTTTGAATTTGGATTAGAAAATGTTTTGGAGGTGTTTTTAGAGTTGGTCATTTTTTTCTGTTGGAGATCCTTGAAGATCGGGCAGCCGCGGTAGTTGGCAGGATGGGGTCCACCGCACAAGATACATTACGTGGGTCTTCATTAAGTTTCTGACACTCGGAGGTTGAATGATGGCCGTCACAATTGACACATCGGGGTTGATGGTTACAGTAACTCCTAGTATGACCGAAATTTTGGCAGCGGTGGCATTGGATTGCCTGTTTATTAGGTCTAGGTTCTTCGAATTTAATCATAGAGTGGCAGATTGATTTTACTTTGAATATATCGCTATTGTTTATATTGGGTTCGAGGTCGATGAAGAAAACGGGTAATGGTTTTTTAATAAGTCGTTGAAGAACGTTGACGACTTGTTTAACCTTGAAGCCTAGATGCTCGATTTCTTCAGTTAAGAAATTGATTGGAGCTGAGTGGTGGAGGTTTTTGAGAACAACCCGAAAGGATTTTTCCTGTTTGATCTGGTACATATGAAAATCGATATTTTTGGATTTTAGCATTTTAACAATTTTTCTGAAGTCATCAGGTAAATTGAGTTGAAGTTTTAGGCTTGATGTGTTGCTTTTACAAGTGAATTCTGTAGAATCGATAAGTAATTTTATGGCTGAACAGAATTTTTGGTAATCA
This sequence comes from Diuraphis noxia, assembly GCF_037042655.1. Classification (NCBI taxonomy): domain Eukaryota; kingdom Metazoa; phylum Arthropoda; class Insecta; order Hemiptera; family Aphididae; genus Diuraphis; species Diuraphis noxia. The sequence continues at coordinate 41,453,325 of NW_028301714.1, forward strand.
ATATCAGTTTTAATGAAGATAGGAGGGGGCGATGTGTGGTCGGTGTGTCTGTGGTTTCCATATCTAGTTAATTATCATTTTGTAGGGCTGACTGGGCTGAGTAGCGATTGTTCGATTTAAATAGATTATCGTTCGGTTGTTTTGATTTCGGTGAACTACTGGGAGAGGTGAGCGATCTTTTATTATGAACCGTGGGTATAACAGTCCAGTCGTCGGCTGAAGCTTTTTCCCTATCGGATATTTGCTCGTTATTATTAATGACTCTGTTGCGATTAACTATGGTGATAGGAGAGACTGGCTTATTAATTGTTGGTCTTGTATTACTGTTTGCGATAGGAATCGGTGGGTGATTAGGAAGACTCATAATGATGTTGATAAGTAACGGTTGAAGGTAATTATGAAGTAATAATACATTACCGAAGGTACAGGTATGCCACGAATCTGGTCACAACAACTACACACGCTATCGGAAGCTGATAAAGACGGAACGCTTGACAATATACGTGTGGACGGTAAGACGTCTATACACGAACTGATGAGTGTTTTAAAGACAGTTATAAGTATGCAGATTGTCTGGATAGCGGGAGTGCTGCTATTTTTTAAGGGTACCATGTTTTTCAGTAATGTGTTGACATATTTCAGTAGTCATGTACCTAATTGAACCTTTTCATATTTTAAGTAGGTGAAGGTGATAATTTTTAGCAAAAAAAATGTCGGTAAGAATATTGATTGCTATATCGACATATTATTTGGTTTTTAATGTGGTTTTTTAACGAGTGTTGTCGGATAAGATTTTTCGGAATTTAGGTCAATTTATGTGAACTTGCTCGAGGCTTGAATATTGATTTACAGTAAAACTGAAGTGGGTCCGAAGTAGGATAATTTAGGTTGGTGGTTTGATTTTTGAGATGGTTTGTAAAATTTGACAAGAATTGGTATATCTGGAGCCCCGGTTTAGACTGTATAGGTACTACAAAAAAATTATTTTAAAATTGTATGCATTTATCACACAAATAATGCTTAAAAACATTAAAACCCCTTATGTATGTATTATGTTAAACTTCTCCCAAAAATATATTCCTATTACGGGCTACAGCCTTGTTCAATAAAATATATTAAAAGTTAGATAATTATAATATTATTATAATGATATTAATTACAACCTTAACAAATTTAATCGAACTTAGCAGGTACAATAAGTGCACACCCTGCTGCCCCAAGCAAACACTTGAAAAATAAGAACAAAGTGGGAAATATTATTTATTGGAACATATTGTTAAAACAATTTTTTTGTTCCAAAACCGTTACTTTATTAGTTCGAAATTTCAATTAATTTTTATTACAAACTATGCCTGTCACATACATTATGTTAATATCCAAAAAACATTTATTCCAAATTTCAACAATGCTATATCTATATTGATTCAAATGGATATGTGATATGTCATAATATTATATAAATACTACAAAACCATATTTTTTTACAATATCATAGTATTCAAATAATATTTGTTCTAAATTCCAATGAATATGAATTGTTTCAAAATCCATTAGGAACAATGTTTTTAAGGACAAAACATGTCTGAACGAAATACAGACTACAGCTTATCTATAACCGTCGTCATTTTAACATCTTAGATCATATACTATTATATTATGATCTGAGAGTATGTTTCAATAATGTAGAGAAGATATTATGTTGAGATGTTCTCTACGTCGTGGTATGCTTATATGTGTCATACTACCACATTTAAAGGTAGTGGGTTGAGCTCAAGATTATATTTTTAGTGGGTAGAATTAAATTTTTAAATAATGCATTTTTTAGAATTTAGAAATGTGTTTCTAGTTTCTATTACGAGTACTTTTCGTTAATGTTCAAATGTTGTGTTATCATAAATCGTTATCTGCGTTTGTGACGATTAGAAATTTACTGCAACCGTTTTAATACGATGCAATTAGATTAATAGTTATTGAAAATATGACAATTCATTTGAAACAAATTAGTGCCTGCAAAACGTTAAAATCAATTGATTATTTTCAGTAACACACGATTAATCAAATACGACAAACGCACGCAATTTAATTTTAAAATCTTACTTTTTTTCAAATAACAAATAAATTCTTTCTTTTTTTTTGTGCTTTTGTGCAATAACTGGACAAACGGTTAAACAAAAAGTCAATGACTTACAGTTCTGCGGAAACTCAAGAAACAAACAATATCCGTGTCAACGGTTAAAAAAAGAAAATTAATTCATGATGAGCCTACTTACGTATATATAAATAAGAAAAAAGGGCGTTGATATTATTGTAGGCCATCAAAAATTTAAATAGTTTCAAAAATGATGTACCATTACAAGTTTAGGAACGTCTGTTCTACAGCCTGACACGCATAAATTGACATTATCTACATCATGGCATGACATAACCAGTAACCACATAAAGGTTTATTGCTGTTTACGGCTTGCGATACCGGCAAGTACTGCTTATCACGAAATTGGTGAATTCAATTTATGATAACCAGACAACCAGTACTCGCTCCAAATTCATAAAATGGCTGATGTAGTCTGCTGCCGTATTGAATGTCTTATGATCTTATTAGTTTTCTTGTAATTTATCTTATTGATACTCATGGCTCTTTCGACTGTTTGAAAACTTATTAGACCTAAAACGATTAGTGCACGATTTTTCTTCTGTGTTATAATTTAACTCTCTGTCAAAATTACCGCTGCTCACTCCAAACCATGGCATCTGGATCTGCGTCTGGGTCTGGGTCTGCGTCTGGGTCTGCGTCTGGATCAGGGTCTGCGCCTGGATCAGGGTCTAGGTCTGCGTCTGGGTCTGCGTCTGCGTCTGGGTCTGCGTCGGGGTCTGGGGCTGCGTCTGGATCAGGGTCTAGGTCTGCGTCGGGGTCTGGGGCTGCGTCTGGATCAGGGTCTAGGTCTGCGTCTGCGTCTGGGTCAGGGTCAGGGTCTGCGTCTGGGTTAAGGTTTAGGTCTGCGTTTGGGTCTAGGTCTAGACGTCTGATACAAAAGCAGGCTACTAGTCAGGATATAATATACATCGATGATGTGTGGAAACACACGAAAGGAACTGTCGACAAAAAGTTGGAGCGGTCCGAGCCTTACAGAATATTTACGTCTCCAATTTCCTGTGATTCTAAAACACACACCGAAGAATCAACACTGTCGTTTCCAGGTGTGTATACAGTTTACAGTACTGGAAGGTACTGTATTGTACATATTGAAGAAGACAACTTAGAATACTTAGATACTGCACTATTCCTTAATAGAATTTTAGCTGTTACCAATGTTGTGTTCTTCATTGCAATATCGAAACAAAATCAAATATTTAACTTTCATTACTATTTGTTTCAGAGCTCTTAGACAAAAGTCTCGGTGAATTATCGGAATCACTTCACTTGAACTTCATGGTCGAGATCGGCTGGCTAGTTGCTCAATATGCCATAACTGGTCAAAGGTAATATGATAATAAATTAGTCCTAAGGCCAATATTTATCGAGATTCACTAGCATTTGCTAGGTACTATAGAAAACAAATAAATATAGTAGATGAAGCTTTTTTTGCATCGAGAATTCCAAATGTTAACATTTTATATCGTATAATCTATATATTATTTATAATAACTTGTCCTGGGTGATTGTTCATTTTCTAGCTGAAACCGCTGAAGCTATGAGTATGAAAATTGGACAATAGTTTCATTCTGTGATATAGGCATTCACTAAGAAAGGATTTTTCAAAATTCGATCCATTCGGGGGTTAAAGTGGTTATATAATATAAAGAAGAAAAATTGTTTGTTTGATCGGTTAGGTCAGAATCTATAAGCTATATTTTATCTTGATAATTGGCTCTTAATTTTTTTATTGTAAATTTGAGGTTTTTATAAAAATTATAAAAATAATAGTAATAATAATATTGAATATATTTTTATTTATTTTATAGTTGCTATTGGTTATACACATTAGTATGGATGATCACCAACCATGAAATGTTGTCACCTTTACAAAGCTAAAGCTGCTATAAAATATTATGATTGAAGATAATTTTAATCCTGTATTTTAAATTTTAAATTACTGTGTAAAAAATCTTTTATGGAGATTAAGATTGGTTAAATCCATGGAAATTTGTCACAGGAAGTTTTGATCATGATTAACCGGGTATAAACAACAAATTAAACAATGATTTTGAATCATATAGAGTCGGTATTTTTAACAGGCAACAAAATACACGGTGATCAGCTGGTGTTTCTAACTGATATGCATAAAATTTGGTTAACTTTTTATTTTTCAAAAATCTTGTATGTTAAGTGAAAAAAGAATAAAATTTGTTATGGATAGATCAGAAATTCAAAAATATAACTTTGCATTCAATAAATTTCTTTGTACAAGTTCATGTTTATTAATTTAGTAATAGATACCAAACAAATTTAAATTTATTGAACCTCATAAATGTATTACATATTTTATCTTAAGTTACTAATAATCTATATTTAAGAGTTCAGGACATTGAATCAAAATATATTTTAACATTTTAACCTTTTGAAAAGTGACCTCAAAATTTGTAAATGTATCTAAGAGAGCAGCTTTGGAATGGAAAATTGAAAAAACAAAGACTAATAGGTATACGTTCTATTTTTCATAAACATTTCCACAAATTGATTAATTATAATTGAACTTTAGGTAGCAGCACATAATTTATAATAGGTATTTAAGTATTTAATTGTAATTTCATCATATAAGACACAAATTAAAATGAAAAATTATCCATGTTCTTTTTAACAGTGCTTTAAAAAAATGTATATATGTTTCCATTCTAAATAAAAGTAGTTATTGAATTATTTCATGCTTATATTACCTAAGATAAGTTTATACTAAGTTTTATACTATATAATTTTTATTGAAGGTATTTTTTTTTTAATTATTATTATTATTAAATTGTACATAAACATTTTATTTTTTTCAGGGGTAAAAGAATTACACTTTTATATAGATGTTGTGATCTAGATATCGATAAGTTACATTTAAGGAAGAAAGTACTAGATGTTAGACATAAAAGAATAATTAATAAAGATGCTTTTGGTTATCAGCATAGGTAAGTAACAATAATTTTTATCTCATATAAAACCATTAAGTATTTTCAATAAATTACTAATTGTATTACATTGAACATTTCAGTAAGGTATCAATGTTTGCTTATGCCGATGGTAGTTTACGAGTTATAGTTATGTCGGCTAATTTGTGTGAAGATGATTGGACCAAATTTACTCAAGGGTAAGAAAAATTACTGTTGTATTCATTTTTAATTGAATCATTTTACATTTTAGAATTTGGGTGAGCCCAAAATTTCCATTGATAGCGGAGAATGATAAGTCAGATGGTAATTCTAAAACTAACTTTAAAATAGATATCTTGCGATATTTAAAATCTTTTAAAGAACCATTATTAATTCAATGGATAAAAAAAATTGAAAAAATAGATTTCAGTCAAGCAAAGTAAGAGAGTATATTATTAAAAACCATAACTAGAACATAAAATATTAAAATCTTTTTGTTGTGCAGTGTGTTTTTCATACCTAGTGTTCCAGGCAGTCATAAAGAAAATTTGTGGGGACATGTATATTTAAAAAGTATTTTAAAAAAACATGCTTGTCTACCATTTCATTTACCGTCAGAATGGCCTATAATTGCTCAATGTTCATCATTGGGATCTTTGGGTGCCACAGACAAACAATGGTTGAGATCAGAGTTTATTGAAAGTCTATCAGCTTCTACTTATAGTGGAGTTATAGATACAGACAATGATCCTATTCCTTTCAACTTGGTTAGATAAACAATGATTTTAGTTTTTTACATAAATAATGAATTTTACCTTTTAGATTTTCCCATCTAAGAACAATGTTTTGAATAGTTGGAATGGAGCTTCAGAGGGTGCATGCTTGCCGTATAGTAAGGAAGTACATGAAAAACAATTGTGGCTTAAAAAATACATGTGGTTAGTATTTTATAATATTTTGACAAATTTGAAATTTCTTACAGATAGTTTCTATGTTGATACATTATTTTACAGCTTATGGAAATGTCGTTCACAAACGCGAACAAGATCAATGCCTCATATAAAAACCTATTGCAGAATTTCGTCATGTTGTACCAAAATGTCTTGGTTTTTGTTGACAAGTGCTAATTTATCAAAATCTGCTTGGGGCAGAAAGCTTAATTCAAATGGGAATAACTACATAATGGCAAACGAAGCTGGAGTTTTGTTTTTGCCTCAATTTTTGGTAAATGTATACATATTTTTTTAATCTGTTGAATGTCTTGTTGTTTTAAACATTATTAATTTAATTTTGGCAGATTGGATCAGATACATTTTCTATAAATGATCCCGATACAAGTGAATCACCGCATTTTAATTTACCTTTTGATTTGCCATTAGTTGAATACTCGGCTATTGACCAACCTTGGACTATATAAGTGGGTAAATTATGAATTGAATTTAACATTTTTATGTTATAAATGTATACAGGAAGATATAATTTTTCTAATTAATATACTCTCATTTTTTTTTTTTTTAGTGTGTGTGTTTTAATCTAACTTGTAATATTTAAAATAATTTTTTGAATGGTTTTTACTTTTATATTCACTTAAAAAAATTCTTAAATAGAATAATATTATATATAGAATTTTTTATTTGATTAAAATATTTAAAAATGCTACATTTTCCAAAAATACTGTATACTCTTATTTAATATTATTTAATTTACTTGATATTTCAATACTTATTTATGATATCTTTTTTTTCATATCGTATTGAGGACTGGAGAAGGTACTATGTTGCAAATACTTATCCTCCGGCCAACTATTATTTAATTAATATCAATAATATAATGCAAAAATCATTTATTTTTTATTAATTTAATCTTACAATGTTGTTCTCAAATACAATCAATTGATGATACAATAACAAAGCATATATAAAAGTATAATGATTGCTGAAAAAGAGTAAAATATTTAAATATGTTTTTATAATAATAACAATGGTACAGCTACTAAAAAATCTTTTATATTATCTGTGGTACCTAATAGCTTAATATTTCTTAGTAGATGTACAAATGAAAAGTTAAAAATTGAATAGTCATTGATGACATTCACATAGTCATATTAGGTGAAAATGGAGAATTGTGTATAATATATATATATATATATATATGAAAAGGGAGAACATTTTTATTTGGAAAATAACGATTTATCCAGTTAACATCTACCTAAAAAATTAAGAACAAGTTTCAGGTGTAATGTTTGAAAAGAGCTTAACATTATTATTGTATCTTCTGTTTCAAACTAATAATAGTCTGATTATGAAGAAAATTTTATGACAAATGCAACAATACTTATGCAAACATTTTCTTTGCACTTGATTGATTATGGTTAATTATAATTTATTACCTGTGTAACATTGTAAAAATTAAAAACTTACCATCCTGTGAATCATGGGTCATAACTCAAACATAGAAACCAAATCTCAAAAATAAATTAACGATAGTTTTAATATTTCTTTTATAATCATACATTATTTATTAAACGTAATTTTAATTTCAAAACTTATTGTCTGAGCAACAAGCACCTAAAATAAATCAGCAACTATGTAGGTACCCAACAATTTAAACTAAGTTAAATTTAAATCATGACTAAATAATTTAGTCATGGACCAAGGTGTACTATGCTCATTGCTCAATAAGTCAACATTGTTATTAATAGTTGGGTAATTCAATGTCATTGTACTGTATAGAAGTATATTTGCTAAAAAATATATTTTAGTCTTCAGTATTAAAAATAAATACTCAAAAACTAAACACAAAAATTCTGTTTATCAACACAATTGATACCATTTTTAACCACATCATTGCATATTTACATATTGCATCTCATTTCATTCGTGTTTAAATTTTAATTAAATTACTAAACAAACACGGTAGAAGATAAAACACAAATTTAAAGACATTTTTATGACAATAAGAACTTATTAAGAGGACGATACACTAACGTGACCATAATTTTTTTCCTTCAAAGCGGGATACCTGTACATTTTAATAAGAAAACCATATAATTTTGCGTAAAATAACAATTTTTTTTATTGAATAAAAAACATTAATTGTTTATATGAAAAATGAGAATATTATATTAATCATAATAGTCTCCCAACAATTATAGATTTTAGTGTTTCACAGTTTATATAATATATGTAAGTATACGTCATATACTGTTAACTGTATAGATACAGCCAGGGGCGTCATTTGTGGGGTGGCGGGGTGTGCGGTTGCACCCCTTACTTTTAAAATGTTACTATTGGCCTGCGCCTTGCTGAAGCCTAAAATAATGCACGAGCCACGAATGCACAATTATTTATATGATTAAAATCAAATTGTAATTACCGGTCTATAATGTATGGAAATAATTGAATGCAGGATAATATACATATACTTATGTATAATATCTGTTTTTATATGGCCTGGTGAAATTTCAAAATGGCCTGCTTGAAACTTCGCACACCCTAGAAAAAACCGGAAATGACGCCCCTAGATACAGTATAAATGTATGATTGTGATATATGATCAATAATTAATACCTACCACATGTCGACTTTTCTTAAAACGGGACATTTTTAGGTTCTTTGGGGACGGCGGGACACTTATCTCGAAAGCGGGACGTATGGTCACGTTACGCTACATCCGCATATGCAGTCTTCGTCTTACAAACGCTAGCATAGCAAATTTTATGATCAGCAGATCACGTTTGACTACGTTAATTTAAAATTTAGAGTAAACTGACCTTTTACAAAAATTTAAGGTAACATTATTATCGAGGACATCTCGTAGGCTTTTTATTATATTTTAATTTTAAAGTGAGTTATGTGTATTTTAAAATTGTAAATTGTTTGTACCTATATCTTAAAATACTCATAACTCACTTTAAAATTAAAATATAATAAAAAGCCTACGAGATGTCCTCAATAATAATGCTACCTTTAATTTTTTTTAAAGATCAATTTACTCTAAATTTTAAACTAACGTAGTTAAACGTGATCTGCTGATCATAAAATTTGCTATGTTACGTGTTTGTAAGACGAAGACAACATAATATGCGGGTGTAGCGTCCTCTTAACGTTTCTCTTAGCTCTCTTCGTTATGTTGGCCAAAAAGCGTTCACACGTCAAACAAACCAGTTGAGAAACTCCGTCAAATGTTTAAAGTCTGAAGTGTCTACGGTCTTAATCTTAAACCATGCTCGTGGTTATTTCTGTATATGAATTACCTTGGCATTTTTTGTAAGAAACGTGAGTAGTTGTTTATTATTCAAAAAAATACATGCCAACCATTAATAATAATTTACGGTAACCATTCTACATTTCTACGCGTAATATTAGGTAGGTTGGTAGGTACTAGGTACTGTAATAAACTAAACATTAAGGGACTAACATATGCAACTTATGTACACAATGATGAACAAGCAACCACCTGTAGTCAATCAGTGACCGCCATAGAAGTGGGGCACTATTTAGTTCGGTATTCAGTCTATTATTCTGTCTCAGTCTCTTCTGTGCCCTGTGGATTGTCGTGGTCCAGTGCAGCTGCCTCGTTACTTCGTTAGTCGGTTGTTGCATATCAAGTGTAGTCCACTGACATAAACTAGTATTCAAGTGCTTATGAACGTAATTAATGTTTTAATAATATGAAATATAATATTCAACAATAATGTTTATCAAACAATTTTCTGGCGTTCCCGCCATCAATTTTGTAAAAAAGTTTGTTACTAAATATAAGAGTGAAATCGATTCAGATTTAAAATTTATAATTGCTTGGTATACCGTAAATATGAGCCATAATGTACACGCATTAGTTTTATATGAAACAACGAGTGAGGAATCTGCTGCATCAATCCTTTTACTTTCGAAATGTGATTTCGACCCATTGGAACAACAAAAAAATCCAAATATTCTGGATTTTGTGTATACAATTCGATCAAAACGAAGGAAAGGATATTCTGCACAACTTATTACAAAAGCTCAACAGAATTTCCAGTTTACAGTATTCTGCAAAAATGACAAAACATCAAATTTGTTTGCAAAATTGAAATGTATTAAAAATGATCCTTTAACTAAATCAACTAATTTAGATGTATATCGTTGGAACATGACAAATTAAAAGTAAAAACAAATAAAATTATACAATTCTTTTTAATTAAGTTTACCAAAATTGTATTAATAAAAGCATTTTTACACATGAACAAATTCACTGCTTATTTAATTTTAACTTTTAAGTTTTAGTGTCCGACTCAAAAGTTACGAGTTAACAACAATGAAGATTGGATAATTACCATGAATAATAACCATATGGTGGCTTATTAAATTTTGTAGAAGGATTTGTTTCATTTTATTTACATTGAAATGTTTTTATCTATATTTTTATACATTTTCTTGTTTGAATAAAATTTAATTTATAAATGAATTAGATGACGATAAGTGATATTGACAAATTAATTTTAGAAAATAAACAATGTTTTGATGATCACTCATGCACAGTTTAACATAATTTAAAATCTAAAACACATTGGAATTATATGAAATACATTTTATTTAATTGTGAGATAGTTTTGAGAACTAACTGTTGAAACCTAATTAATCAAAAATCAATATAAGATAATGATCATAGATTGTATAGTCACCCCAATAGATGTAATATAAATATTTATATTTTGTCTATGGTAACTTTTTACATGGCTGACTCTAATAAGGTTTTTGTAGCAAAATGTTTAAGGTAAAAGTAAGACCATACTTCACCATGCGTGTATAAGGTATATTATTGTTCTGTTGTATATTTTAGGTAACTATTTTAAGATAATAGTATACAATATAATACTAACATAATGCAATCATTTTCTCAACATTAATTTCTGTTTTAAACAGGAAATATTTAATATCTGAAGTTTTAAGAGAGTTATAAAATGATCACAAATGATTACTCCTATTTTAAAACAGGCCAAGTTCCAAACTTTTTCCAGGTTTTCCAAAATACTTGACAAAAACAATTAAAAACATCCAATTAAATGTTGCTAACAAATATAAATAATTAACTTTTATTTATTTATTAAAATTTTTTCAGTATATATAAATATTTCAAATGGTATATTATATTATATTTATTTAATTTTCTTAATTTCTAATTTTGGTATCGAAGGTGAGTTGTTTTATAATACCTATGTTGCTTATAATATATTGTGTAGCACAGTTCTTAAAAAAGAAGGGCATCATGGATTAAATCATCAAAACTTACAAAATAATGTAAAAGATTAAAGTTGCATGAAAATCATAGATATATAATATTAATAGGATATGCTAAAATATGTTTCAATTTCAATTTTTTTTTTTTGATCAGTTACATGCACGGTTTAAGATATGAGACTACCGTCATTATCTTAAACCGTGGTTACATGACAAATTATTGATAATGATAATTGATAACTAAATGTAAATATTGCCCAATCGGCATAATATGGCGGCCAAACTTCAATAATTGAAACTAGTCGGCTGACGGCTATCTAGTTTAATATTATATATCTTTTATGTAAATTCAATTAGTTCAATAAAATTAAATACAATTTTAATATATATTATTATATTAATATATTTATATATTTAAATGTAATCAAACAATTATGGGATTAAGCAACCGTCGTGATAGTGTGATACTAATAATAATATTACTGATAAAAGGTGCTCCACCGCCTCCACCAGACCAGACCGTGTTTAGTATTTACGACTGATAAGTAAAATAAGTAATTTTACGCAGAGTTGTGTAACATTGAAAAGTCTGTACTTCTGTAGTTTGATGCTAGAGTTCAAAACATTTATCAATTTTTGTCGTCAGTTCGTTCATTGAAGTACAAATAGTTTCAGAAACTAGGTATCATCAATAAAAGTGTTGCCATTATTGTGAGCAATAAGTTAAAAGCGCAGTCTCAGAATAGGTAACACTAATCGTTTTTATTTCATATTGTTTGTCACCCATGAACATAAACAACAAAATATTGTTCATGATCCTTATTTGTCACCAATTAATCTTTGTGTAATAACGATTTGTCATTTCAGATGGCCAACCTCTATAAAAACTACTTGAAACTCTTGAAGCAATGGCCATTGGACCCCAGTAAAACCGGCAGGTAGTCAAGTCTTTGCTAATGAGTTTACAAAATAATATGATTGGTGACAATAATATTTACTACATCATGTATTTTTAGAGATCTAGGAGAGCACATCCGTAAAGAAGTGGGAGCAGCTTTCAGCTCTGGTGATTCCTTCCGTGGTGATACCACAACGTGCATAAAGAAATACGAGTCCCTCAAACGTCTAGCGGATAATCACTACTGTAACAAATACAAACGTTCGATCCAAGCAACAGCATCTGGACTCACTAGTGAACATTGTACAGCTGTATTGTCCAGAGAATCTCTAGAGATTTTAAATAATAAAAATGAAGGCTTCTTTAAGACAACTTTTAACAAAATCAAAGATAAAATTAGTACGCCAACACAACAGCAGGCCTCACAAGCCAGTACTGCTGGAAGAAGCGATTAGCTACCTATCACCTCAAAAGGACCACAACATCATAGACATGACATTCGGTGCCGGTGGACATACAGAAAGGATTCTGCAAGAAAATGATACAACAACTGTTTATTGCTTGGACAGAGACCCAACTGCATGTGCCATGGCTAAACAACTTTCTGAACGTTATCCAAACAGAGTGGTACCTTTGAAGGGTAAATTTAGTGATTTGCCAGTTCTGTTAAAAAACTTAGGATGTAAAATGAATAGTTTTGATGGTATTTTATTTGATTTTGGTGCTTCTTCTATGCAATTTGATACGGCTTCCAGAGGCTTTTCAATTAGTAAGAATGGCCCTTTGGATATGAGAATGGACCCTGAAGAACAGACAATTACAGCAGCAGACGTGTTAGCCAAAGCTGATCAATCAGATCTATATAAAATATTTAAAATATATGGAGAGGAAAAACAATCAAAGAAAATTGCAAATGCTGTAATTGAAGCAAGGTACACTTCCTAACTACTATTACAAATATAATTAAGTTTTGATATTAGTAAATTCATATTTTTAGAAATTTACATTTTAGTTGAGTACAATAAATATTTTAATTAATTTGAATTCTCACTATTTGCATTAAAAATGTAATTACATTAACAATTAACATGATATATTTAAATTTTTTGGCCTGAACCGCTAATTAATAATTTATTTACTTATTTTTGTGTTATAGATATTTATTTAAACCACTAAAAACTACACGTGATTTTTGTGAGCTTGTCCAAAGTGTTTGCGAAAATGAGATGAGAAGCGACATGTTGCATAGACCATCTCATCCAGCTACCAAAGTGTTCCAAGCGTTGCGCATATTTGTTAACAATGAATTGAACGAGATCAACCATAGTATAGTTTTGGCTAGTCATTTTTTGAAAATTGGTGGAGTCATGGTAACTGTTGCCTTTCATTCTCTCGAAGACACCATAGTAAAACGGCATATTCAGGGTAATATCAATGAAAACATGGCCAATGCTCTACCCTTGAAATATATTAATCCAATGCAATGCTATGATAAAGAGTTTATGAATGTAGTCAATGATACTTGTTGGCATCAAATTCATAAACATGTGATTACTCCAAGTGTTGAAGAGGTTGAATCAAATCCTAGAAGTAGATCAGCACGTCTCAGGGCCGCCGTTCGAATAAAATAGGACTAGTTTTTGTTTGATTTTGTCATCTAATTATTGTAGATTAAATGTAATTATTCTTAAAATATTATTTCATCTATATGCAAACTAATTGATTAAAACTTAAAATAACATTAAATAAGTTTCTTGATGATAAGAAATAAAAACCCTTAATAGTTGAATATCAATGTCAACAGGTTGATGTGAATAAACAGGTGTCTGTGGCTGGCGTCAATGCATTGTTAACAAATAGTAAAATCTGTGTTGTATTAATTCTTTATTGAGTGGTTATAACAAAGGCCACTTTTATGGGCATGTCAAAAAACTTACAATGTTTAAAGTATTAAATGTTTTCAATCAATAAGCATTATAAGTAAAAATATAAAAACGGGGAATGCTATTATAAAACTGAATGAACTAAATAAAATAAAATTATATTACCCTAAAACAGTTTAATGATAATAAAGATAATATTGTTTGATAAGTACTAATAAACTAATTATTAATAATAATGTATTTAATGTACATTGAAATTTAAATAAATAGTTAATTAACTATTTGTTTAGTGATATTTAATCATTTTTAATTAAATAAATTAATACAGATCTGTTGTTAACAAATGATTGAATAGTAATAGTTAATTATAACTTATGAATAAATTGATTTAAAATTATTTTTCAGTAATTTACTTAAAATATAACGAATATTCTTTAAATAACATTAAATATATTTTTAATTTATCGAAGAGTATGCTTTATTATCATTGATTATAAAGGTACTAAAATATGAAAATAAGAATTTAAATAACTCTATAGAAGGTGCAATTTCTACGGTTTATCTCAGATTAGAAGAACATTGCTTAATATGAACTTTTAAATTGTACCATATGAAAAAGGTATTAAACTTTAATTGCTTTATTGCCCTACATACCGAAATGTGAAAGTTGTTTTAACTTAAGTTATTAAAACTTATAACTTATTACATAATGATTCTAATCTACACAAAGTTTTAATTGTTAATGTGTGTATAATAGAATCTATAAATTTCTCTAAAATTCAAAAATTGTGTTCAATTTATTTTGGTTTTTAATATTTTATAAGATTTTCCTTTATTGTTAACTCAGGCTGTCAATAGTAGATACTAAAAATGTTGATTAAGATATAAAAATATAATAAAAATTCCCTACACTTACAGTGTTATAGCATACAGAAACATGACCAAATTTAATTTATGTAACTAATGCCAGTTTGCATAAAAAGATATTAATTTAATGGGCCAATTGTGGACCTCGAAATCATTTTTAAAGTACCATTAGCTCACTGTTTTAAAACAATTGACACTGACACATCAACATTTTTACTATCTGAAAACAAATACATAATCAATGATTATTTTAAAGTTGAGGCTTAAAAACAGAATGGTATCATTTGATATTAATTAAAAATAATTATACCTAATAATTTTTATATAAACGTGGCTATTTAAAAACGAGAAAATCTACAAGTTCTTTAGAGAAAAAAATTAAAAAAATTACTTTACAATAAATAAAATGTGTGATGAAATATTATTTATATGGAAAATTCCATGTTTTTATTTATAAGTTATAAAATACAAAAAAAAAAAAACAATTAAAATTTAATAATTACAATGAAAATTTAATAATGATATGCATTATTACTTGTGTTTCAACAAGAATCTTTATGGCACTATAATGACTATATGGGTATGATATAATTACTTTACTAAAATAGACCAATAATTTCTCCTGTTTCAGTATTTAAGTCGATATCGTAAATACTAGGACGAGTAGACAAGCCAGGCATTTTGGAAATCTAAATTTTAAAAAAAAATGCATATATTTTTATTATCATAATATTAGTGATCTTGGCCAAAATGTTATAAATTACTTCTCCGGCTATTGTAACAACAAATCCGGCACCAGCAGATACATATACATCCACTATTGGTAATGTGAAGTTTGTGGGAACACCTTTTAGATTTGGATCTCCGCTTAATGACAATGCTGTTTTTGCCACACAAACTGGTAAATTTCCATAACCCTGTAAGTATTTAATAGTATTTGAAACATATCTTCTTTATTGATAAGAAAAATGTATAGAGTAGGTGTAAAATATGAAAAAGATTCTCGATTCCATAAATGCAAACTTAAATTAAATATTATGATGCATTTCATATTATAGAAAAATTATTTGTCTTGAAATATTAATAAATTAACATGACTTCACACCTTGGATTGGTATGAACTTAATTTGTTTAAAACATGTTCATTATACTCCACAGATTTTGCACCATACATTTCCTTAGCAATAATTTCGATCTTAAGCTGCAATGGCATATTCAGGTCATACAAAAATCTATGGTTCAAAACAAAAATTTAATATTTCACTGCAAGATCAACAATAGTATTGTAGATTACTTGAATTCTTGGGGTTGTTGACTGGCTTTAATTACAGTCTCGGCTAATTTAATAGCTCCAGATCCACCATTTTCCCAATGAGTGCTCACAACTGCATCCATTGCACCTGCCTGTAGACTCGCATCTCTTACAATTTTCCATTCGTTCTCAGTATCTGCCTTCATAGCGTTTATGGCCACAACAACAGGAACACCATATTTAACACAATTGCTGACGTGCTTTTGCAAATTCGCTACACCTTTACTCAATGCTTCCTGTTATAAATAATTAACATAATTTGATAATCTTACAAACACATCAAACAAAATTCAGTTACTTCTTTTTCTACTGGTGTAGCAGAAACATTGGGACTGATGGCTCCACCACCATGCATTCTTAAGGCCCTAACAGTACATACTAATACTATGGTACTAGGCAAAAGACCAGAATATCTGGTTTTGATGTTGAAAAATTTTTCCATTCCTATAAAAGAATGTATTCAAAATTTTAAATTTTTTAATAGTCAAAATTATTTGATTTTCTTGTTTATTCATCCCTTTATATTTAATTTAGACTTACCAATATCTGATCCAAAACCAGCTTCAGTAACAACATAGCCATCGGGACCTACTAGTTTAGAAGCAAGTAAATCTGCTACAATAGATGAGGCACCATGAGCAATATTAGCAAATGGGCCAGCATGTACCAGTACTGGGGTCCCCTCAAGTGTCTGCATCAATGTTGGGTTAATAGCGTCTTTCAAAAGCACAGCCATTGCACCAGTCATACCTAAGTCATCTGCAGTGACATCTTTATTTGATGTAAGATTTCCAATTTTCTTGTCTTGCGCTACTACAATACGTGATAGTCTTTCTTTTAAATCGCTGGCATCTTTGGCTAGAGCCAGAATGGCCATGATTTCACTGGCCACAGATATGTCAAAACATGTTTGCCGAGTATGGTTTTTCTCAGTTGGTGACTGGCCAATTGTAATTTTACGTAAGAAACGATCATTTGTATCCATTACTAAAAGTTGAAAATATTATTCTTATGGTCTTAGTCAAATAAATCATAATTTAACATGAAATATGGTACATGAATATTATTTAATATTTACCTCTATTCCATGATATAGTATCTGGATCAATATTTAGCCTAGAAAAAGAAGTGATTTCTTCCGCAGTCAACGTTGATGGGTCAGTCTTGTTGATTCCAAGCCTCTTTAACCTGTTCAGTTGTATTGGAGAGAACTTACGAACACCATTCACAGTTGGTACAAGACGATCATATAAAGCTTGGTCTTTTTGAGTAGCCTCGTGGAACATACGGGCGTCAATTTGTGCAGCCATTAAATTGTTAGCAGCAGTTACTGCGTGTATATCACCAGTCAGATGGAGGTTGAAATCTTCCATTGGTATCACTTGGGAGTAACCACCACCTGCCGCACCACCTAATAAAAGCACAGTTATTAAACAAAACCAATTTTAATCCCCAAAACTTTAGTGATATTCAAAAACCTTTGATTCCAAACGTTGGTCCTTGTGAAGGCTGTCTCAAACACGCGATAGTATTTTTCTTGGAGTGTGCTGCTAATGCTTGAACGAGACCTACTGTTGTTGTGCTCTTGCCTTCACCAAAAGATGTTGGTGTGATACTGTAATATAATTTTCACAAAATAATACAAAATCACAAAAAAAAGTATCTTATTAAATATTTATATGGTTTCATTCTAGGAAGGTATTTGATCTTTTGAAGATTTATAAGTTAAATATATTAAAACAATTTATTTAACAAATTATTAATTAAAAACAAAATGAATAGTAAATAGTATCAATATTTAAATTAATTATTGGCTATTGCTCTATTTAATATACTGCTATAAAATTAAAACCACTGTGAGATATCAAAAAAAAAAGTTATAAATGTATGTAATATATATTATACATAAATAGACATATTTAAATTGTGTTATGTATATTAACTGCTGATAGTATATTACTATTTCTAGCATTAATCATTTAAAATTACATTCATCATAAAGGTAAATAGTTTATAAAAACAATTTATCTAAGATTTCTAAATACATACCCAGTAATAACAATATATTTTCCGTTATTTATGTTCTTTAGGCGGTCTAAAGTGGATATGCAAATTTTAGCCTTTTTATTACCATATAAAATCACCTCAGATTCTTTAAGACCAATTTCTTTAGCCAACAACATTATATTCTTTGGTTCTTGACTTCTAGCGATTTCAATATCACTAAAAAAAAAGAAAATATTTAAACTTATGTAAGAGAACATAATTTAAATAATAATATCAACTTTACCTAGGCACTGGTCTTTGAAGTTTTAATGGAAGTATGTCTAAATTCCATTGGGACTTGAAGATATTGTTTGCAACCTTTGTAGCTGCTTGTACAGTATTAGATAGCAACATAGCAACAGTCATAGGCCCAACACCACCAGGCACTGGTGTTATGGCAGATGCTCTCAGAGATGTTGATGAGTAGTGAACATCTCCAACCAAACGATAACCAGACTTTTTTGAAGAGTCTAAGAAGAAAGTAAACATTTTACACTAATTAAATTTTAAACTTATAAGCATAATTACCTTGAATAGAGTTGATACCACAGTCTATAACTACTGCTCCGGGTTTTATCCATGACCCATGAACAAATTCTGGTTTCCCAATAGCAACAACTAAAATATCTGCTTTAGACACCTGAATAAAGTATTAATTAATGTCGTTAAAATTGTTTATAGATTGCAAATAAATAGTATTTACAAAAATAAATGTAAAAATTAAATTATTAAAATTTATACTATATATAGCTGATAATTATTGTTAAAACTATTGCTAAGAAAAATAACATTCATTTTTAAATAAAAAAAGGTAGATTTTTAGCTTTTTAATCATTTAAAGACAAAAATATTCAAAAGGTCATAAGGATAGATTTGTTTTTGTTTTCTTATAAACAATTATAATATTCTTAACTTTTTAAACATACTTCTTTTTCAATGTCCTTAGTTTTAGAATGACAAATTGTAACAGTAGCATTATGCCATAATAGTAAACTAGCCACAGGTGCCCCGACAATTTTACTGCGGCCCAACACTACAGCCCTTGTTCCAGAAATTTCAATTCCACTTCTGGAATTTTAATTAACAATGCATATATAATCATATAATTTAAATGGAAAACATTTTTACCTTTTGATAAGTTGAATAACACCATTTGGAGTGCAAGGAATCAGACCAGTTAGATCACCAATAGCTACTCGACCTTCATTAACAATGTTTAAACTATGTGCATATACAAAAAAATACAATTTTTAAAATATCTTTCAAATAATTTTAAGAATAGATAGGGGTAGATTCACGCCAAATTAAGGTCTTGACAAATTGTTTTAAATAGCACTAATTTAGTTAATCGAGTGGCCCAAAAATGTTTTTCGATCAGTTGGACCCTGCCTAACAATAGTTATTTACCAATAACTGCACATATGCGGTAAGAACATAAATCATTTATATTCATTTATATTTAAATCATATATTTAGTCTATAATTGATCAATTGTTATTCATTATAATATTCAAGTATATGTTAAGTATAATAAATTGTTGGTATAGTTTAATGATATTGAACTAATTGGCTAATATTGTAAACTAAAGTAATAATATTGTATAAACCTATACTGAATAGATAACAAATTATATAACTTTAATATTTTTTTTATTTAACTGGCCTGAATTAAAATCAGAGATCCCAATACAGATGTCATCACTTGAATCAGTCTACCATTGGCTTTAGATACAATATGCATATAATATTAAATATTTAAATATATTAACCCGTCAACATCCTTTTCAGGAGAAACAGCATTGGTGATCAAATGTGAATCAATATTTTCTATACAATCTAAAGGCATTTGAACAATAATACCATGTACAGATGAATCGATGTTGTATTTGTTGATTTCTGACAATAACTAATTAACATAAAACACAATATAATTGATTAATGAATGAAAAAATATTTTTGTTGCTGATTCAATTGAAGCATATTTTAATGAAATTTAAAACCAAAATAATACACACCTCATTTTGAGTGATTGTCTTGGGATACTGTACATGTGATGCTTCCACACCCACTTCGGCCGCAGACTTAATTTTTTGCCTGATATAGACATTGGAATCATCGCGTCCTCCTACTTGAACAATAATGAGGCGAGCTTTAAACCCATTAAAATGTTCAGCAAGTGCATCAGTTTGTTTTTTCAAGTTGCTCTTCGTTTCCCTAATTTACAATGAGGTTAATGCATCATTAAATGTGCTATGCATAAACCTGAAGCGTTGGTAGTTAAATGTTCAACTTACTTGGATAGTTCAGTACCGGACAACACTTTTGCAACAACTTCTTCGGACATGACGATGACGAGTGCTGACAGTAATAAATGAATGGGAAGTGAATACCTATAATTAATACGAGTATACAACTCAAGAAGTGTATATGGCTCAAGGGTGCAAAGGTAAGGATTTACTGGCTTTAGGATTCTAAAGAATTATGGACGAGTTACAACTTGCTACTTTGCTAGCAAGTAAAGATTTAAAGTTTGAAAATAATATTAATTTGGGATTACCACGGTCCACCTGTTGCTCGTTATCAATAAAAAGCAAATCACGTTATCTGCTCGCCGGGCGCCGATGTAATGTATGCGTTCTACGTAAATTTGAATAATTTTTCCCACTGCTATCCGGTCGAGCATAAGAATTGTATTAACATTAAAATCTAGTTATGACTTTTGATAGTTATGATTCAATAATTATTATCTTGTTATATTAAAATACCAAAGGCCATTATTTATAATTGTGTTGTTACCGAACACCAAAGCAGGTTTATCAGTCACAAATCGATAATTACATTATACGTATTTATAAGCAATTATGAAATGTAATTACGTTATTGTGATTTATATTTTATCATTTTGTTTCCTTCTTCTTGAGCTTATTAAAAATAATTAAGGTTCATCACCGCATCAACACAAAACTCTACTTTATTATTGTTCTAAATTTATATTTTATGAAGTACAATTGTAGTACTTAATAAAACCATTTTTATCCGTTCAGCCATTTATGCAATAATTGAATGTTAACATTTCTATAATTTTTAGTTTAAACACTCACCAATTATCAATGCAACGAAAAACAATATGCCACGACTTGGTGCATGTGAGGCACTGCAAAATCTTTGGCCGCCCTACCTCAGTTCCAGCACTCGACACTTAATCAAATAATTATACACCAATTTAAAATATGAATTACAACACTATACATTATACATAATATAACAGCACCTATTAAGTATGGTTTAGAGTAAATTCTGTAAAGACCTACTCAAGTATAATAGCTCTATAAATAATAACTCTGCTTATTAGCTTCAAAAGATATAGAAGTCAGGCCGCGCGAGGGAATGCAGTCGAGTATGACTATTGACTATTAATAATTAAGCATTTAATTTCATTTTTATTACCAACACACCTAAATCTACTTGGGAAGTATGGAATAGGAAAATAGGAAGTAATTCATTAAAAAAGTGGACCACTCAGACTGTCCACTCACCTTCCAGCAAAGCTGGTTGCGATCATCGTCGCTGAATAGTCATCACTGCGAACAGCAGACCACCAGCAGTCTCACGCTCTGGCTAATGGACAAGTCTCATCATCGTGGCCGATGACGACTCCAGATTTGCACCTGGAGGGGACGAAGCATACTACAGAAATGATCCTGTGAAGTATGATCTTAAATTATTTCGAATCGCTGGCCCGTACTTATAGTGATCGTCAGCTGCTTAACACGAGTTTCTTGTAAACTAGTATATCGGTTTTTGACGCTGTAGGAACCGAACTCTTTGGCTGGAATGTACTAGGATACACTATTTTAGTCAGTTGAGTGGTTATTTTATTAATCGTACTCAAGTACAACGAGTTGAAAGTACCGAAATCAGCGGCGACGCGATTCAATGCCGAGTCACAGTGGACGTGCAACGCTAGAGCCATCTAGCGGCACTAGTAGGTCCAATTTTTAATTCTAGTCGTCGCGTCGTCCGCAATTATTCAACTAGTGTGTACTGTGTTTTGAGTTTTCGATTTCGGTTTGAACATGATAAATTTAATGTATCATGGGTTTGAACTTTTGAATAAAACGCTAAACGGTGGTGTCACTTCTCATCTACAAATAGTATATTTTTTATAATTTTTATAGTAGGTAGTATTTTTAACTTTTGTAGTTTTGTGTGTTTGTTTTACCTGCTACTTGCTTCATTTTTACTATAATATGTTAAATGGAAAGTTTAATACTCTTTTGTAATGTACATAATATAAATATCATGGCTTATTCAAAAGTGATTTATAGTAATGTATTTTAATATTTATCTACTTATCTGATCAACAAACTGTAAACTTTTTATTACTTCTTATTTATTTAATTAGTATGAAATACCAATTATAATTAAAATGTGAATAGTTAAGTACCTATTCTAATAATTTTAATTTTAAAATACTCGATATTATAGTATACCTACTGGTCTAAAATTCTAAACATAATTCAATAGTTTTTGTATTATGTTCACTAAGTACCTATTTTTCCTAAATAGAAATATATCTACAACTTGTGGGTTCACTTGTTACTTAGTCAGTGAAAAGTGAAACCTATCTTGGATTAGGTTAGAAACATCCATGTTTTAAATGTCCACTTATGAAAAAGCCAAAAATTTTCAATTAACATAATTTCATACAAAAATTAATAAAATTCACTGTTTTTGGTGTACAATGTACCAAATATAAAATAATATTTTAAGTGATAATTAAAATTTTTAGTTATCTTCTTTGTTACTCAATATTTTTAAATAAATTTTTTTTATAATTGAGTATAATATTATCCATTCTTACTGTTTGTGAATTAATTACCCCAAATAGCAGTGGTTGAATTGGAGGACGACGCAAGGGAACTGAGCTACTCTTCATTTTTCTTCAAATTATATTGTACCCGTACTATTTCAATGAATAGGGTTACTATTAGATTAATTTGTTTTGGAACACTAACAATTCAACTTAATTTAGGGTCCACCTTTACTTTTTTCTACTCACCAGTGTCAAATTGTGGTAGTTTCAATTGGGTTGAGTAAAAAATAAAATGATGATGAATTGCCTATTCTTAATATTCCAGTAGTAATTTAAAATGTTATAATATTCTTTAATACTATAGAAAAAAAACTACATGAGAGTGCATGAGCCCTCCATTACACTCTTGGGAAGTAAAACGTCTTTCATAAGTACCTATTAGAGCTCCTGAAATTATAAGTGAATTATAAATTATAAATTATAAATGTTATATATATATAGATTTGTCGAAATCAACAAAGGTGTTACTACAATCATTGCGTTTTATTTTTCGTGACAATTTTTTTCCACCCATACTTTGAGAAAGAAGTTTTGCTTCAAAAGTTTTATTCATACCATGGTGTATTAATATGAGTTAAAAGTTTTTTCAATCAATTTGTGTAAATTTCTTTTTCTAATACATAAAACTTACAATTATTTTTTTAAATAATTTAATACTGATTTTACTAACTCAAATCTATTCTTTTTCCCTTTATATATTATTATATTTTTAATAAAAATTTTTCAAATGGTGTGTTGATCCAAAACAGTGTAATCAGTTCATTTTAATTATGTTGGCTACACTGATGATTTATTTATCAAAATGTTCAATGTTATCTATCTACAGACTACAACTTTTTATTCAATAAAACTGTCACCGGTGATCTCTTTGATGCCTACTTTATCGTTTTGCTCTTTAAAGTTTAAAATATAGATATCTGTTTTCAAATATAACCAATTATTTTTTTTTAAATTATTGTAACAATAACTATAACAAAAATGGTTAAAGTAAAGTCTTTAAAAATAGATCCGCATAAAAACTTTTCCAAGACGTTAATGAAAATGAAATTTATGAATCCGGATATAGACACAAAAGAAGTAGCTGTAACAATTAAATCTGAACATAGACCTAAGAAAAAAGACGTTTCCAAGATTAATAATTGGGAACCGTTTTATGATCTTTTACCTATGTCAAGACTATCATTTAACGGTATGAATACTGATGTAGAGAATATGATGAAAAAACTTGGTGTGCTTCAGCGTGACCCTCATGAACATGGTAAAATGGATGTGGACATAACAGTTGAAGAAATGATCATAAGAAAAAATAAAATGAAACAGAGGAAAAAGTAAAATTGAATTATGTACCTACTTAATGTATTTTGTATTTTTGTTTTTACATACATAAAAATTGTATATTATTCTAGGAAAGCTATATTCTTATGTACATTATATTATATTGTTGTATGAATAATTGATTATAATCTTATGCTTTATAACTAACTATATTTTTTAAAATTATAATTGTATTTCTCTTTTTAAACTTTAACTTTTTGCTTTTAAAATATAAAGACTAGACCAATTTTATTATTATTTGAAAGGTTAATATTGTGCATGGGTTATATATCAAATACACTATATACCTACATTGGTTAACATTATTTTAAAGTTCAAGTATTTATGTTGAATACTTGATATTTGGACATATGTTACCTAAGTACCTATAAATTGAGATTATAGTTAAAATACTGCTTTTGAAAAATGTGAAAATGTGATATTTATCTATTTTATTATGCTAATTTTTACTATTATAGAAAATTATTTGCACATTATAGAACTATTATCTATATCATCATATTAAAATTTTAGTTTAGAAAAATTAACTGTGTGCCGATCAAAATTTATTCAAAAACCTTTAGCCCACTATGCTGACACATGCAATATATTATATACTGTTATATGGTAATATCTACAATAAAATATTATCTATAATTATCTATCTGATTTTTCTGTGGCATGCCAAGTAATTTGTCAAGGGTGGCGCTCTAATACTCAATAAATACTTTTTTATTTGGTTTTTACTCTCCGCGTTCAACTTAATAATAATTCAAGTATAGTTTTGTTCAATACTTCATAGTTCAAAATCAACAGTTTACTTATAACTAATAAGTTTATAACATCATGTAAGTAGGCAAAATTTTATCCAATTTATGTAATACATATAAACTTAATTAGGTAATAAGTAAGCATTTTATATTTTTATTGTATTTATACAAACTAAATACGTGCTAAAAAATTCAAATATGTAATCTATGATTGTGATTTGTTTATAAAATTGATAGCATTGTGCATAGTGGGTATTAATAAATATTTAAATGTTGCATTAATAAATTCAGTCTAAAAAAGGAACATTGTATAGTGGGTACCCACGCACCTTAAAAATTATATAGATATATTTATAAAAATATTTGTTTTTGAGAAAGCTCATCATTTCATCAACACGTATTAACTCTATTGGACAAACGTACAACATGGAAAATTTGTGTTAAGCTATATGAATTTTGTGTAACAACTTTCAATAATACAGTGAATAATTGTATTATGCCTTATCAAACGTACCTACAGGCTTGAACTAATGTGAACTGTATTTCCATGGTTTTCTTTAAATATTTTAATTTTCAAGCAAGTTATGAGTTATGGTTATTACATTTATCTATATTAAATATTACAATATTTAAAAATGCTCATCAATCACAAACATTTTTCAATATTCACTGTGTAAAGTATGAAAAATAATAATATATGTCTAGATGCGATGTTACAATTTTTCAATTCTTTACGATTAATATAGAATCAATACAAAATTAATAATTTAAAACTTTCCAAATCAATCTTTGCGAATATTTCCTTGGTTATGAACACAAACCACGACCGTCAAATGGATTAAAAAATTAATCATACCTACCTTTGTTCGGTTTTATTTTAATTGTATATCATATCAACAAACTGCAAGAGTAGGTACCTACCTATATACTCTAGACAGAAGCCGTAGTATATATACATTTTACACCTTGTGAACTGTATGAAAAAATAGATAGGGTAAATGGGTAAAATTATACAGGGTATGTTATTGTTTAAGAAAAATAAAGTAATAATATTATATTATTTTTAAGATTCTGATCGATCTATTGGAGAGATAAATCATAAATGTATTGATTTTAAAATGAAGTTTGTGTTTTATGTGAGTTACCTTAACCTATATCCGAATTATAATTGAAAAAAACTTTGATTTCAACTTTTAAAAATTTCTTAGATAAATTGGAATTTATTGGTACTTTTTTAACGGCTAAATTAAACATTTTTCAAAAAGTTTGGAAATTATACCGGGTAATTCTTTTATTATTGAACACTCGTTATTTCAAAAATTACTAAAGTTTTTGAAAATATTTTTTTACATAGTTTCAAGCAGAATATTTTTCTAAGTATTTTGATACATAAAAATTGAATTGAGGACGAGTAGCTGAGTGGCAGAGTGGCAGAGTGGAGTGGTACGGGGTTACCCCGCAAAATGGTTGTTCAGTACTCCGCATGTCAAAACTTTGAGGTTCCTCAAATGCTGTAATTGGTAAAATTTAAAATAAAGATATTGAACGTAATTCTACAAATATTAACCATTAGTAGGTTAATAGTAAATATAATAAAAATTTTAATGATATAAGATATTTAAGTGTAAAACAACATATCTTCAAATGATTTTGGTTTTTTCGTTGTTCGTATTTAATAAAAAAAAAATGTATTAATCGTAGAAACTTGAAACATTCCACTATTATTTGAATCATTATTTTGAATATTTTCTACGCTCAATTAAATTGATAATATATTAATTACACTCAATTTAAGATATTTATAAGCATTTAAAATATTTTAGGTTTTTTTTTAATCGTTTCCAAAAACGTTTAGACTTACTTATATATAATAAAAACCTTATATAAATCCCATAAAAAACACACATTAGTTATTCTTCATTAAATTTAAATATATTGAAAATATATAGGTATATGTACCTATATCATACCCATTTCATAATATTATGTTTTAATTTAAAACTTGCTTATAATTTTGTAAAAATCTATAAAATGATCAATTTTTATCTTAGGTTTAAACATTTAATGCAAATCGCAACGGTGTTAAATACAAAATATTATGATACAAGGCTCCTCATAAATTATTTATACTGAAGCCAAAATTATAAAAGTTTTTTGAACACAATTTTTTTTATAGACATTTAAAGATAACAATTTGGCCGAAATTAAATATTTAAACGCATAATAATGGTTTTGTAGTTACTAATATTTGTAATAGGTATAAAAATATTATTCACTATATAGGACTTGAAACATTACATTTCGGTATACTATTAAGATTCATGGATTTACATTATATATATATATATATCTAACGAAATTTTCTTAATATTTAGATTAATTTTATGCTATTCCATATTTATAGAACAAACATATCCACAATATTCTATACTTAAAAACCGATGATTACTAGCTGACTAGTATAATATGATATGCTCGTAAATATATTATACAATAGGTACAATATATTATACATATAATTTAAGTTCAGAGTTGGCTAATAACCTACTTAGACGTTGAAGACGGCAAAATCTTAAATAAATAAAAAGAATCGTGTTCCCTCAGAATCGCGTGGTTTTTAAAGCAATGATTTATCATTGATTTCAAGTTGAACATATACAACACTTACAGTGACTTGGGTAAGGCATAGAATGCCGATTATCCGGACTAATTAATGTCAACACTCAAGGAAGGTCAGAATACGTAAATAACATGAAAATAATTGTAATATTTTATACACAATGTGTACATACATATATATATATATACAATATATAATATATATACCGAGTCATCGACGCCGCGACAATACAGCCAATAAGCGTTAGGTAAGATGGTAAGAATTTAATGTATGGAATAATTTTTATAAAGAATAAAATGAATAAATTAAAACGTTGGATATCTTATCTACGATTTTGTACTTGTCCGGAATTGGACGTCCGGATAATCTGGTGTTCGGAGTAGTTTTGTCGATGAACTATAATAGGTAGGTATACTAGGTACCCCTCAATACGAGCCACGAGGTACATACGATACCTTTATTTACAGCAGAGTAGAGCGCCAAAGCGGTTTCCTTTGAGGTTTCTTTTACAATATTTTATATAATCACCTTGTGTTTTGAATTGAAAAAATTATACTTAGCTAATAAATTTTAATTTTAAAATTACAATCACTAGTCATTTCTATCATAAGGGGTTAATTACAATTTGTAAGAGATTTGTTAAGCATTTTAGCTTGAATATAATGTTAAATGTTAACATTTTCTGTTCTTAAATAATATGTATAAATAATTGTTTTATCGTAATAGACAATGGTTTTGAAGAATACCTACATGCGTACTATAAAGTTCAAACATTGACAACATTGATTTAATTGCAAATTTTCCAATTCACTACCGCACGTCTCAAACCTAAAATAACATAACGATTTTCACATGAAAACCATCAATGAAGATGCTTAATTCTTTTATTTGTGCTTCTGCGTGAGACTTCTATCCCACCAAAATCCTCTTATTAAAAACCTCTCCTCTCTAACTCTCTCAGGAAATCCAAGGCGCAGGCTAAAAAGGAAATGATGTCCTACAATTATCAATTTAAAATATACAATATAGGTACATAATACATATATATAATATATATATATATACAATTCCGACCATCAATAATTAAAAAAAAAAAACAAAAAAATATATTTAAATAATTCATGCTAAGTATTGCCAGTGGGCGGCTTCTTATTCAATTTCTCACGTCCTGTCTTCTCTTAACCGGTGATACCTACTCGTTTGCGCACAGTACACAATTTTTTACCCGTAAACTTACAAATCGTTTGCGTACATCAATAACGTGAAAACCCGGTAATACTAATTTTGACCTGAAAAATGACGACTTGTTTGCGCACAGCTATTAAATTAGACTTGTATTGTTACGTGTGAGCAAATTTCGATAAGATACACGTAATTGATTAACTAGTGTGTGGTTCTAAAGAAGCATTACATTAAAATTAATAAAATAGTAAATACAATAATAACATAGAAAAAACATGGCAAATTTAATTTAAATTAAATTAACAAAAAAAAAGACATTTTTAATCACGCCTGCAGTTGTAAACAGACAGTCCCTGTAAAAGTGAGAAGGAAAATGTTTGAAAACAATCTTAAACATTATTTTTGTTAAGGGTTTTAGTAGACTTTTGCTATACTTTTTGTACGCAAACGAGTCCTACGTTCTGGGTCATTTATCACAGGTATTAAAGATTTGTGTGCGCAATCGAGTTATACATTTGTACGCAAACGAGTCGCAAAAAAGGATAAATATGCTCAAACGGGTATCGCCCCTCTTAACACATACTTGTATAGATTGCTTATTTCGAATAAAAAAAAAATGAAAATGAAAATTTACAAATTCTTCAGTTGTTAAAAATTTATAAAACGTTGAAATTCTATAGCTAAGGATTGAAAATTTAAAACAAGGTTCTACGTAAGTAGATAATTTTGTTGCAAAAAAGTTTCTAACTATTTAAACAGATTTGGATGAAATTACATATTAAATAATCAAGAATAATAATTTTAGTAATAGATGTAATTTAAAAATATTATTCGTTGCCTTTGTTGGTACTTAAATTTCTAGAGTACCTATACTTTATATTCTAATATTAATAACTAATGTCGTTAATGACTATATCAATACTTTATAATAAATTTTGTTTATACATACTACCTATAACAACCCAATTCACTTAGTCATTAATAGTATTATAGGTAGATTATGAATATGATTTGATTAATCTGGAATTTATTTTATAGGTATCTACATTATTTTTTTTTTAAATACTAACAATATAATAAATTAATATATTATAATATATTTTAATTTCTAGACTGATAAAACATCATCTTTACCAGAATCGTTTTTCGTATAGGTACAATATGATATTAAATATCATATAGCATTCAAATTTAATACCATCTATTACAGACTACAGTAACCAACATGTAGCCCACTGTACAAGCAAACCGACATTCATTACTTACTTACCCTCTTTTAGATTCTGAACGAAGTGATAAATGTATTGATTTTACAATGATGTGTTTTGTTTTTTTTTTTTTTTTTTTTGTGTCTGTGTACAGCATAACTAGTCGAAATAATGGTTCAATTTTTCTGATTTTTTTTTTTTTTTTGAAGAGTCGATAAATTGTTTTTGGCACTATCAAAATACTTTAAAATTTAATACAAAGTTCCTTATAAGTTATTCTTATAGTGATTAAAAAATTATAAGAATACACAGGCACAATTTTTTTTTTATTAGCATTTAAAGTTCAAATATTGACTTAATACGTAAAAATTACGGCAATGTTCAAATTATCTTAGATAGAAATTCATAAAAGTTTTTCTTTTTAAACCTAAGATTTGAAAATTAAATACAAGGCTCCTAACACATGTAACAACAGCAGTTGAAAAATATTAAAAATATATAGCCACAATTTTTTTTTACAAGCATTCACATTTTAATTTTGACAACATACGTAAAAATCACGAAAATTCGTAAATTATTTTATCCTAGAAATTCATAAAAAATTTCCTTTTTAAATCTAAAATTTGAAAATTTTTAATAATCTATTCTAGACAGATAAACCGTCTCCGTTTAGAATCGTATTTCGTATACAATGATATCTATTATTGCATTCAAATTTAACCTACCCTAGTCAGAGGTCCACCCCACCACCTAATGTACAGCAGAGCGACATCCACTTACCTACCCGCTTTTTTTTATTTGTAGATCCAATTATATTGAAAGTTAAACTTAAAATATCTATAAATAAATAGTATGCAAGCAGGTGTCCTACGGGGAGCTGACATTCTGACAAATGAAATAACTTTTGTTCTAATTTTTTATAATTTCAAAAAATATAAATTTACTTAGGTCTATTTGGTATTTAAAAATGTTTATATAAAATGTTTTAAAAAAAATTTATATTTTTTAAAATTATAGTGTTTCTAACATAAACGATCGTATAATTTACTTATAACGAGAAATATTGATATTAAAAAAATATATAAAAATCAGCAATTTGACTTAAATACATTTCTTTACCGTATACATATTCTCAAAATAAGATTTACAAATTGGCTGTATTAAATGTTTTGAAATTTTTTTTTATCGGTTTTTTAAGTTTTTATTTTCAGTATTAAAAAACAAAAATAAAAACTATAGCGCAAGTGTCTATGAATTATATTAAAAAAATTTTAGTTAAAAAGTTATTTCATTTATCAGAATGTCAGATCTTCGTGGGAAACACTGTGTAGTGTATAGGTACTCTCATTGTTTTGAAGTTATAACTGTTTTGAAAACAATTTAAATGTTCATCGTTATAATTTTGTATTATTTTACTTTTCTGAATGACATTACGAATTTTTAATTGTATATTTATATCCTAATTGAACTACCTACTTGTCCAAAAATTTATCTTTACCTATATCATTTAATATTTAAAATTTAAATACTGCAAATAATATTCTGGTTCGGAATACGAAATTAAAAGTGTATGGTGTCATATACAACAGTTAAAAAGTTAAAATGATAAAATATTAAATTTTTTCAGAAATATTGAAATTAAATTAAATTAAATTATATAAGAAAATATTTTAAAAATGTTAAATAAATAAAGAATTTAGATACTTTAAAAAATCACGTGGTATACAGTTATTAACTTTTGAATTAAAAGAAAATAGATTTTTTTTTGTTTCAAAAATTCTTTAAAGACAAAAAATGTTAATTAAAAAATAAACACACATTATTGTAAAACCAATACATTCTATGCTATGCTCAGGATCAAAATATATATCCATTATAGGCATACAGTGTTACGGATTATACACGTGCGTACTTAATTATAATGATTTATTGTCGAAATGTTTTTGAAATGCATACAATGTCTGATCACAAAATGGTTAACTATACGTAATAAGCTCTTATGTAAACTATCTGTACAATTATAACGAAGGCCTATGAACTTATTATGTAACAATTTATTATGGTAGCAATATAACTCAATCCTTTCAGACTTTCATGCGCAACTATTGCCTTGAAAAAGATATTAGATTACTTGGATGGTTTTGCTATAAGCTTTACCCTGCCTGTAGGTTTTCGCCATATTCTACATTACACATTTAACTGCTAAATCGAGTAAACCTATACGAATTCTGTTAATCAGTAGACAACACGTCGTTTAGTTCATATACTGTTCTTTATAAGAACAAATCACAAGTCCACGATTAATATTGTATGCAGAATAATTCAAAGCATTATATAGGAGTACGGCGCCATTTACGTTGTATACACCTACCAATCGTTTTTAGTAAACATAGAAGTGAACGTATTTATCGAAAAATGAGTTGTATGAACGGTAAAGATAGAATAAATGATCAACAAAATAAGTAAGTGTGTTATTTATGTAAAATAAAGCCTAAAGGTGCCTATACTTATTCGCTCGCTGTTATTCAAAATTAATTTATTTGCATTGTCTCGGCAGAAAATGTAAACAGAATGTTACCGCGGCCAACGGTTATGCAGATTATCTACAACTTGATAAACTTTTAGATTCTCAAACAATGTTAAGTACGTTAAACGGCAGAGTTTCGTACGACGAGCATCTCTTCATAGTGACTCATCAAGGTGATCAAAGTTTATATTAGACACTTTTACATAATTTCTTATAGAAGATTTCTTCAATTAAAATACTCAACAAATTACAATAAAATAAAATCTAGAGCTTATATTATTTTATATTTATTTATAAAATAAAAATCTTAAAAACTGTAGTATTATACTTATAACTTTTATTATTTTGTTTTCATTCAATTTCAAAAAAAAACTAGTAACTTTGGGATTTTACTAAATTATGATAGGTTATCATTTACCTAAAAAATATAAGCTATTATTAATTAAGTTGTTACTTAAATTCTCTGCGTACTTATAAGAATGATGGTCTATAATACCTACTATATGTATTATAGATAATATATTAAATGTTCAAATATGAAAAAATTATTAGCAGTAGGAATTATCTAATTCTTAACAATAACCGTAAAATATTACTTACATTATGTACTTAGTCGGCACCTATGTCCAATACTGACTAATACTCTACTAATCTACACTTAAATTACTATAAATTTAGTAATAGATTAGGTACGATTTATAAACTATTCGTTTTGTAAAACTCAATGTTTGTATTACAGAAACAATATTCCACTTAGGATTTAGAAATATGAAAATAGGAATGTATGTTGCTATTTAGAAAATAAAAAAATAATACTAAAAATATTTATTTGTTTTCATAAATGATAAATTAACCAAACGTTTTTACAACTTATTTTTTAATTGCGTAAAAATTGTACTAATTTCAGCTTACGAGTTGTGGTTCAAGCAAATTTTATTCGAAATGGATATTGTTTGTAAATTATTATCTACTAACCTTTGGGTATGTATAACGTTGTAAAGTTTTGTATAACTTAGCTTAGGTATAACCTCGATGTCAAAATTATTATTTTTTTACTTAATAAATTATAAAATATATAAAATGTTAACTAAATTGTTTGACTAACTTTTCAGAATAACGAGAAGGAAATGTTCAATATCTTAAAGCGTTTAGGTAGGATTTCATCTATTATCAAGGTAAGCTTGTATAAATATCCGTACAACAAATTTTATCTTTCGTACTATCCCGATTATTTATTTATCTATTAATACTTATCAAATTTATTACAAATATACTTTATTTGTAAGTAAAAAAATATTACTACGAAAATATAAATAAAATAAATCAATGAAAAAACAATGAGATTAATTTTGTTTGAGAAAAAAATTAGGCATCTAAACATACGAAAATCATAAATTAAAATAACCAATGAAAAAATAGGCATATTTACAATAAATAACATTTTTCTTGTTTTGTTATATAAAACATGGCCAGGATAATTAATTTATCGTGCATTATAAAAAAATTATTAATTTTGTAAGTCTCAAATGGAATTAAATTGGTTTCCTACATTAATGGGGATTTTGACGGCATATAAATCCTGAAGTACCTAATATAATGATAATCCCAGGAAATTTTTAATGTATTTACAGTATTATACTTGTATATACGGCTACACTTAAATAATAAAGGTAGTCTAAATAATATTATGTAAATATCTATCACTTCATACAACACATTTAATTATAAGAACTTTACATTTTAATGATGAGTAGGTATCTGCATATTATATTACAATACGGATCATTTTATAAAATACACTTTTAAGGTTTTCTTTACTTAAGTCTTAAATAGTTCAAATGTCAACATTGTAATTTACAAAGTACTTGATTAGTTATATAATTATATGCTATATTCACACACGTTTAAATATAACTTATAATTGGTTCAATATTTTTATTTGATTAAGTTACTACTGGAACATTTTGGAGTTTTGGAAACTATGACTCCTTACGATTTCGCGGAATTTCGTGACTACCTAAAACCAGCATCAGGGTTCCAGAGCCTTCAATTCCGCATGATTGAAAATAAATTAGGATTAAAGAAGGTAAAATATTCATAAAATATAAATTTTATTTATATAACTAAACAATTTACAACATATCCAATAAATTGAATTATTTATCACACATAAATATATGATAGGTACAAAGTTATTGTTATGAATAAATGTTGTATTATAAAAGAGTAAAAACCATACGAATTTTTAGTAAAAATACTTAACCTAGCGTTAACGTGCAAATATCTTAAAATATGAATTTTTAATTCCATTTAATCAATTTTATTTGTTTGCGAATGTTAAGGAAAACCGTGTCAATTGTTGTAAATCGTATACTGACTGCTTTAATGCTAAGAAATATGATGAACTTGAACGTATTTCTGCTGAACCTAGCTTATTCACTTTAGTTTGTCATTGGCTCGAATCTACTCCTATGTTAAAAGATAATATCGTGTGGGATCAGTATCGAAGAGCTGCGGATCACTGGTTAGAAGGATCAACTGAGGTATGTCCTTATAATAATACAAAAATTATATTTTTAAATTGGTAGGCCATCTGTCATCTGGGTACCTGAGCTACAAAAGGGTGTTTTTTTAATTTACTCTGCATTAATCATCATTGACACGTCTTTCTAAATCCTTTTATTATAATTTTTTTTATTATTGAGATATATTATGAGCAATAAATACAAAATTATATTTTTTTCAAAAATTAAAAACGTTTCTATAGTGTATGATTACTACACTAGTGGTTGAAATTATTACATATTAATGATGATATTACCTATGAATTTCTTTTATTTGTTAACTGCTATTGTAAAAATATGTTAGGAGCCTTGTATTTAATTTTCAAGCTTTTCTGTCTAACAAATACATTTTTATCGATATTAATTTTAAAAAAACTAATAATGATCGAAAATTGCAAATGCCTATGAATAGTTCAACTTAAGTCGAAATTTCATGTATCTATGGTCATTTGTTTTAAAGTTATATCAAAAACCAAAATCGATTTTATCGAAACTGATTGTGCGTAAAATTTCCCGTTTTTCCCTTAATTTTTAGTTTGTTTTTCTCGATTATTTAGAAAAGTATTGAGAATATTTTACTTTTGACCCCCCCACAGTACCATCTAGATTCCCTTTCTGATCGAACAAGGTACTGAAGTCAAAAATCGAAGCATTTTTACTGCCCCAAAACGGGATGACAGACACAAAAAAAAACACATCATGGTAAAATCTATACATTCATTGCTCCGCTCAGAATCTAGCTAAAATACACAATATATATTATAATAGATATCAATTACTATATTTCTTTGAGTTTTGGTTACAGAATAAACTTACGTGAAATTAAATTTGATAAATAAAAATAAGCACACACATCATTGTAAAATCAATACATTTATCAGCTTAAGGCATTTTTCAAGATTAAAATTTAAAAATTAATATTTATTTACAACATATATATATTTTTATTTGTCATTTTAAGATTGAAAATTAAAAAAAATCCAAAATTAAAAGCAAACATGCCGAAAGTCTTTTGTTAATTGCAAAAATTTTCGTTCATTTTATAAACAAATTTAAGGTAAATTTTGTCAAGATGAAATACAAAAAAAAATCAGTTTTAATCAGCAACAGTTCAAAACACAAAAAAAAGATGCCCTATGCCCTTGCATCGAAATCCCAGCCCTAAAGATTATTACTAAAAATTAAGATAAATGACAACGTAGTCGCTCGAAAAATCGTTCTCAATCGTTTAATTTTAAGGTATAAAATATTGTTTCTTTGATCTGCCAACAATCGTTCTTAAAATTGGTTCCCTGGTCAATTAAAGTGTACGCATTGGTTCCCGAAAAAGATACTTTCTAGTATACAATTATTGTTCGAATTGTCCCCGCATAAAATTACTTATCAGTTTAACAGTATACAACTCACTCGTATGTACAATCAATTATCTTATAATATTTTATAAGGTTTTACGATGTCTGGGAAAGCTTATAAATATAATTTAATATCTAATTGATCGCAGATTTGTTAATTAAATTAAAATGAAAAAAAAAATTACTGAAAATAAAAAGTTTATTGATGAAAATATTAAAAAATTGAAAGAGGCCCAAATTTCGAACCTATAGTTCGTTAAACAGTGTGTGTTGTAAATTCATACCACACAATTTTGTTTTCTAATATTATTTAGGTACCTATATTATGACTTATTCATATAAGAATAATTATTATTATTGAAAAATACATATGTATTGTATATTATGTATGTATTAATATGTATATTATACTAGACACCATTTTTAACCATACCTAGGTATTCTAAATAGTGTTTGAAGATTCAAACTTATTTGAATTCTAATCAGTCCTAAGTCTGAATAAATGGGAAGGAAATTGTTTCTGGTTGAATATATCATAATAATTAGAAAAGCGAATTTCACAAGGTTGCATTATCATGAAAACTTGTGGGAACCAATTCATACGTTACCTGTATATAACTACTCGCGAACCAATTCGTAGTCGTCCTAACCAATATCGTATTAATAACAAATATAGTGGTTGTTAACCAGTTTTTTATTTCAAATTCGAGTAATAGTTTAGTTACTAGAATGATTGCGGTTGGTGTATTTGTTGCGTAGATTAAAATATAATAAAGTGCACATTTTTTAAGCTTCCATATTTTCACTATATAAATAAAAAAACTATCTCGTCTATACAATACAATTTATTTTTAATATCAACCTTACAAAATAAAAATATTGCTTATGCAAGTATTACAGCACAGTTAATGTTCTCTTTTTTTAATGATGAAAATTTGGTTTCTTAACGATAGGACCATGTATAGCTCGGATTACCTAGTATTCTTTCCATCTCGATAGTTTTTTTGTACAAAAACAATATATACGGATAAATGTCGTCCTCTTAAGCGAATTCACAATTTATTTACTAGAATTTAAATATAATATAAAACTAGGTAATATGAAACTTTACACAATGTGTGTAGTTTATTATTTTAGCAATAGGTGCACATGAACTTATAAAATAGATTACTTAAAGATTCTATACGTTTGTCAATTTTTAATTTAATTTAGTCTGATATATCTTGCCTGGAGAAACGTCGTAAGCTTATGGACTCTGTATTTAAATGTGACCAGCACAAACGCTTAGTCGAACAGGGAAACCGAACGTTTTCACATATGGCGTTAAAGGGCGCCATAATAGTATATGTATACAGACATGAAAAAGGATATGCATTGGCCAACAGAATACTAGAATCATTGGTGGATATCGATACGCTTTTATCAAAATGGAGATGTAAATATTATTTTAATTATTATAATGTTTAAAATTTTGATTTATAGAGGTATACCTGATATAATATGTCTATATACCTAATACAAGCTGTATAAATGTATGATAATGTGATCAAGTATCAATAATCGTAAGTGGTTTTATAAAATATACCTAAATTATTGTATTCTTGTTTTATATACCTACATATTTTGAACCTACCTAAAGCTACCTGAAATTACATTTTTTTTACCCTAAAATGTATACGCAAAATATTTCCTAATTGTTTTCGATTTAAATAAAGTTGTTGAATTATTTTATAGAATGGTATTAATATTTGATATGTTAACTGACAAGTATATATTAGGCATGTGCCATGTTTCATAATATGCAATAATACAATATTATGATCTAGAACGTAAATGTTTCGTATAACAGTCGTCAGTCAAAATTAATTCCAAGTTATTTTACAGATAGTCATTTCGTTATGGTTCACAAGATGATTGGATCATATAATCCCGGCACGGGTGGTACTAGTGGTTCTGAATATCTAAGATCTACATTATGGTATGTGAATATATTATAATATGATATCCACGAAAAGTAATAAGTACCTATCCATCAATTTGAAATTCAAACATTTATAAAAAAAATTGTGACTGTATTTTTGATGTTTTTTAAATTTTGTAAGAACAATTCAGAGGAACATTCTATAAAATGTACAAGTTTTAGACTTACAAACAAACATTTAATCATATAAACATCGAAAATAAACTAAAAAATGTTGAAAATTTAATTTTCTCTCAGAATTAAAAAAAAAGTATACACTAAAATTAGTAAGTATAGTTTCGTTCTCTATTCGTAACGATCATTGATATAACGATACGGCCTTTCTTATTATTTTCTATTGAAAGTATCTGAAACATCTTATTTAAGTAATATCTAAAACAAAATAAAATATATAAAATATTTCATCGGTATACCTACTTGGTACCTTACTATAATTTATTTAATGTTTTATAGTTTATTAAATCTTTATTAAGTTACTTTTTTGTACTTTTAATTAGGATACATTAATATTTATTTATTAAAAAGGGGAAAAGTAGGTAACATGTGAAAAACGATTCTGAATCTGTCAGCCTACTGCCTATATTACTAAGTAGGTGTATTATCATTATAATTATGTATTTTATAATTAGTAATTACGTACCTAAGTTAGTTACGTAAGC
The DNA here is from genome assembly GCF_037042655.1 of Diuraphis noxia. NCBI lineage: Eukaryota > Metazoa > Arthropoda > Insecta > Hemiptera > Aphididae > Diuraphis > Diuraphis noxia. The sequence goes on from NW_028301714.1 coordinate 41,492,675, forward strand.
TTTTGTACCAAAACTTATATTTAGAAAGTTATGAAGTATAGGTTCGTGATATAAAGTGTCAAATGTTTAAAATTAATCTAAATGTTTTAAAAATGTATATAAAATATAACATTATAGCCAATATAGGTACGTAAAAGTTTTAAAATTCAAAATATTTGTAAACACTAATACCTGGATGCATAAAAAATGTATTAATTTAATGGACTAATAAATAATTTTTGAAGGACCATTAGCTCTATATTGATTAATTATTTTTTAATTTCAGTGATTCATACCGAATATTCATTGACTTGATTAATCTACCATCACTGATAATACCTGCTATATATGTCCCACCATTAAAAATATCACAAGATAAATAAAATTACTATTTTTGGTTTAAAAATATATTGTTTAATAATTTGTGAATTATAATTATTGTATTTTGGATTTAAAAATTATTATTTAAAATTAGATAGATACTTTTAGTCACTATAACACCTAGCCAAATGTTTATTAATCATTTACAAATTTAAATATAAGAAACCTAATATTGATTATAAATATAATTTATTAAAGTACATACGTTTTTAAATAAATGTTTATTTCAATAAGTATTAATGAAAATGTGTATTTTTTAAACTAGATTTTCCTACAATCTATGTATATTTATTTAGCTACTTTATAAAACAGGTATTTACGATTACGACTTACCTATAACAATTAACAACTAACGCTTATTTTCAATTATATTAACTTGTACTAGGTATACCTGTATAATTCAATATTATGATGAAACAAGCAATCCAGTTTACTATTAAAATATATATGATATATAAGTTGATACACAATTAAAAGTTATGGATATAGATACAGTTCATGATAAGATGTCCACAGTGTAACACCGTCTATATCTATTATGCATCTGTTACAAGATTGTCCAATATCACGTATAAAACCAAAATAGTATGATTTAAATCCCTTACACATGTTATCAATATAATAAATTGGAATGATCAAAACACGATTAAAAATAATTTTTCTAGTGATTTAAAAAACGCACGATTAGTGTGTAATATTAGGCTCGGTCTCTCTTTTAAAATTATTTGATAATTTTGTTATATTTATTTATTTTTTGATAACTTCAAAAGAGAAAAGTGTGCATGTATAGGCGAGGTCACCGCTGCTGTACAAGGTGCTGAGTGTAACTTTCCATTGAGTAGACATGGTATTGTAATGGATTTGGTATTATTCAAATGTTTATACCAAATTAAAAGCTTTAATTCTACATTAAAAATAATAAATATATTTACCTGCAGGCTGCGGGTAATTCTGGCCCGTCTCATTTTTTTTTTCATATAGAATTAAAGTTTTTAATTTGGTATAAACATTTATAATTTTTTTATTCTATTTCCATTTGAGATCAACAAGTGAAAGGTACCTAAATAATCGTTAATGAATACATTAAATAATTATTCAGTTTTTTCAGTTTAAATATCAGAATAGACCACAGTTTTCTGTTTCTATTACAACATAGTTTTATATTTAATTACACTTTTTAATTTTTTATATGAAATTTCTCACCGGTGCTTATGGAAAGTTTATAGATTGATTACGGATTTTTTATTTAAATTATATTTATTCAAAACGTAATAATTAAATATTTATGAAATACTATTATTTATAAAGATGTATACAATATAGGTAATTGCAGGGCCCCTCACAAGGGGGGGGGGGGGGTCAGAAGGACCCATGGTATTGGGGCTTGGACTTTCGAGGGGCCCGGCGTTGATGCAAATAATTACCTTGGTATATATTAGAAAAATTCTTTAAAATTGATTGTTATTTAAGAGGGGTCCGGATTTAGTTCTGTACCAGGTCCAAAAATATGATTGGGGGGCCTGGATACATGGATACAATAAGTATGTATGCATAATTTTAGAAGTAACTTAATAATTTATCAAAGTTATACAAGTTATCATAATATGGTCATATTCAGTTGTGCAGGCTGTGGGTATGGTAAACTATAATAATTACATTTTAATCCGTTATCTCTCAAATTTTGAATTAAATTTGAATATTTTTTCTGTTTTTGTTGTTAATTATTACAAAAATTATTGTACATTTTGTAATTTTGTTATACCTATTTTAGTTTAAAGTTATTGTTCTGTATGAATATTATTTATTAATATCAGTGATGATGATATCAAAACCTTAATTATATATTTGCATGTATTTTACTTTGTAAATTATAGTATATTTTTAGATCACACTTGAATAGAATGTAAACAGAATAGATGGAATTTCATCTATTTATTATGAAATGTATTTCCTATTCAGTATTCACGTGTGAAAAATAAATATTAATCTATGTCTAGGTGCTGCTTTGCACTCGATTGATAAGAAATATAACCCTATAGGTACAATTAATTATACTTATTAATCGGCAGCGTTGCACACCAAAGATTATATATAAATTGTAATCCTTCAATTTTATAGGACCTAATAGCCAAAACAGATAAAATAATGGAATACTTATATCAGAATTTTGGGAGTACCTACCTATAATAGTGTATTAGTGTCAATCATTTCTATAATTACCAACCAATAATCAATGTTTTTTATACCATTAACATCACGTGGCGATTACTTTAATACAATATAGTTATTAATTCATGTAAGTTTATCACTCTAATCCTACACTCAAATTTGTGAACGAGTATTTAAAAACTCTCGAAACCCAATCAAAATTATATGTAGGTGCTTTTTTTTTTTGAAGGTTGAGGTGTGTATCTTCCAAGCAGTTCCAATATTCACCGTAACGTCTTAAATAGTACTTTGTTCCATCATTTTATAACTGGTATGATTCATAATAAAAGCAGAATGTGAGTAGGTAATGATACAAGATGAATTTTAAAATGCCATTTATAATTTTGTAAAAAAATAATTATTATTTGGTATTTATTAAAAATTGTAGATTTTAAATTGGGTTCAAAATAAAATGGAGTGATAATTTTAAACATATAATTAAATTTTGTCATTGGAACAATTTTAATTTCATAGATCAAAATGGTATTTATGTTATGATAATGTGATCATTATAAATATTAAATATAGATACAAATCAATCATACATACTAAGTGGTAAGTACATTGCATATGATTTTCGTGTTATGTTATTCAACTATTTCAATATCTCGTTTAGTATCATCTATTTTTGGAAAATCTATAAAATATGAAATTGTATATTCAGTTAACTAATAATATGTTAAAACTCGTGGTAAATATTTAAAAAATACAATTAATATTACATTATTACATTGCAATAATTTTTTTATGCTTATAGGTATTTGGTATTAATTTATTTATGAGCAATAAATTAATACGTATACATTCTATCTAAGCATATATTATAATATATATATATTAGCTGTATTTTAAAAAGTTATCTTTAGTGATTTTTATCAATATTATTTTCAGATACAATAAAATCACAATAATCATTAAGTTAACTTTTTTATTTACCTTTTTTTTGCAATGAATTCCAAGGCTGGGTCTTAGCCGAGCCGAATATAATGAAAAACAAATTGGATATGAATAACACTACTGCACCACTAAGGAATACAATTCGCCATTCCGAAACTGAAGTCTAATACAACAATAATAATCAATATAACAATTAACAATACAATAATTATTATTTGATTTAAAACCAACATACACAGAAGAGTGAAAAAAAGTATTGGGTTTAATGGGTTGATGGTTGATAAACAAAAATACAAAGTTGATGATAAATACAACTCGTCTATCACATGCCTATTATTTAATACAGTTCTATAAAATTTGAAAAACAAAGTAGAATAACGGTACCTATCCATTTATATACAATTAGTATTACAGTCCCTAAAATTGTGTGTAGTATGAAATTTAAAAGTGTGTTAAAATAACATTTATAATAATATTATATAAAATTTTAATATAACAATATTAATTCAGAATATCAAAAAAATATAAAAAACATTTATTTTTCAACAAAATTCTATTTCACACATTTTTTTTAAAGAACCTTTAAATTTGTTAAATAGAAGTTCTACTTTATTTAAATAAAATTATTTATTATAAATACATATTATTATCATTAATTGATAGGTAGGTATTACTTATAATTTAGATTTAACTGATTTAGGACTATGTGTGTAGTACGAAAATTTGGATATTTTAGGGACTGAATTGTAAGTACTAGGTAGGTACTCGTAGATGGACTGTACAGAATACAGATGACAATGGCTTAGCTTAGATTTATGAAATGTATGTAATATTTGAGTCTATTTTTACCTGATCATCGACAACGACCCCTACGAACAGAGGGGCGATGATTCCTCCGATAGATGCGGCTGTATTGGTGATTCCCATTATGAGCCCGGCGTAGTTGGGAGATAGATCCATGTGATTAATGTTGAACCCAACGTTCGATGAACATCCTATGGCTACGATGAACACATAAAGTATGATCGTTAACTGGGTGTCTTTGATAAAACTTAGTACGATTAAGCCGACTGTGCCACCCCAGAAGGATATTGTGTTCCAGATTTTTCTGGAAGTCGTGAGGGTGGTGATTTCACGCTTGTTCAGAAAATCGGCAATGAAGTTGACCGGTATCTGAAGCATAAACATGGCGAGATATGGCAACGATGATAGTAACCCGTCGTTCCTAATATCGAATTTGAGCACTGTGTGGATGAATGTCGGCATCTCGGTCAACAGTAGCCAAAATCCCCAGTTATGGCCAATGTGCGCTAAGGTGGTGGCCCACACCGGCAATGACGTAAATATTGATTTCCACGGAGTATCTGATAACTGATCACAAATTAAACAAATCAGTTTGTCATTTTTTTACGATTTTGGCACTACAAATTAAATTAAACTAGATTTTTAACATGATATGTATGTGCATTGGAGTCACGGTGGTCGCATGTGCGTATATATTACGGTTTTACCGAGAAAGAGTTGCGTGCGATCACGGAAAATTATAATATAATGAAAAATACAGAGGGAATTTTGAAATTAAACCTATAATAAGTTTTGAATTCGCACTTAGAATATGTATTATACATACCTAAAAAGCTTTGATATTTCTATTCTGTAACTTTAAATAATAGTAAATACTAATAATAATTTCAAGAATTTATTTATTTTTTAAGTCATCTGTAGATTAATCTGTGTCATATTTTCAACTGGTATATTTAGATAGTGAGATTTTTGAAAGCTATAATATTTGTATTGCTTTATTAAATATATTATTTCAGTGTACCTATCTATGTCTGTAGACGGTTTATTATTATTTATAATTTTATTGAAGCTCAAGCTAAGAGGTGAGGTATAAATACATTTTCAGATTTAGTTTCAGATTGTTTTTTCAACTTATCATAATATTTTCTTCATTTTATTGTATTTTTATATAACATAGATACATATTATAATGTTTTGAAAGTCCTCTAATGATTTTCCAATCATTTAGATACTTACATCGCATTATTGTCGTTCAATCATTCGTACATAATACAAACAATGTAATTCGTTTAATTATGCAATATCTATTACTCTATTAGATGTAAAAGTATTAAATTACTTACTAAATTATAAAATTTAACTCATTGTATAGTGATATTATAATAAAGAAATAATATTAATTTATAATAGAAGAAAATACAAAAAACCTCAACTCACAATAGACGACTAGGTACGTATATCATCTTTATTATTTGTTGACTATTTGTGGGCATAAGCTCACCATTATTATCTAATACATACTGTTTTTCTGCTTTTGGTGTATGGAAGTCATAAAATATAAACTAAATCAATATTCTGTCTGATTAAAAATATCACAAAAATTAAAATAAAATAAAATAAATATACCTCTTTATTGTTGGATAAACATTTACAGTGCTCTTAGGCTTTCGAATTAGTTTATGATATAATAGTATTAGATACTGTGGCTTGATGAGGCGCGGTCGTACACTCAATCTGCGGAAACGCATTGAGCGTACGTATTGGCCGCTAGCTCCCGGATGGGTGACCACTGGGTGACATACACAAAATACGTGTTACAACCTACCAACTAAAAAACCTATAAACAAATTCACAAAAAATAAGCCCTACTGTTTTACCCCAACACCAAATGGCCTATGTTACCACTAATAATAATAATAATAATAAATAAATAGTATTAGGTATAACATTGCAATATAATTGTATCAGATTTATGTTAATCCTACACAACAATGTAGGTGCTAGGGTTATTACAATAACTATTATGTATAACGTACTTAAACATAAAATGTTGATGAAATGTCTTCTAGGAAATTAAATATTTTTATGCTTATGAATATTTTTCTAAAAAAAATAAGTAATATACCTACACTATTTATATGCTCGAAGCTTAAAATTATTTATTCATTAATATCTACTATAAATATTTGGTTGTAGAATGTTTTATATTGCAAGTTTTAATTTATTTTTGCACTTCACTGAAAACAATTAGCGTAGTATAGTATTTATAGTATTAACTATTATTTATTATAATCTATGATTACGTAATATTACAAAAAACTATAAAGAAGACTGATACTGATACATTTTGGCAAGGAATGAATGCGATATTTTAAATTTCACCGATTTTAAGCAATAACGTATTAACGTATTAACGTATAAATTTTATTTTTTTTAAATTCATATTCATCTTAATTAAGTATTATTTTGTATAATGGTGTATGGAATTTAATTTATTTAACTATCTGGAAGTGGCAAAATGTGGTTTTCGACTACCTGCTACCCGATGATGATATGATCTTTTACTTTTCATTATTTATACGTGGGTATAATGTTGGTGAGATTTAATTTTGAGTAATCTAAATCCCAGACTTAATATTTAATTACATTTTTACGATGTGATAACGTTATCTATAGTTAAAAACCGTCATTGATGAAGTTATTAATTTTAAAATCAATAAAGTAATATTAATCTAGTGTAACTATTTTACTCAATTGTATACGATATTATAATTTATAGGTACCTATATTCTTAATATGTTTAAGCAATGGAACCCTTGCTAATTCTTTGTTGATGAAATCCTTGAGGAATTATTATACAAGCATAGTAAGAATACATTAACATTGAAGAGCTTAATTATAATTTATATTGATAGTTATAATTTATAACTTATTAGTTATTAGTTTTATCATATACGTTGTTCACCATTTCATTAACACCCCATAAGAAATTGCAAATATTTATTAATTTTATTATTATCGAACATATACTATGAGTAAATATATGATTATTTTAATTTAAAAAAATAGTTGATAATTACAAAATGTTTTTGGTTTTATTTATTAATATTTATTTATTTAATTGATGGACAATTTAAAAAAAAAAATGTTAATGTTGTTATATTATTATTTCAATATCTTTATTGTTCTATATTTTTTTCAAATAGGTATGTGTGTATATTATATAATATCACAAATATTTGATTTATTGATTTTAAACAATATTTGTTTATAATGTACACAAGAGTCATATTGAATAAAAATGAAAAATTTTAAAATTAAAGTATTTAATTTGTCGTAAACTGTGTGGTTTACCGGAATAATTCTTTTGATATTAACATAATATTAGTATATATATGGATATCTTTTTTTTTTAATTTTGCATTATTTCATATTTTTTCAAAATCTCAATACCTACATAAAATCTGTGGTAGTTGAGTAAGAAGTAAGTTGAGTGTTATTCCTCATTGAGTAAATTACTGATACGGATATGTTGAATTTAATTGATAAATCATTGAATACAAGAAACGATTCTGAGAGCCTTAAGACTATAAAATAATTTTGAGTCAAGATTTGCAATTTAAATACCAACAAATAAATTATGACTATATATAATATGTATAAGATATTTTTTAATAGCTGTAAAAATATCTATAAACCAAGTTTCAAGCTCTTTTACTCATAAACAACAATTTTACTTCCGAAATTTTAATAAGAACTAGATAATTCAAACCAGTTCACGACCAACTCGAAAAGAGCCAATTTAATCTTAAAATTATACCATTTTAGAAAATTTCATTATTAATATATTCAGTAAAAATCACCGGTTTCTTTAGTTATTAATTTTTGAAATGACTACACAAAAACAGTTTTTTCGTTTTTTCGATAACTGTGAAAAGTAGAACATGAAAATTACTACAAAGCAATTGCAACATTCTACCGAAATCTGCCTCTAAGTGAGTATTCGAAAAATTCATCATATATCCATCGAAACTTTTAGGATAATTTTTATACATATATTGATATTTTATTCCAAAACATGCAGAACATATTTTATACTTCTGATGTTTTTTTAGTGAGTTGAGGTCCGCTGGTTTTTATTATATTTTCGACTACATCGGAATTTAATAAATAATATTATGATCACCCGTTTATCGTGGCTGATGGTGTTTGAGAGCGACCTCTGGATGTACTCCTTCTCGGCCTGGCTGATGAACCGGTGCGTGGACAGCGACTCGGCGCCCAGCAGTAGCCAGACGGCCGTCCACGCCAGCCCGAACGCGCCGCTCAGGTAGTAGACGGATGGCCAGCCCATCGAGCTGCTGCACAGCACACCAGAGACGGCCAGCGTGATCATGGTGCCCAGCTGTACGCCACTGACGATGAACCCGACCAGCTTGCCTCGCTCGTGCGGCGGCGCCCACTTGGACATGATGCCGTGTATCACGGGGAACATGAACGCCGAAGACAGGCCCTGCACGAAACGGACGGCCACCAGGGCGTAGGCGCCGTACGCGTATACCACCGGTGGGCTGATGATGGACAGCAAGGACGAGACGATCATGCTGCACGCCAGCAGCATCTTGTTGTTGAATCGGCATCCGAGCACGGACGCCGGAAAGTTGGCAAACAGGTAGCCGATGAAAAACGTGCTCAGCATCACCGACCGCATCGAGTTGGTCCACCCGAATATTGGCACGTGGTCGGCCAGCTCCTGTATGTAGTCCGTCGAATTGATCACGGGATTCATGGCCACGATGGTGACAGACAGGTTAACCCGGATAAAGTATCCGTTCATCACGCACAGGAACAGCAGCAGGCTCTGCAGGTGCCGGCACCCTATCCCGTACGAGCCGACTGCATGACGTGCCGAGTGAAACGGCGATAACAAGATTATTATTATTAGTATTATAACATAAAATCATCGTGGTCGTTACCATAGGTGAAATTTAAAGGTAAGGTAATTTGATAGGTGAGTTTTAAATTTGGAGGACTATTATAATTTACATGTATGTACTGTGGATATGTTCCATTGCTCCCAGAGATATATAAAGGTTTTGAGGGTGGTGGGAGGGGGTTGCTCACCCCTTCCCCCAATTGTGCTTATGGTCTTTCCAGATTACAGATTGGCGCAATCGCAGACTCTCCCGTAAGAAACTATGTTTCCTAACTGATTTAGGGCACATTATTAACAGTGGCGTAACTAGATACTTTTTTCTGGGTAATCCCGATGTTTTTATGTAAGGATTACCAATGAAAATTCTTATAAAATAAAAAAGTTTCAGAATACCGCAGATATGTTATATATTTATTATAGACATATTATATGGATTTATTTTAAATTTTAATACTATAATAGTATAAAATAAAATTTATAAAAAATATATAGCTTTACTAAAATATTTTTAAATTGAAAATTCCAATTTTCTTTTTTCATCGACGCAAATTCGTCTATTACAGCAGATGGAGTTTTTTATGAATTTTTTACTTTTTTCTCTCTCATTCAGTTTGCAACTTGTTATCGTTGATCTTAAATACATTTTCACTCTTCTCGAAGTCGAAAAACTCCTTTCAGATGAGGTACTAGATACTGGAACTATCAAAACATTTTCAATTATTTTTGTTAATTCTTCAAATCCAACTTTTTATTTTTTACTTCTTGGTATAATGCAAAATGATCAGATACAGATAAAAATAAGGTTTTGTCCAGTTGACATTGGCGCTTAAATCATTGGTGATAAATTCATTTAATTTATAAGATGGAAATATTTCAGCATAACAACAAATTATTTTACTGTCTAAAAATGTAAATGAACCTGCAGGTATGACTCGAAAGTATAAACCGTTTCATTTTTTGAAAATGAGTGACACTGCAGATTAAGTAAAAATAAGAGTAAAATATAATCACTACGTTGTACTAAAGGCGCACGCAGTTTGATTAGTATTAAACTAATCGACAATCGCAACTCGCAAGTGTATCTATCTGACCACAACTTATAATACAGTCTCGTTATTTTTAGAAATTAATCGAATACGTATTTACAATATGTTAATTCTATTACTTTTAAACACATATACTATAGGCATATATAAACTACACATTCAATATGATAAAAGGCCTACCAAGCTTACTCACTAGCTACGCTACTGATTATTAAATATTTATGTACTTAGTAATCATATTTTATTTATAAAGATTTTTGTTCATTTTCAGGATGGAAAGTAGGTACTATTCGTCTATTTTGTCTACACTAGCTGTCTTTAAATATCTATAATTTGACTACACGATATAAGATGATATAGAAATCTCAATTTATTATTTTAATTATTCATTTATGTATTATATTTATCTATTACGACATGAATATTACCGTTTTTATTGACATTCATTAATAAATTATTCGTGTAATATTTTGTTAATCGATTTATTTGTTTTGCTTGTTTGATATTAGTAAACATATTTATTTCGTTTTTGTTATCATATTATTAAAATCTAAAAATGCTTGTATTATTTACAACTATTCCGTGTTAATATATTGTATATAATATTTAACTTGAATTTAAAAAACATAACCCAAATCTCACATTATCCTAGGTCGCTGGTAGTATAATTTTTAATTTATTTAGAAATTTAGAATAGGTACTTAATATTATTATCTTTCACGATGTGTATTGTTAACATTGTTATTAGTAATAGTATCATTTTACTTTTTTTAATATTAATTAATATTTTTATAATTATTTGCATCAGTGGTTCTCAAAGACCGCGGTATCTATGCAGGAACGCCATGCTATCGTAAAATTTTATATAGGCCAAAAAAAATTTGAGAACCGTTGATTATATAATTATGTATAACTATTAATAGTGTATATAGGTATGCGTTTTACAAGTTTAATGAATTAATCTAAAATATGATTGTTACATGAATATTTAATAATATTTCCTTATTTCCAACGATCCAAAGATTAATTTAGTTATTGAGAACAGAACAAATACGACCTATACCATCCCGGTACAAGGAAAAAGTATACAAAATAGATAGGGTAGTTTAAAAAAAATGTCCAATAAAGTAAATATTGCTTATAATATATTTCTGATCTGGCTGCATTTTATGACTGTTTTGGAATTAATATTATAACTTTAAGAATTACTCCACATGACGATTTGATTAAATGATTGAAAAAATAAACTGCATTTTATTTTTTTGTTCAAATCAATGTTACATAATAGTTTAAATATCAATCGTAAATACGTTTTCATAACTACAATATACTTACCCTATTTCATATTGTATTAGGTGGGTACCTATATCTCAACTCAATCAAGCCAAAAGTTGTAGCTTTGTATTTCATCAGTTTTATGAGTAAAAAAATTCTGATGGAAATGTTTTATAATTCAGAGTTATAGCCACTGCATATTTTATTTAAAAAAAAATGAAAATAACTAGTTCTATAAATATCTCCCGGTAAGCAGTAATGAAAATAAATTGATGATTTTTAATTTGAGTTTTTTAATTTATTATTGACATAAAATCATTTGAGATATTGATGACCGCTGTTTAAACTACATACATAATTTATAATGTTATTTACTAACCTTTTTGAGTGGAATTCATTTCTTGAGAATCAACTTGATCTGCCTGTTTCACATCGATATCCGTCATTTTTATTGTTTTCAAAAATGTACCATAACTATTTAAAAAAAATTAGTATTGATACCTATCCACTAGAATATTTTTATTTTTAGAATTTTAAATTTGTGTTTCATTAAAAATTAAAAGTAATTAAAATGATTCTGTAATTGATTTTTAGATAATAAATTAGTATAATTTAAATGTATCATTTCGGTTTAATATATCTTAAATAAAATGTAGGTAGGCACTCATCAGTTTACCTGCGATCAATAAATAGCGTATTACAGACTAAGCATTTTTATAATAGTAGTTTGAATGCCATAAAAAATGATAACACTTCACATTTTCGCAATATCATAATGGTGGGGAATTGGTTAATAACAATTACAGTTTAAAAAAATATTACTTAATAAAAGTTAGTGGTGTGTATATAGATATACATGATAATATATAGGTAATAAATATTATAGTATTTAATACTCGAGTGTGAAAAATGCTTTACACTTTAACATAATAAATTAAGTAATTTGTGTAACACAAAAGTTATTGTAAAACAAGTTAATTAACACACTTAAGTGTGTAGAAAAGTAACTAGGCATTGTAAAATATGTAAAATATGTAAATTCACAAACCTTATTTAGAAATTATTTTTTAAATGTACCATGACTACAATATTTTTAAGTGGAAAATTTTAAATAGTATATAATAAGATTTAAGATAATCTGTATTGTTGTTTTTTTAATACAAATTAATACAATAAATTGCTGTTAACAGATTAAATTATTAACTACTTCCCATAATTTAATATTTTAATTAAAATAATCATTGAAATATATTGATGGCTTTCGATTTTTTTTATAACTAGTTATAATAGATATATTACAGTGAAATTATTGATGAAAATTAGTTGGCAGTTGATGTTTTCAACTATTTGAATCTGGTTTAAAAATTTAAATGTAGAAATATACTAGGTACCATAAATTTAATATGAAAATATATTTGATTATGTTATATTGTATAATATAGTCTATGTAGGATGATTGAATTGAGGGATATTTGATGTAAAAAAGCAAAAATTGAACCATTATCAATTCCATACGATGATCATTATGACAGCATCATGTCGTATTCAAGTGTATAAACGTGCTTGTTCAATAATGTTTATCGAATAATAATTATAATAATAATAACATTTCATAATTATTCATAGTTTGTGGCAATAGTACATAATATGTCTGATAATTAGAATAAATAATTAAAATAGTTAAAATACTATGTCTAAGAGGTGTAACAGAAGGTTTAAAAACTGAGTTATATTCAACGAATACAAGGTACTTATGCATTACTCCTAAATCTATGAAATAGGATAGGGCAGAAAAGTATGTAGTTATAGGTATATAAAATTTAATCATTTCTGTAGTTTTGTCTACTTCTTCGAGGCAACTGTAATCTCCATAGATCGTTTCTACCTCTCGCTGAATGAATTCGAGGAGTGTCGTGACTTAATTATTGCACTCGGCTTACCTTTTTATCTAACCTTTTTACATGAAAACAGTATTAATGGCAACCGATGAGACAATTGTTAAGATTATTTTACTTGAGAAGGAAAATAATATGATTTATAACTTATAATAATAGTTATAATTATGTATAATTTAAATTCTACGCCTCGTCCCCTCTACCACAGTCTAATTTTATCGGAAATATCGTTATTCACTATTCCACCAATACCTTAATTTGTATCTTTAACAGTAACATATATGCTGAGAATTTAATCGAAAAAATAGCATAATAATAATTTTAGATAAATTTAATGACGACTGAAGTGATGATTTACGTCATCTATAGTATAGTTTATAGCATGTCTTAATTTAATAGTGAATAGATTAATCGTTAATATGTGAATCTTCTAGCATAGTATCTACGATGTGTGACAGCCTACCAATTTATATAGATAAATATAGAACATTTGCTGCTTATTAATTCTACTTTAAATAAATATTGTAGATTATCTAGTCATTACTTATAATTTAATTTTGGTTCCCATTACATAGTAATTATAATTTATGTATTTTGAACATATACTACATTATACATATATTAGAAATAATAGTTTTTTATTTTTTATTATTGACATAATTTAGGGAACTATAGCCATTAGTTGTTTGTAGTGGGGGACGGTTAGTTTGAAACCAGTGTTGTATTATATGTGACAAAGATTTGTAGCTAAAAACCTGGATGGTCATTGATCACCCAGCCGGTAGCTAGCAACACAGGCCGGTACGTACATTCAAAGCATTATAGCAGTTGAGTGTATGATCGTACAACAAAAAAATTAATTGTCATAAACTCATAACGACACTGTATGTGAATGACATGTATAAGACTAGTGACGTCTATGCGCGATGATAATTGTATCTAATTACTGAAATATTTATGTTATGGTTACACTAAATTCACAAAAAACAATTAGTAAAATAGATTTAACACTCACACGTGGTATTAATGTAGGTATAAACTAACTACCTACCAAATCAAGGTATTTACTTTACACTGGACAATACCTACTGTTCTTTAATTTATAAATTAATTTGTTATTTCAAAAAATATAGCTGATCAAAAATCAAATTCAAAATATTAATGAAAATAAAATACTTTGTATTAATAATAAATTAATAATTACTATGGCTAGAGACTTCATGCCCCCTTAAAAACCTTTAAGATTAAAAAATGTTATGAATTTCTAGCTTAAAATAATTTGCGAATTTTTGTGATGTTTATGTATTTTGTCAAGATTCAAACTTTGAACGCTTATAAAAAAAAAGTTGTGGCTACGAATTTTTTTTATTTTTTAACTGCTATTGTAACAATATGTTAAAAGCCTTGTATTAAATTGTCGAGCTTTTCTGCACAACAAATACATTTTGATCGATATTAATTAAAAAAAAATAATAATAATAATCGAAAATTGCATATGCCTAAAAATAGTTCAGCTAAGTCGATATTTTTATAAAAATTGCATGGTGGATAGAATATACTTATATACACATTCGGTGAAAATGGTGAAAATTGTCATTTGTTTTAATATTATGTATACATCAAAAACCAAAATCGATTTTGTCGAAAACTGATTGTGCGTAAAATTTCCCGTTTTACCCTTAATTTTTAGTTTGTTTATCCCGATTATTTAGAAAAATGTTGAGAATATTTAACTTTTGACCCCCCTCCAAAAATAAAATACAGCTGCTCACTGTTCAGCCTATAATAACATTGATTAAACACGATAATTTGTAAACAATATTTATAGGTATTTATATAATATTTAATATGATAATATAATATAGCATTATAACGATAACGATACAATACTTTTGTATAATATACCTAATGTATACATTATATTATATACGAATATAATATGTTGATATGTATATTTAAAAAAAGTTTCATTAAAATTTTTAATTAACACATCAGTCAAAATGCATGCAATTTATAATTGTAAATGCTTGACACTGGGTATTCATATTATGCTATTTACGTAGGTGAAACATCAAAGGAAGTTTAAATGGTTTGATATTAAACTGTAGTATCAATTTAAAGCGGAGAAAAAAATATGAATGAAATTAATAATATTTTAAATGTTTAAACTGGTACATTTTTTGATTAAATCAATTTCAAAATTTCAATATAAAGTAAGTTATACAGTATGTCAAATTTACATAAACATTATTTCAACCAAAACAACTGAACATAGATAATAATTGTGATAATAAAACACGGTTGTTTTTCCTTCGCTTAGTGAAACAGAAAAGTGTAAGTAACCCAACAAATTTAACTGATTTAATATGCACTATATTTTGTTTCATCGTACGCGCATATAAATCTAAAATCTATTGTTTTTGTTATGTGATAGTACTACAGTAGGTAGATACCTACTATATATATGAACTTATATGTAATATATAAATATGAATGAATTCAAACTGTTTGATTATATAAATGCCTGTATGTATTACGTAAACTATAGTTGGGTAATCTTAAAAACACTGCAAGTTACACTTTGGGGGGTTTATTATGACAAGACCCGGCTGTGTGTAATAAAACTATTGTAAACTTCTAGCGATTATATCGAATACTGCCCATGTTTCGTTTAGCACTATTATTGCAGGGGTAGAGTAGTGGTTACCCAATAATTCAGTCAAACTTCCAGATTTACAGCTGACGGTGGCCGGGTGGCGGGTGGTAGGTAGTAGGTACATATATATTAAATTATATAACGTCGACTTCACCACTATAGCTCGCTTCAAATACATTAATAACGTAGGTTTAGGTAGGTATGCAATATGCATATTGTTTAATACTATTATAATATTTTGTTTAGGCGTCTTCAGATCTATGATCCTAGGTAGGTACCTATACCAGATACCTATAACGTTTGTAGGTGAATCGAGTTTCTGTGATGACCTAAACATTTATCATTATTTAAATATATTATAAAAAAATTTTTTTTTAATTATATACCCATATTATGTGTATCAAATTTTTATTTACAAACCATTAACTATTTTATACATAGTTAATACTATAATACTTAATTGTATAGTTACGCGACCGTTGACGTGGGCTATTTGAGTGTTGTTGACCTATTTAAATATTTATATTATATAGGTAGGTACAGTAGAATAATTTAAAACATCAAAATGTATTTATAATACATACGGTTCACCTTATTAATATATAGCACTTAATCATGCAATGTATTCTTAACACTGAAAAACGTATAATATGTAAAACGTTAAACTCAATCACAAAGAAAGAACTGTGAGAACCACTGTAAAAAAAAAAAAAAAAACAGTAAAATCATACAACAGATGTTTAAAATTGTATGAAATATAGTTTGGTTTGTAATAAAGTAATTCAATATGCATTTTATAACATTCCAAGTTATAAAAGTAGAATATTGTATATAAATATCTTTTCAATTATTTGTATTTCGAAAAAATCCTAGTATACACTATACAGTATACATGCATATGCAATACACTATTTATAAATTTATATAACACTCAAATCCTGTAAAATGTATTGATTTCTATTAGAAATCGTTAATTCGCCTATGACTTCTAGACATTTTCAATTAAGGAACTAATTAGTAATTAGTGTGCTTCGTGTTCTTGAAGACCTACAAAACAAATGTCGGCTCACAGTTCATGGCATTTTATAAATCAGTAAAATGGGTTGTTTTCGTAGCGTAAAGTTAGCATAAATAATTGATTGTGTATTAATATACATCTATTTAAAATAGTTAATGCACTTAAAAAGTATAATGGTTTTAAAATCTTTGAATATTATAAATAATACAGATCAGTGTTTTTATTGATATTTGTATTATTTTATTTATAATAACTATTTTAAAAAGTAATATAACTTAACTTAATATACATTAATACATTTGAAAAAATGGTTTTCTGATTGATTAGTAGGTAGTTCATTAAATAAATTAAACACGTGACGATTTGGTAAACATTTAAACTTCAAACATATAATGTGGTTATAACTTATATGTGCATAATGTGCATATATATATAAATATAATATAGCCTACAAATAGGTAATATCAACGAATATTAATGAAAGAAATAGAACATTATAAAAGGACCACTTAGGTTTTAGACAATTATTGGTTTAAAATTAAGTGCTAGTTTTATTTTTATAGAGGACACTTTTGGAGTATTACTATGATTTAGTACTTACTGTTTATATTAGGACATTTGACTGACATTTAGTTTTACGCTGTACTTCAGTTTTTTAAAAAACTTAAGTTACCCACCTATTATTAATTATCAAAGGTTATTGTGTTTTTCAGCTTATAATATTATATTCAACGCTCAATGATTTGACCAAGTCGTTAGTTATAACTTTATAAGATCTTTACTTCCTGTAGTTTTAATTATTTAATATTTTGTTATGAACTTTTCCCATTTAATTTAAATGGCTCAATATAGTGTGTACAATAGTACAATACACAAATAATTAAATTTTATTATTCTTTTAAAAATAGAAAAGTTTGTTCAATAAATTCCAGAACTTTCTTTAATTTATATGACGAGTTTATATTATTTAATTCAAATTTAAGTTAATGAGTAAAATTCTAAAATAGTTTTGAATACATATATATATATATATATATATATACAATATACGTAGTCCATCTGTGTTTATCCGTGCCAATAACATCACAACTTAATTTTAAATGTTTTCGTATCAGAATGCCTCAATAAGTGTACGTATATTTCATATAAAATCTAATTTTTAATGTTATTTAAAATTAGAGTATGCCCAATTAAAAATAATTAGATTGCTTATTTATTTTTATTATTACGGTGAAGAATGTAGGATGTAGACATTTAGTTATTGGCTTGGACAAAATCAAGTCAGTGCAGATTTAGTATAGGTACGAAGTACCTAAGTCAATTCAAGTATTTTTCTACAAAGTATAAATACATTATATCATATACGAATCAATAACAGAATAACAATAATATATAATTATTATAGTGTATTACGCATTTTAGTGATTTTATTAATTTACCATCAACTCGTCCTGTATACATTTTTTCTAAACTCCATAATACAGCAATGAAGGGTAGGTACGTACATAATATGTATGTATACTATATAGGTAAACTTTAAACTACCCCATTGCGTGCACATACATCAAGCACGCACAGCTATCGAGGCGATAAGAAAAAAAACTGGTAGGTAGGGCAAAAAAAACCTTAAAATATAATGTAATACTATTGTATACAGTGTGACACACTAATCATGAATTATTTTCTTTTTTATCTTTTACTAATGAAAATATACATTTTCTAATTTTTTGGATTTTTAAGTTTAGCTAAGCATCATATTTTTAAATACCTTCGAAAATTGTTTATACTTTTTAAGTCTTGAGGGTTTCTTTTTTCAAATCAGAACACTTTAAAAAAAAAGTTGAATTATCTATCTAAATCGAAATTTAAACGAGTAATAGTGGTTATTGTGTTCAAACATTCAACTTTGTGTATCTTTACTTTAAGGACAATATTATGTTTAAAATAATGAGTTTAGGAAAATATATATTGGTCTTTGATTGTTTGAACATTGTTGTACCTGATT
The DNA here is from genome assembly GCF_037042655.1 of Diuraphis noxia. Lineage (NCBI taxonomy): Eukaryota > Metazoa > Arthropoda > Insecta > Hemiptera > Aphididae > Diuraphis > Diuraphis noxia. The sequence goes on from NW_028301714.1 coordinate 41,511,775, forward strand.
TATATACTAATTACTGGTATAGCATTATCTATTACTCTATTAACATTATAATATAACGAGTAAAACAGTTCCTAGTATAATAAATACCGAATCGAATATGACATCCTTTTATATTTTTGTGAAACCATTAGGTATACTATTGTCTCTAGTATACAAACATTTTTTTCAAAAAATCATTTGTTTAACAATTTACAATAAATATAAGGTGTTGGTTCTCATTTAAAAAAAAATATACATCTTCGCAAAAGTATGAAATACTCAAAATAAAACAAAAAATCTTGACGACTGAAAATTTCAAAAAATCGGAATTTTATCAAATTCATTATTAAAGGAAAAATAGAAGTGGGTGAACATGCTTTGTAAATCATCCTTTATGTATGGCTATTTATCCTGTCCTATACATTTCAACTGTTCGAAGAATCATTGTGAACTGTTATGATTCGTCGTTATGATATATGTCACGTGTATTCTGTATACGGTATCCGTGATATAGGTATGATATCCATTTACGAGATATTCATCAAGCATGCTCAATCCTATTTTATTATTTTTAATTATGCATTCATTTAAATTCTGATGATTGATATCTCCAAGTACCTTTAAGGCATACTTCTTATTTCTAAAGCGTATTTAAAAAAATAATCTGATGTTTTAAATCATTTAAAAAATGCTCTGTAGCGATACAAATTTCCTTTTTTCCAAACGAGAAACTCCCTTTTTTAGTAAAAAACAGATTATCTTTGAAAATTTTGATATATCTAAAAAAAGGGTTGTTTCTCAGGTAAAGAACTGTATAATATGACAAAGTAATTATAGTCCTTATGGTTTTGAACATAATAGAAAATTATAATCACTTAATAATTTACAGAAAAATAATTAGGGTTTTGATTTTAAAAAAAATTGTATCACCACAGGACATTCCTTGAATTTCGTATAAGCAATCTATGTATTTAAAAATAATATGGTCTCATTCTCATATTGTATGATTATACCTACCGAAAAATTCCAAAAATCAAAATTTCATTAAATGCTTAATTAAAGAATGCATCATGAAATTGGCCGTCTTCTGGGAATCACCCCGTATATAAATATTATGTTTAACAGAGCTACCTGCCTGTACTTACACATCGCATGTTTATTGTGGTATACACATGGGTACCTAACCTATATAGATGGTTCAAATTTTCAGAGTGCGCTCAAAGCATACGAAAAACGGTGTGTGTAGCAGCTAGTGCACGCGTTCGCGCTGTTCGACGTAGTCGCTTATTATTAGTGTTGTTTCGTTTGTTACTATTATTTTCATTTGACATGGCAAGTAACAACAGCAAGCCGTTAAATATCGTCGATGGAGGCGGTAAACATGTTCGATCGCATAGTCTGAAAAGCTTTCCGGCTGTGGCCGCGGCGGTTATCGATAATAGGAAACCGTCGGACAACAGTAGTGGCGTGGCGGCTGCCGGGAGCGATCCACAAACAACTATGAAAATTACATCAACGTGGAAACAGGTGTTTATTTTTGATTCTTCGATGCTACAATATAATATAATAGAACAACAATATTATGGTTGTAAATTAATATTTTTACTATGGTAATAATGTGCGGGTTATTGCTATTTGTGACACTGAGTATCGTACTGCTGGAAAAATCTTTAAGTATATTGATGACCATTACATAGGAGGTGTCAAATTAATTCAAAAATACTTTTGTTCAAATTTTAATTCCTCGCATTTAGACTAAACTAAAAAAAAAATACACTTAGATTAACTAATATTATGATGTCATATTTTATTATTTATTTATTCATCTTTGTAATTTACTGTATATATTGTAATTAATTTACGCTTAACAACTTAATGATGTTAAAAATTCTTTATTATATCAATAAGTTGAATGACCTTGTATGTCAGAAACACTTTAATTTAATAATAAAAAAAAAAGATTAAACTAGGTGTTAAATCATATTATTTTGAAAAATATTCATCATGAAATATGTTATCCTTTTCTAAAGAAAAAATAAAGTACACAAAACGGGACGATTTTAACTATCCATATTTTACAATAGGCACTACAATTCCATCTATTGTTCGTTGTTTATATACCAAGATTCAAATAAAATATGTTAAAATTTAGAGACCAAATATTATTAGGATTTATATACATTGTAGATATTGTTATTAAAAAAAAAAACTTGGAGTCGCTTTGCAGTAAAGTAGTTACTAGTTAGGTGTCGAGCTTGTCTTTGTCATCGATGTAGGTCAACCCTGCGGATGTGAATTTAATGAAAATTTCAAATGAATTTGAATTCAATCATAAATTACGAATGAAGTATTATATTCATGTATTTAATGTATTGTATACGATACAGAACAAATATATTCTGAGTAAAGACCGTCTGACTGTCTATATTATATTTCTAAGAATATTTTATTATATTTTATTTTTATTTTATTTAAGAAAATAACAAACCCCATCGATCAAGTTTGGATGGGTGCTCATGAATTCAAAAATACGATAAAATATGTATGCTATCTTAAAATTACAAGGAAAGAACATCAAATTATAGAATTAAATAATAGGTATAAAATATAAAAAGTATTTACAAAATTTACAAAACTTAAGTCTAAAACTATTATAATAGCAAAACATTTAAATAACTATTCTTTACAAACAACGGGTTAAGATTTATTATTTTAAATGTTTATATTTTGTACTAGTAGCCAAACAAAAATTTCGTTTTTAAAAAATCTTAAGATAGTTGTGAATTTCTACCTACTATAGGCCATGACGCCAGTGTATAGTAATAACTAATAAGCTACCTATATATAATATTTATAAGTGGATTGTGTTAGTTATATATTCAAAATTAAATTATTTTTGACAATTTAAAGTACGAAGACTTTTAAAATGATTGTTTTATGTTAAAATATTTAATTTATTATAGTGATGTTCAGCGTGGATAAATATGAATTATTATTTTAATATTTTATTATATATTTATACTGCTATTAGTGAATTATTTTTATATTATAGTAATATACGGTAGGTTTAACCAATTTTTGTCAAAATCCAATCGTATATCACATAATATTAATTGTATTTATTACCTATATAATCATGATTACAATATTTCTCTCTGTAATTAACTTATACCTACACTTTATGAAATATATTTGTAAGGATTTCAAATACATACATTTTTATTGTTTTTTTTTTTTTTTAAATAGGTTTTATCATAATTTAGGGTTAATGTGTAAACTGGTTCATTCATTGGCATCAATAAAAATAATAAAATATACATATTTTGTAACATACCTTTTATTAATGTACATATTGCTAGAATACTCAGTGTACGAATAATAAAAGTTATAACCTTCGTAACATAGTTGCATTAATAGCATATTAGTGGGAAACTGAGAATATATCGTAGATATTTGAATTGAGAGTCATTAGTACAAAATAATCTTTTAGCTATTTGAATCAATTAAGTGTGTCTAAAATCGTTAAAAACTTATTAACGTTAGGATATAACAAGATAGAAACAGACAATATTATTTTATTTATAACTATTAAAAAATATGGTAAATGTATATGAGTGAACTAAATCAATACGTAAAGTATAATATTATGTATCATCATAATATAATGTAATATATGCAACTGAAGGCTAAAATAAAATTATGTAATTTTGTTTATATTAATGTTATTGAAACATAACGTATTAATCGAAAAAGAATTCATTCAAATGCGTCTTTTGTAATCAATGCTTATATAACATAATATTTGAAATATAATATGTTTGTAAATTGTATTATATTTTATTTCTTTGGTATTTTTTTTAATTCACTACATTATCAACTTGACACAGCTCATAAATGTGTACCTAACTTTCAACATGCTTTGACCTGATTTATGTTTTTGCACTTTTTTAAAAACGTATGTAATTATCCGATAGTCGGTACCAATACTCAAATAAACTTAATCGGATAAATAGTTTTTAAAACATTGTCAAATTATTTCAAGTGTAACATAAAATAGGTTTAACATGTTTTAGTTACTTGATTAGTGAAATTAAACTAAATTATAATTTAGTTTAATTGTTTTTACAAAATTCTTATTTAGAATTGGTTTTATTTACTTTAATCCATAGTAAATCAAAACAAATATTAAATTTTAAGGCATGTGATCGAACTAGAGATCGAACTAAACAACTGCTACGAAGAACAATGTCGTGGAAAAATAATACGATCATTATGCAGCCCGAAGAACGCAAGCCAGACGAGTCATCCAGTACGTGGGAAATACATGTATGGGGTATGTTATTTAATAAATAATATTTATTTATTCTTTATATAAAGCCTATCTATTATTATAATGTCCGTAGCGTATTATTATTATACATTCTGTATAGTTTATTATTTATTCAAAATAATGTTTTATTTAGGTCATACTGTCCTAGACATCCAGATAATATAGAAAATATAAAGTAATTTTGTTTAAATATTCATGTTTACCTCGTAATCTAAAATGAATATCAAAAGAAATTAAATAAATAAGCCAATGTTTTTAAGTTACGAAAATAGTTATGCACTAAAAAAATACGACGTTATCTAATGTTTCCTGCAATATTGAAAAATTAGGAGCACCTATACACATACACATCATGTTCATTAGTCAACATTTGGAAAAATTTTTTACAAGTCTAAAACCCTAAAAAAATATAATATTGACATCGTGACTATTTTACAATAAAATATTTAAATAATATGTCCTAAAAAGTATATGTAAGTATATGTAAATGTACACAGAATATATTTATAATTAGTTTATGTAATTGCAGGGAGGATGGTGACAGGTGGTAACGATCTTCTTAGTTGTGCTAGTTAACGAGCACTAACTATTAGTATTTTTCAAGTCATAAAAATAAAATAATTATCGTTTATTTGTATTTATATTTTTTTTTAGCTTCTTGGATGAAACGTTACGCCAGTGAAGACGAATCAAAAACATTGGATATTCCATTTAAACTATCACCTTTACAAGAGGAAAAGTTATTGATTTTTTTTAAATATTATTTAGACGGTGATTGCGACGGGTTCGTATTTGAACACGATTTTCATCAGTTTGCAGAGGTACCTATATAATTGTATACATGACTGTTTTAGACAATTGATTGCATTCTATTTTAGTTCATTAATATGAATTTAACTGTTTTCTGTATAGTCCAAACCATAGGCGGCAATTGGTAGAAACTTATGTGGGTGCGAACGTTTATGGTTATAACATTCATAAATCCATAGGGAAGTTGCCCCCCAGTACCCCCTAATATATAACTATTGCTACAACAAATATAGTTTAAAAAAATGTCTTTATTAATAACTATTAATTGGGTCTCTGTAAATATGTACATGAATATGTAAAAATATTATTAAAAAACAACTTTTTATTTGGTAAATATATTATTATTATTATTATTATTTTAACATTTAATCACGGAATAAGATTTTAGTCCGTACAATTAATTGAGTAATCAGAATAATCAGATATAAAAATATAAAATATTGAAATGATCCATGGTGATTTTTAACTATCAAAATTACATTATATCAGTATAATTGTTAACAATAAAATAATTAAAATATTTTTTACTGTTGTGATTGTCTATGTGTGGGTGCAAAATTATACTTTTGCCCCCCCTCCCCCAGTCAATTGTCGTGGGTGCAACTGCACCCTCATGCCCCCCCCCCCCTAGATGCCACCTATGGTCCAAACTATCAACAACAATAATAATTATTATTAATAATACTCAATTTGCTTTTGTAAATTAATAAATTAATTTGTTTCTGTTAAAAAATTTTCTTTAGCTACGTTGTAATTTAGTTAATATTGTCAATAATATTCTACTTTTATTTAAAAGATACTAAAATAATAATTATGATCAAAATATTTTTTGTTTTTTTGAATCGGTACCTATTTAAAATTTTGACGGCTAAAATTTGAATTTTTAATTAATCTTTAATAATTTTTGACTTTTTTATGAGGTTCAACATGATTAATATACTATTATTGTTTATAAAATATAGAAATTAAGACGTTTTTCTGATTGGTCACCAAATAGTGATGAATACATAATATTAAAACAAGTTTTAACAGAATTAATTCAAGTTTTCATTCAATGTGAAAGTGGTCAAAGTAAGTATAGAATCATAATTATTTTTATTTATCTTTCTAAATTATTTTAACAGTATCCAAGTAAATTTCATGTAACTGTAGAAAATGAATCAAATATTATATGCGTCTAACTCTTTCTCATTAGATACTATTAGACACCATTAGTCATTGTTAAAATTATTTTACATATTAAAAAAAAAAAACTTATAGAAAAAGTGTATATTTTCATAATACGTATTCTTGTATTTTTTATTCATTATAATTTATAGATATCAAATGATAATAACAGTTAAAATATAAAAACACGGTGTTGCGTTTATGAAAAAAATGAGTTTAGCTACCTGCCTATTTTGTTATTAATATGTATAGTAGATACTATAGGCATAACCAAACAAGATTCTGAATATACGTATATCATCAAATTTTGATCAATAGTGCTCATCGTTTGTAAAATGTACGAGGGTTTGGTGGGTCTATTGGATCACGGAGAACTAAATTAAAAAAAAAAAAAATGATAATATGGATCCCTTGAGAAACTAAGTCATCTGTATAAATAATATATAATATACGATATAAAATATAGACACTTCATTATATTTTAAGCGTTAATCATATTATGATTTATGAAGGGAGAGTTTTAATACATAATATATATTATTAACGTTAATTTTAAATTCAATATACACATTGGTTACATAAACCTAATTGATGACATTTATTTTAGAAAATCGAACATTTGAAAATAATAGCTATTAAAACTTTTATCCTTTTAAATTATAAATTACTCAATCATGTGAAGTATGAAGTACTTACAATATGACAACTAGATTTTTATAAATAATGTTCAGATGTTGCGTTTACAAGTCTATCGACAGAAGATTGGCTTAAAATATGGTGTCAAACATTAAGCAGGTGTAATGTAGTTTCAGACATGCCATTGTGGCTGAAATATTTTCAGAACATATTGTTTAAATCTTTGGATTCAGGTAATCATAATCATCGTTATATTTAAAAACGAAGAATATTAATTGAATATTATTATACATGTACACATAATACGAATTTGATTTACACAGGTAAAGGTGAAATAGAAAAGGCAAATTTACAAAGGTTCTACTGTACGTTTCTCGATTCAAACTGTGAAGAAGCTAAACAAGTTGTGATCGATGCGATATACAATTCACTAACGTCAGTAAGTTGTTTATTACATGGTGGTCCTAAGCGTATGTTCTTTTAATTTTTTTTTTTTATTGTACAGTTTGCGGCACCCACCCACCCATTTTTCGTTAATACTTAATAAAATATGAATTACAAAGTTTCAACTCAAACATTCAATTACAAGCCATGCTCCCGGGAACTTGAAGTTCAGTAACTTTGTATTTTTTTACGAAATTCTTTGGAATTTAAACATTGGACAAATTTGAGCTATAACTTTTTTTAACCAAAAAACATTAAACATAAATACTTAAAGTAAAAAAGTTTTATGAAGATTTAAAAAAAGAAAATTTTGAAATTATTACATAACTTATTACCGATATAATTAAATTTTATATAAAAAATAAGTAAAAGTTCAAAAATCTTGCTGAACCGTTTTATATTGTTTTTTTATTTATTTATACTATTATACTTGTGATACAGTAGGTACTAGGTAGTTATTACCTATACAAAAGCGTATAGCGATGGTATAGTTAAATTTTGTTTTGTTTTACAAGTTATATGGAATCAAAACTTGTAAGGTTTGTGTTTACTTGTTTACGTTTCTAATTTTTCGCTTGAGTATTATTTAGTTTTATTTTTCGTATGCAGCAACCCCATTGGCCATTTCTCATTTCCTAATCTGAAGAATATTATTCTAGGAAATGTAAAAATATTAACTATAAAGTATAATAAGTACAAATATCTGATACTAAACTAATATCTACGATGTTTTGCAAAATTATCGCATTTTAGTGAAATTGAATTTAGTGGAAATATATAGGTACATGATAAAATGTGGGTGCACGCTAATCCACCTATTTAAACTTTTTAATCGCCATAATTTATTATTTTTCACCTATATTTTACGATTTGCATATAGGTAGATACCTGTATTAAAAGGAAGTAAGGAAGTCCTAAGGGAAACAGAAATATTTGTTATTTAACTTTACTAATATATAATATATACACTTATACATTCATTATTATTTTATTAGCCATTGGGTAACTGTTCGAATAGTTTTTAATTTATACCTAATAATTGTTATTTTTGTCTGTAGAATGGAGACTTTAAGTTGGATCGCGATACTTGGGGCCAATGTTTTGCGAACTGGTTACTGGGTACCAAACCTAATGGATGTGGTCAATGGTTATTTGGAAAATGTGGACCTACCCCTGAATTCTTCCCTATCGATTATTCTGCTATGAATTCGACGGTCGATACAAGGGATACTTATTCACATAAAAAGCGAAGTGATAGACATTCCATTGTGGTCTAAAGAAAACAGTAATAATCAATACTCATTTTTGTTGCCATGTGGACAATGTGCTAAACAGTCCATTATAAAGTGTATATTTTGTATAAAGGAAATATAATCGTCTTACCGTTTACACATTTCTAAAAGATTTCGTTATTTAACTTCCTATAGTTCCTAAATAGTAAATAGATATATAAAACTGAAAAACCTTTTGACTAAATGCCATGTTTGGGTTATCAGGAGAGGCCTAGATTAACAATATCCTTTCCGATTTTCTCAACATGTAGTACACCAATGAATCATTAATATCTACCAGACCAGACCCACCCTTCGGCAAACGTAATTCCGTCCCTTCCGGCCTGCCATCCAAAATATATTATAGTAGGTGTACAATATTTTAATATATTATTAATATAGTGAACAATGTTTTATAAATTTAATTTCAAAAAGTTTTTAAAATATTATTATTTCCACAAACTAATAAAGTAATAAACTTATTTTATCTATAAATCTATAATAATTTTATATTGTTATTAGGACCTAATTATAATATTAATAAAAATAGTAAATATTATAAATACTTAAGCTTAAATTATAATGTTTACAATTCACAGAGGTATACTAAACTAAAAATTAACTTTCCTTGCTATTTTTGAAGCAAAGCCTTGAACAATGTCTTCTACATCATCCCATTCTTGAACCAAGTCAGACAAACCTAATGGATAACAATGTTAACCCAGTTAACCTTGTCATTACTCATGGTTGATTTAAGGTGGTTTTTTTTTATAAGTTTCAACTTAGAAAAACTCTTCTCAGCTGACGCTATCGTTAGAACGATTCTCAGAGTACCTAATCGTTATATTGAGGTACATTTTTACTGTAAATGAGCTCAAGATTTTTGTTCAGGGAACTATTTGGTTTGGTAAGTTGACAAAACGTTTTCAATTCTTCAAATAGCTTTATAGCGTCGATATAACATTTTTTTTATATTATAATAAAATAGCCCAACCTTTGTAATGATTTAATGATGTTTGCTTCCTATTTTTTATAAGTTAACATTACAGTGGTCGCCGTTTATAGGACTCACAGATAATTGACTCATTCGCCTTTTAGACCAAAACGGCTCATTATTTGCTCATATACTAACAAATAGTAAAAAATTCGTATATTTAACTCACACACTTGTTAATAGGGTCATTTGAAAATTAGATAAATAAAGAAAATATGTACATACTATGTGGTAAAACACAGTCAAAACGGCCAAAAGCGAATGAAGCTGGTGATAGTGACGACGAGGAACCTGATGAGAAACCACCATCAACTAAACAAATGATAGAAGAGCTTTAAATTTTACCTAGAGAGATTCAGCAAAGAGGCGATTTTGACGTAATCGAGCAAAATAAATCCTACAAAAATATGATTATGAAGTCGGCCGAAGAAGGGAAAATCCAGTCAACCCGCCTAGATCGATTTTTATCAAAAAATTCATTAGATTTTACATACCTACATATTATTTTATTTTTAATTGCGTACAGATAGATTTTTATTTTTACGCATACCTCGAATCTCAATACATACTTTTAAAGTAAATAATTTTTTTTGGGTCATTCGCCTTATTGACTCATTCGGTTTATGGACTCAAATGATCAGGTCCCAAAGTGAGTCCACTGTATTGTGTAAAAATCCAAAATGTTATCATTGAAAACCATGAATTATTATACAGATATATATATTATATATCTAATGGTGTTTATAATAATAATAATAATATTATAATACACCATTAGATAAGATAATAGATACCTAACTACCTAAGTATACATACTTCAAATACTCATTGCTCTTACATCACTATTCACTATAGTATTGTTTTGTAACATGATATTCATCTTTCGGATTTATTATTGATTGTCAACCAATGATTAATTGTTGGATTGTGATTGTATTCTGGCAACGGGCCTGATTAATACTACTTATCCATTCAATAGGTATATAAGAATATCCCAACAAGTCCTACTCAAAGTTATTTAAGATTTTTGTTTAGGAGTAGCCATAAGTTTTAATATCATAACTATGATTAAAATTACTTAAAAGTAAAAACATATATAATATTCAGTTCAAATTTAACAATTAGGTACATTGTTTTTTAAAAATAAATTTAATATATTTATTTATTTCAATTGATATAAAAATTATACAGGTCATTTACCAAGCATGCTCACCCCCCTTTTTTCTTTAATAATGAAGTTATTCAAAATTTGATATTTGTAATCTTTAAATATACTTAAAGACCATATTTTCAAATTCTTAAGATATTTTGTACCACTTAAGACGTGTCACGTGGCGATACAAACTTTTGTTTTTCTAATGAGAACAGTCTTTTTTTACTGTAAATTATTTAGTGGATAATTTTTTTGAGAATTTTGATAGTTATCAGAATTAAAATTTTAACGAGTAGTTTCCTAGTTAATAAAATGTTTATTCTAAGGATAATAGTCCTTAAAAATGATTTTGCAAAAGTATAAAATACTTAGAACTTAAGTTCTTATAGTAAGTAAAATACTTAAGTCGTATTAACTAATTATTTATGATGTTGGTAGATTGATAATGGACTAATATTTTCTAATTCACCATCAACCACATATTATCTTATAAACATAAACCATGGACGTTTTATCCTTAAAACACCAAGTTAAATAACTCAAAAACTACTCATTAGAATTTTGATTTCAATACATCAAAATTCTCAAAAAAATTATCTTGAACTGTATTACTGTATATAATTTTATAGTTATTAATATTTTTTTTAAATATATTATTATCTCATAAGATTCAGGATGAAGATAGGTACCTGTTCAGGAAAATAATTACATAGCCCAATTCATAACTCCAAAGAGCAGAGATTGGGAATTAAATTGAATAATCAATTGTGTGAAGGGATATTGAAAAACAGAAAGACTTTACTTTAGCATCTAAAAGCCTAAATAGTATTTAAAACTTAAAATAATGCTAGAATATGGAGTTTATGTATAACTAAAGAATATCTAAAATAGATACTACCTAGTTAGTTCACTTTTCACTTCAAAGATCTTAATTTTTAGATTGTTTTTATAAATTAAATCAAAAAAAGGTTAATAAATAAATAATTTACTTAACTGATTAAATATATATTATTTTGTTTTTGGCCAATAAGAACAACATAAAAATATTTGTTTATATTGTTGATTACAATATTTCAATGTTCAATTGTTATAGCTTATAAATTATAATTGTTGCATTCATTTGATTACAAGGCATCCTTATACATAGTCATATTACCATTCAGTATTTTGGCCCATTATTATGTTTTTTTTAGGACTTACAGTAAGCGTAACAGTTTTATGATAGCATTAAAAATTTTAAGAACTTAATAGAATAATAGAATTTATTAAAGTTAAGTTCAATTTGTATATTTTTAACAGACCATTAGTAACAAATTTTGTAATCATTTTTTGAATAAATATATTATTTTTTTATGCTAAATGAAATCACAACAAATATATATTATTTTAACACAACAAAATGAAAAACAATATTTACTTGACAATATAATTTATACTTACAAGAAAATTAATAATAGTTATTTCAAATATATGTCTATAAACTATAAAGTTATAAATAAATGTTGGGAAAATAGATTTCCATTAAAAAAAAAAAATAATTAACAATGAAAACAATTTTAATATGTTTAAACAATTTAAATATGCAAAACAACAGTCAAAAGTTTTAGTCATTGTGAAAAAATAAATCCATCATATTTGGGTAACTAAGAATATGTTTTGACATTTAAATACTGTATTTTACATCGCTGGAATATGTTTACGTTTTGCTAGTTTTATTTGTATTTTTAGGTCAATTATGGCTTCTCGTTCTTCTTCTATACTTTTAAATAAGTTCATTTTCTGGAACTTATAATTATAAGGCATATAAGTAAATTGTTTAATAATGTTCAAAATATATCCTTACTTGTAGCATTTTATATTCATTTAACAATGCATTGTTAGCAACTTTTGTTTCGTCAATTGGATACATAAAATATTCTCTATATAAGCAAACATTTATTAAATTGAAACAAATCTTTAATTTAATATATCAGAATATTTAATTGAATACTACACACATAACGGTTTTTTTTTTAGTTATCTAGCACTATATTGATAACCAGATATAATATATTAAATTGTAATATTAAATATAATTACCTAGCATTGACAATTTTTCCAACAGATGCCAACTTTGTATGCAATCGATCAATTTCACATTTTTCTTGAACTATAGAATCTTTTAAGTTTGCAATGAGTGACATTAATTCTTCAGATTCATACTGTAAGACTAATTCTTCATTATCGCTTTCTAAAAGTTAATTTTCATGATTATGACAAAAAAAGTTAAGAATAGAAGCTTTGAAAGCATATTCTCTTTATTACCTGAAGTTGTTGTTTGTATCTCTTCATCAACTAATGAACTCTCACAGTTTGATATGTTAACAGTATCACTTGTTATAGACACTACTTCAGCTTTGCCTAATATACTGTTGTTTGAGTTTTTTCTGTTTAGTACTGTCTGAGTTCCAACTTCTTCAAACTTTCCATTTATCTGGTCTTCTATTTTGATTTTTTCTTTTGAAACTTTGTGAATGTCCTTTTCTAATACCTTAAGTTTTCTTTTTAGTTGTGTAATGATTCTTTGTACATCCCATAACTCTTCTTCCTTAGTCTTACACACAAAACCAGCATTCATTTCACGATGTATATATCCAAGGAGTGACTCTTGTTTTTTTAATTCAACTGTCATTTCTTCTTTACCAGATGGTAAATAAGGACTTGCACATCTTAACGGTGGTATATATTTGTGTAAAACAGCATAAGGAAACAAGTCATTTTTTTTTGTAATAAGGAATGAAAATAATTTTTGGGACATTTGAAGAACAGGACAGAGAACACAACCAAAGTTTGTAGTGTTCATTTTAGTATATTTTTCCTAAAATAAATAAATAAATCAGAATCATATTTTAATATTATGTCAATATTACTCATTAACTTACATTTTCTATGATACTGGTAAAATGAACTATTAACCATGTGAGTGTATGTTTATTGCATAGTGGAAGTTCTGAAATTAACAACTTTGCTAATTCAATATTTTGTGTTTCAGCAGCATCTTCAAATTTTGATAGTAAATTTGATGTCAATATAGGATCAGGAAGTTCTCTATGAATTTGTTTTTAAAATCATATTTTTACATCACATAAAATAATTAAAAACAGAATACCTTAAATATTGTTTCAATAGACTCGTGACAACTGCTAAATCATAATCAGTTAAATTGACAGATTGCCGTCTATTGTACTGAATTTTAAGACTTTGTACTTTAGACTTCACTCCAGGTACTTTATATACACCATCAGTACACAAACCTAAAATAAAAAAAGTTAAATACTCAAATTTTTTCATTTCTTGAACTGTTAGATCACTGTTTGAAAATCAAAATAAACATTTTAGTGTTTGTGATCTTTTAACATTTTAGATAGAAAATGTATAGTGTTGGATTAAGTTTGTAAACTATATATTTTATTTTATTGGTTTTTGTACACCTATGTAAGAATTACAACATGGATACAAAATTAGACACCTATGTGCTTTTTAATTTTGTAATTGACTTTTCAAGAAAAATTTAGTGTAGGTAGTTACGTACAAGAATAAATATTAACTCTGTAAAAAAATAAAATTATAAATGCTTACCATGCATTTGTACATAGTCGATACAATTTCTCAGAACTAATGGTAAGTGTATATCGTCATGGCAAGGATTTCGATCAAATGATATTTCCAATGGAACTCCAAAAACAGGTTGATCTTCTATATATCAAAACAGTTAATAGTTAAAAAAAATATATTTATTAGTTTTTAAAATAAATTTTAATTTTAATTACCGTATAAAGAACCTATGTCAACAGCATCTTTTCCATCAGATCTTTTTTGTTTCTTTTTTTCTTTTATTTTACTTTTGGGTTTATCTTTCTTTTTGTCCTTTTCTCCATCTTTTTTCTTTTCCTTAGGCATGTCTTTAGAATCTTTATCTTTAAGTTTCTCATGCTTTTCTTTTTTTGTAGGAAATTTAAATGGTTTTATCTTTTTTATTTTTGAAGGACTTCTGTAAAAAATTATTATTGTTTTATCTAAGGATTTAACAGTTAACATACATATACCGACAATTTGAAATAAAAACATGTTAAAATGTTATGCATGACTATGATTGTATAATTGAATATTGGCTGACAAATGGTTTTCCCCTAAATTATTACACAGTTTCACGATACATTCCTATATTTTGATACACACCTCATATTAATATCATATGTTTTTTTCAAGCAAAATAAAAGTGTTAGGTATCTAATTAAATAATTGAAATTTTATTGTACACAAGAAGAAATATGTGTTAAAAAATAGCCTTGGGGAGTGAGCATTGAGCTATGCCCTCATCTTCCTTTGGAGTCATACGTAAATAGTTCCACAAATAAGTCATCAATTAACAGATAAAATAAAAGTGGCATTTTTCATGATATAAATTGATCTCAGAAAATTAATTAATTATCCCTTAAAATATATTTAAATATTTATTAATTTGGATATGAGGTTAACAAACAGATTAATTACAACTATACTTCACCGCAATTACAAATATTGATATACTTCATGTGTTGAAATTTATAGAATGAACCAAGGATAATGGTTTTTTACAAGGTAAAAAACTTGTAAAATTAAATTTTTATTTTTTAATGTATTTAATATATATTAATTTAAATAAATACTTATAGACAAGACTCTAAAGTAACTTATATTGAGAAGTAAGAATATTCAAAGCTGTTTGAATTATAAAACCATTAATCATAATGCACTATATCCACTATGCTTTATTTTCTCAATGATAAGTATTATAACATTTATAACCATACTTACTTTGCATCAGGCTCTTCTTCCGGAGAACTTTCACCTTCAAGCGCTGCATAACCACGGTCTTTTTTTTCTTTGCGTTTACCTATATTCATTAAAATTATAATATTGTTGGTAGTTATAGATACCAAGCTTAAATGATAGATATTTTAATTGTTTCCATTACCGTCTGAGTCTTTGTGTCCGATTTCTGTGGACGCATATAAACCTGGGAAATCTTTTTCGACGTCCGGGCTATCGAAATCCATAGCTTCTCCAAAAGTGATAAATCGTACTCTTAAAATACGTGCAGACTGCAGAAAAATTGTGACTTCTCAAAACGTGAAGGACAGTTGTAAGTTAGAAGTAAGTTCAACAAGGCTCCAAGAAGGCAAGCATCAGGCACTGTAGTAGTACGGCAGATAAATGTGTTATCAACACTACAGACTGCCGACCTGCCGCAAATACTAAAACACCATTAATTATGTTATAAAAACTAGCACGGAGAGCTTTTACCTATGATAGGTATAAATAAGCAATAAATTATTACTAATATAATTTTAAAATAAATATGTTATTATAAAATATAATTTTTATATTACTATAAGTCTATAAATAGTATAAATACTAGTATATTTTTTAGACAATACTAATCTATGATTGCTGTTATCACATTGACGACAGCAGCAACAACAACAACAATAATAACAAAAATAACACTGCGATCGCGCAGGACGCACGACGTGGTGAGTCACCCTCACCCGCGTACGTTAGTAAAGTTGTCCGGTACAAATTTCATGACGGAGTGGGGAAATGATTCCGTCACGCACTTCATTCCCTACCACTTACCATCGTGCGTGTTCGGCAGGTATGAATTCTTACCGTCCGTACCAGTGACTGGTGCCGTACTATCGCTCGTCGTGTTTTGTTCAGTCTCTTATCAGTTGTCATTCGCGTGCGGTCCGTTGTTCACGACATCGTTTCCTCATTCCTCATCTTTCGACGACGTGTTGTACCGTTCTCAGCGAACGCATTAAATTCGTTTTGACGACAACGATAATCACACACGTCAAATGATCTCTACGAGTGTTTTTTAGGTTTTTATTTTTCCTACCAGTGGCTGATATGCCGGCCAAGGTAAAATGGAAAACCGTTTGCGCTGCGGTATTGTTGTTGGCCGTCGAACTGGCCACCGGTATGTTCGTACAGAGACACTGCAATCATTTGTACCCCAAGCCAGACGAGGTAATATTTCATAATGATTTTATGTTAATTTTCTTATAATATGTGTACGCTGTTCGTGGGTCAATTATTACGGCGACAGAGTGAAATATACACTCGTTAAAGTCATACCGGTTTTTAGTCATAAGTTTTTCTTATTGTCACCAGAATCATTCGTGTAATTCGCAAGTATCAGAATTCCGACTAATCGATGTTAAATATCCAGTAAGAATAGTAAAAGCGTTTTTTGAATTCTGATAGTCGTGACTTTGCTAACATATATAATATGTTGCGTATGATAATTATAAATTAATAAATAATTTGCGGTGAAAATAATTATTTCTATCTGATCGAATAGATCAAAAACACGTACTATTCTTTGGAGTACCATCTCAGCATTATACACAAAACACCTTGAAATATTGTTTTTCAACCAAAATTTCCAAATATGTTACGCTGTAGTTTGTATCTGATAAACTGCATTGGTGATTTATTTTTTTAAACAATCAATGTTAAGTTTATAATGTTTTCCTAATATTAAGAAAACGCTATACATGGATATTTGTCGTATCCGTTTTACAAGTGCGTATCAAACTAAACGTACGCTCAACAGATCACTTTTAGATTAAAAATAGAAGGAATCGACCTATTATGAAACTTGTGCAAAGAACAGAATTATCCGTGTTCTTATGATAATTCAGTTAATGCATGAGTTTAATTAATTAATTTAATTAATTTTTAACAATTTTTAATTTACGTTGTATTATTTCGCAAAACAGATAAAAAAAAAAAAGAACTATCATAAAAACCTCGATAAAAACCATGATTCATAGAAATAATAGAAATAATAATAATAATAATATATTTTTGTTTATATTATAGGGTAGCTATTGGTTAAAAAATGTAGTAGTGAGTATGAAGAATAAGAAATTGGCTATTTGTTATTAGGCATCATTTTTAAAAATCTCTTCATCTATAGGTATCAAGTACGTATCCAGGATCAATTTTCGTGGGGGGGGGGGTGAGCCCCTAAATCCTCCCCCTCGTATACGGGCCTGATAGGTATAGATCTAAAAATCTGAGAAAAATAGTCCCTATGATTTAATATTATTTTAGACCGTGTTAAAAATCTTTAATGAAGATTAAGATGGGGTAAATCAACAGCAGTTCGTTTTGTGAAGTTTTGAACATCACTACGCCAGGTATTAAATTACAAATTTAACACTAATTTTGGTGTTACAAGGAAGATTACGGGATCAGCTAGTATAATATAATAGGTATAAGAAAGATTTAAGATATAATTAATATATTATAACGACTTGAGTTCATTGTTAAATATTATATTTTCAAAAATTTTCAACACATTCAATATTTGATATTAGCGTTTATGCAGTTATAAAAACATGGTAGTTATCGGTTATCATGACAACCCTATCTACACTTATATAGACAAAATAATAAAAGATAATATAAACTAGGGTACAACTATTTATATTCTAACTGTTGGCGTAGTTAAAAAACAGGTGAACTATAGAATGTTGGGTTTAACTATTTAACCGTTAACCACACTAACAATTTTGTCGATCCTACAATTAGCGCTTATAAGCTTTCGAAACTTTGTGGGGATCTTTTAATTGGTCAACAAGAAACATAGCTAAGTACGATTTGTCAACACCTATACAGGTATTTGGTTGAATTTACGTGGCATCAAAAGCCATTCATATAGACATTTTAAATTGCATGGTTGAACATTTTTCTCATCGAGTTAGTTAATAGTTACTAATTTCTAATTTATTTCTAGTTTTCATAATAGTTTTAATAGTTTTTGATTTATTTGTTTTAAATTATGACGCGTAAAAAAAGGTAGTTGTGATAACCTATAAGTACCAAAAATACACATAACTATTTCAAACAAATTGTAGTAAAGTTTAACACTTACTATTATACAGAGTGTCCCGTGGGGATTTACCCATTGCAATATCTCCCGAAATAATGGTGATATCGAAATTCTGATTTTGTAATAAGACTCACAGGGATAAGAACTACAATTATTTCATACTTTAATTGATTTTAATGTTTTGGTAAAAAAGTTAAAAAATATATTTTTTTATTTAATTATTTCTATAAAAATTAAAGATAGCCATTTTGTAGAGTTTATTTTTCTGAAGATATTGATGTTTCAAAATTTTATTTTCATTAATTTCCTGATTTTTAATATTTTTTTTAGTTTCGAGAAAAATTGCTAATTATTAATTAACACCGTAATGTTATCAAACATGTGACCCGCCGCGCCGCGCGCATTCTCATACGGCCGGCCGAATACCTTCCGTGTTCCTAATAGTCATATACAGATATACATTATAATCATATTTTATTTCTTCAAAACTAGAAAAAATATTAAAAATCAGGAAATTAATGCAAATAAAATTTTGAAACGTCAATATTTTCAGAAAAATAAACTCTACAAAATGGCTATCTTTAATATTTTTGGAAATAATTAATTAAAAAATATAATTTTTACATTTTTTACAAAAACATTAAAATAAATTAAAAAATGAAATAATTGTTGTTCTTATCCCAGTAAATCATATTATAAAACCAGAATTTTGATATTTCCATTATTTCGTGAGATATCGCAATGAGTAAATCCTCGTGGGACACCCTGCAGTATACTAGCTGTATTCTACTACTATTACTAAAATGTACTAGAAAGCATTTTAAAGTCTGGATAAAACTTTAACTTTGACTTTGTAATTAAGTTTTTTTATCTTGACGTATTAATAGTATATTTTACTCGTATTTAAAAGTTTTTCAATTAGAATGCATTTTTATATTGTTTGATATTTTTTGTTATCACTCATGGTGTGTTCAAGAAATTTCATACAAGGTTAACTGGGTATAAATTATGTAATTATTCAGTATTACTAAATAAGAAAATTCAGGTCAAATTCACGTTCAATCCCATCGAATATCGGATGTGATTCATAATCGTATGATAGTTGTTAGACTTGTTTATAATAAAATTAAGAAAAATATGATGAGTCTACTTCTACTAAATTTTACTAAAGTTTACGTAAACAATTTAAATTTTTTCAAAAAGTAAAATGTGAATTTGTAACTCAATGGCCTATGTCGCCTAAGGTATAGGTATTTCGTTTTAATAAAAAAAAAAAAAAAACGTGCATTTAAACATTAAAATTATACCTATCACCTATGTATTTTATAATTTATATAGATATTATATGTATAAATGTGCGTTTATCATATAATATGTATGATTTAAATAATTGAATGATCTTAAATCTTAATTCTTTAACTTAAGATTCAGCGATTGTTGTGGAAGTAATATTTTTTTATTACAATATTGCTAATAGTGGTACCATTTGAATTTTTTTTAATAGGGCTTCCAACATTTAAACTGGCCAATTTTTTTTCATCATAGTAATTATCTATATTATATGTATGTACAATTCATCGCGCATGTATGGGGTTGAAGAGTTATGTATTTCATATTTTAATGAAATGAAAAAAATTGTTACTAACTGCTTTTATCATGTATATTTAAAATGTTTATTACATTTTGTTTTTCGTAATATATTTTAACTTGCATTTGTCAATTTTATGACAGACCAAAATAAGAAGCAGACAAAATAGGGGTGCTGAAGTACAACTTACGTAAACACGATCTTTGCATTTAATAATTTAATATTCCTAGTATTTCCAACGTATATTTTATTTGTTTGTTCTTATTTCTTAGCGTGTAAAAACATATTTTATTGATGTTGAATAAAGGCGAATTTAAAATATACATCACCTAATAAAAGCTATAGAATGTTGTAAACAACTAAAAAAAAAAGTAAATAATTGTGTGCAAATAGTTACAGCTTACAACCTATTATAGTAATTGTAACAAACTATTCAAAATATTTTAAAAATTAATCAATTACCTAGTGAACTATCTTAGCATATATTGAAGGGTTTTTAGTTTTTACAGTAAAATAAAGAAATAGGTTAACTTGAAGAAACATCACCTTTGTTTGTAAGTTGTCTAGTTGGTCTTCTAGGAAAGCCTTGTGATTTTGGCCTAGTTTTAGATGTTTTTGGCGATTTTGTGGTAGAAAGTAGAAAGCTCCTTCAGTTTTATTTTGGTTAGAGTTTATTTTTTGTATTGGTTGCGATTATCTATGTTGATCGATGAACTCTCGGATAAACTAAGAGTTTTAAAATGCTATTCTTAGGTTTTATAGCTTTGGAGGATTTATAAATATTTTTCCTATCATTGTAGAAGCGACAATCCATCATACTAGACACGCGTAATTTATTTTTAAACTGTTGTAATATACCTGCACTTTGGTACATAAATATTTACAAAAAATAAATACCTATCACTTATATAATTTTTATTTAACTTACACGATTGACACGGTACGCAGCGGCAACCAGTACAAAGTACAGTTACAGCAGAAAACAGTCCACAACCTTATCAACCACCACCATGGGCGTGAGCTTTGTGACATTTAAAGTATACAGTTACTTAAAATATATATTATGGGTTGTTTAAATATCATATTATATACAGTCGGACTTGATTAACTCGAAGTTAGAGTAAGCCTGGGACTGGACAGAAAGTTCGAGAATTTGAGTTGTCTAAAGATAATACAATAATAGGAAATTCTAAGGACTGGGAAAAAGTTCGGAGTATCAAATATTTTGAGTTAAAAAAATTCGAGTTAACCAAGTTTGACTATTAATAATACCATGTATTAAGTGACATATTAACTATGGGTGCTTAATGCTTATATGGACTTGAAAGCGTAAACTCTACTTAAGAAATATTGATGTAAATTCTAAAAATGAACACTATTTTTTTTGGTACGGTACCTAATATTATTAGCTTATTATGCGTAGTTCATGGGCGTATCTGGGATTTTTGTTTGATGGGTTAAACTAAAATGTTTTCTTATATTTTTAGTATTTGTTTATAATTATTGTATAGAAATCCGAAAAATGTTTGATGGTCAACTATTTATTTTATTTTTATTTGGGGCGGGGAGGGGGGCATAAGTCCGCTAGTCCCTCGTCGGATGCACATTTGACATACAGTTTATAATATGCACGTATTAAAATATAAAAAAATATAAATTTAATTTATAGGTAGATATATCTATAGGTTAGATTTATTCTATATAGTTTTATAAGCTCAAATAATCGTGTATACTATTTTGTATGGTGTATATGATGTGTCAATCGATAATAATGTTGTTGAAAAAGGTTAATTTTTCAGAATTTTATGTCTATGATAAAAACAATCTTATAAGTTATAAGTTATAAATATAGTTCTTAAAGGTTATTGGGAGATTGGGTCATCAACTCATCTGTAAACCTGTTATCTTACTTGTATATTATATTATTATTTGTTGCCATTATTTTTTTAGTGCATATAAGTATAAGATATTTTATCAAACAAAATATTGTTGAGCGAATTAAATAATTTGATAATGTAATTTTTATGGAGTGTTCCATTTTACCACAAGGCACTCATTAGACATTATGTTTTCAACATTTTTACAACATTCCTATAGTAAAAAAAAAAAATACATTTTTAGTGCATTTAACCTATAAGCAGTAAGCAGAATATTTTTTTGGGGTACTTAGAATACAAAAAATATATTAAGCTTAGATCGGTGGAGTGGAGAATTTACAGTGGTAATATTTTCATTCTATATAGTATAAAAATATGTAGTTAAAAATGTTGTTTTTTAATTACCTGTAATTATGTAAAAGAAATATTTTCAAAAATGTTGATGTTTTAAAAAGTAATGCATGCTTACGTTAAATAGATTACCCGATATAGATATTAAAATTACATTGTCAAATTATTATTTGATGCACTCAAAGAACGGCAATATTTTAATATCTGGTGGTCGATGATTTCTAAAATATTGATGACGATAGTTGTAGAAAAATTGTTATGTAAAAATAATAGCACATATAGAATCATTCTACATATATTCCTAAATGGTTATTAATTATAAACACAATTAATTATATTAATTTATAATAATGAATGAACTAATTTTAATTAGTGAGTTTTGAGCTTATATATAGCTAGTTAGGTATACGTATCTATCTAATGATAATTGTTAAACATTTTTTTAGGCAATAAAAGTTATCACAATAGGTTACTGTATAATGTAATTTATTATCACTAAATTTTTATATTTTTTAGTTCAATGTTTTTCAAAGCTTATAAAATTGGTTTAGGTTAACTGAAAGTTGCAGATATTTTGGCTGTCGTTATTAAACTGTTTTTGATTTATAAAAAAATTCTTATAATTTTGTGTTCTTAGCTAATAAAATGAAATTCATTTAGTTTAAATATTTTATTTAATACTATAAGTTGTACGTTTTTCTAAAAAACCACAAAGTAATAAAATTGCATATTGTAGACTGAATGGGTGTTACACACACATAGTATTTCCGCGGTAAATCGTGATAGCCTCCAGGTGTATAAAAAGGAACATAACGAACGTTCTGTATAGTATAGTGTCTATATATAGTACCTGTATTAAATACGTAAAGTAAAACTGAAACCGTCACAACAAGTATAGGTACCTACTCTATTAAATAACTTATTGGTGCAACGTGGTGTAGAATATGAAAGTAAAAGCTGGCTCACAGTAAAATAACGGTTTGGAATACCATAACAGTATACCATATATTTACGAGACCCCGGAACTCTTTAGGCCTCTTCAATTGGGAAGCTGTAGGACGCGAAATTATTTTTAAGGTACATGTACTGCAATATACATATCACGTAATAAGACATTTTTGACTATAATAAGATATTATAATATATATTATATATTATATTATATTATTAATTGTAAATAAAAGGTGTGTATCACCTGAATATACAGACAATCAATTATAAGTTTCAACTATTACGTATACGCTGCGTATTATTATTTTTTAAATATCGTAATTATTTAATAGCGTAATTATTTATGTTTGATTTTGATTCCATTTTGTTTCTTAATTTTTCTAAAAACACGCATGTTACTTTTTACATAATTTATTTATCTTACTTACTTGGTTTATTCAATTAAGATAATGTCTGCTAACTATTTGTTTTTTTTCTTATTCACGTGCTATTTAGCAAATTTATGTTTGGTAGATCCAACCTTAAGTTTTTACTTTTAAGTTTTAATATTAAAGTGAATTTGTCTATAATTAAACATTAAGATAAGAACATTACCTGTGTCCCTACGTTAAAATTTTAACAATTTTTAAATTTTTAAACTGTAATAATTTTCTCACTCGTAACTTACATAAAAATTAAATTATCGTAAATTAACTTGCAATCTGTCCCTTTTATAGGTAATATGTTCTTCAGTTCTTCACTTAAAATTTGATAATAGATGAATTCACTCTCACATTAAAAATAATGATATAGGACGTACAATTGGTATATTATGCGTGGGTCAGTGAGAAAAAACAAATAATGCATTGACATCTTTTAAAAGCCATTTAGTTAGTGTCTAATTAAAAAATTGGGTACTTTTATATTAATTTATCATTGTGAATTATAAAATCATTAATCCATTTTAAATTCGATATTTATTTTATAGGTACTTATACCTATGCACTAGAAATAATAAAATATATTTTTGTTGTCAATTGGTACGTTATTAAATCATAAACAGTTTATTATTAATTATGTATAATTTTTTTCTTTGTAATTCGTAATTTTATGTAAAATGTCTTTTGAAAAATGTGTGAGTTTTCATTTGATTGAACGGACATTATAATAAATAATGTCCGTTATCGAAATAATCGAAATAATGTAATGTCAATGTGATTAAATACATTATACATTCTATATTTTTCTGATATTATTATAATTTTGGACGATGGAATGGGTAAATAATACATTTTACTGGTGAAAGTCACATCACTAGATAATATTGCTATTTTACATTAAAAGAACATGCCAGAAAATCATGTGTATGACGAGGAGCACACAATTCGATTTCAACTCAACATTTAATTTTGGCAACCGTTTAAATGGTGTTACAATTCTATCGTAATGATTATTCTTAAAACGTATTTGTTTTCACTTGGCAAAATTTCACAAAATGTTTATCAGCTTCTGTCGATTGAGTTTTAAATACTGTTGCGAAGAAAACGGTAATGTGACATTAACCTCAATAATAAAATTTCAATTTGAGTTTGTGTTTCATACTTTAATTGCGTCATTGAATTTCTTAGAAATTTTGTATAATTTGTAGGTCTGTAAATATACGTGTTCAATATACGTAATACTACGTTGATAACTGTTTAATTTATTTTATGACTCTGCAATACTCTATATTTAAGATAATTATATTACAATAATACATAATAATTTTTACCAATGCGCCTATTATTTATGAGTATGTCACGTCTGTGAGAAAACTTTTTTGTTTTATGTAAATTTATTATAATATGCAATTCATAGAAATTAGTTATGGATTATTTTTGGATATGGAATAATTATATAATTTTATATTTTAGTTTTATTACTTTAAACTGGAATATTATTGCAAATCACGTTGGTATAAGTATTAAAAAATATAAATTTTGTTTTCATGTTTTTTTCGATATAACATTATATGTTGTTAAAATTTGTCAGTTTAGTTTCAATATATCATATTTTGTTGGCACTTAAAGTTTTACTAAGCCTCGTATGCAGATCAAATTATTGAACTTTTTATTTAGTTACTAATAATACGTAAATAACAAAAAAAACCTGTTTTTTGTTAAGAATGTTATTACTTATTATACTGTTATAGAAGTGTTTTACGATAAAAAAAAATAGCAGGAAACCAGTTTTGTCTGCTTCTTCTTCTACCAGATTCAGAGAACCGTTATGCAATATTTAGATTCACATTTACAAAATCAAGTGTTCAGTATGATTATGACTATATGTCTTTATGGACGAATCGCAGCATAATAGGGCAGTACAGAAAATGAGGTTTAAAGTAGTTTAAACAAAACTCTACTATGATTGATTCTAAATTCCAAATTAGGTTATTAATAACATTGATAAGTTGATATTTTTTTATGTCATCTAACATATTTTTAATTAAATCAAGATCTTTTTTTTATTTATTATTATTTTAAAATGTCTCAGTATCAGCACATCAGGTGCTATTACAAATGCAAAATTAAGATCTAATTTGACTGTAAAAGTATATTTTCAAACTTTATTTTTGTGAATGTTTGTGTTCAAAAATTAATTATATAATTAATGTTTAATATCAGATTAATTTAATTGTATTTATCAAACATTTGTTATTGTTGTCATATACCTGTATTTTATAGGTACTTAGGTAAAATGAAAATGATTAATTTATATTTTTCGAGTTAGAAAATATTTCTCGTATTGTTGTACGTTATGTTATAGGTGATATTTTATCATGAAATTAACATAGTAACTAATATTATTTAAATTATAGTTAATAAAGTTTATCGCGTTTATAAAGTTCTAGTATTATTATAGAATTTAAATCTCTATATTTATATCTGTAACTATTATTTTAATAAAAACATATAATTAAAATATACATATTACTTATAGGTTAGAATCAGAATTAGAACCATTAGATATTTGAAATTTTGATTTGTTTGAATTACGTTGTTAAATTTCTTTTCGACGATGATATATCTAAGTCTTAAAACTTAATGATCTTTTACAGTTCAGACCTGTCATTTAAAGAGTTTTTCAAAAATAAAAATATCTACTCATAAAAAAAACTAAAAAGTAAAACACTGAATACTTATACCAATCGTTATTCGTTACCTTTCTCCTGCTCCAAATAAATAAAATGTTGGTGGTAATATTACTGTGGTTAAACAAAACTATTTAAATATTACCTATGCCCCTAGCATATATACATATAATTATATATCTTATTTGTAATTGTTTTGATAATAGATTTAAATATTTTATATTTCATAATTAGCTATTATTATTGTATTTTTTACAATGAAAATTTCGTAAATCTAGGTTTACTATAATATGCATTATTATAATCTGTGGTCTTAGGTATGTCCACAATATTATTATTATGTGTTGCGTTTTTACTATGCTTAGAATCGGTCATTGTTATCGAATTTATATGGTTGTTAGTTAATTTTTTTTGTTATTCTTTTTTTTTTGCATTGAATTAATATAGCCAAGACAAAACAGGTCACATATTTATAATAATTTTAGAAATATGGAATAATAATAACAATTATAAAATTGTCATGCGCAAATATTATATGCTTGGAAATATCCGTGGTTAATATGATTGATAAATGCTATGTTTATTTTTATAACCGTCAATCATAATCTAAATTTAAAATATTTCATATTATCAACATATTTTTATTTAATTCTTGCTTTTTTAGTTGTTTGGATAATGTTTTGAAATGTTTTTGTTTATTATATCCAATAATATTACACGCGCAATTTTTTTCAATTATTACACGCGTGGTATATTTTATACGCCATTTGGTCTACAGAAATCAATGTCGTATCGTATATATATTTGACTTAATTTACATATAAAAGAACAAAATAATACTTAATTTTGTTTTAAATTTAATTATTATAATATATGAAAGAAAAAAATGTTGTATCATAATAATTGTTAAAAGTAAAAATATGGCAGAGTATTTTGTTCACCATTTCGTATTTGCTGCTACAGACATCAAATGATGACTTAAATGGATTAATAACTAATAGTTTAGGAAAGGTTGGGTTAGGAGACTAACTGAAGATAAATATAAACCAAAATAGAACAAGGTAAATTAATCATCAGCGAGTTATTAATATATTAAAGGGCCCCATTACCGAAATACGAAAGGGGGTCCACCGGGAAATGCCCGGTTGCCCGGTAGGCCAATCCGCCTATGTATTAAGTACATCAGCGCGTGTAGTTAAGAGTTAGAGTTACTGTTTTAGAATTTTGGATAAATACTATTACCTATATTTATATACCTATAGAGAATGTTTCTAAAATATCTACCCACTCGTTTAATATGAATATTAAATTAAGTTTTAACGTCTTAACTAATTCTTAATATTGTTAAGTACTCGGCACTCTTTTGATAGAAGTAGGGACATATAGTTCATATTATGTTTATATTACATTACTACACATTGTTTATTATTTTTAGTCTCCATTCAATGTTCATGTAGTATATTAAATATTAATAGTATTTATATTGTATAATGTATATATATATGGTATATTGTATTATTATATATATTGTATATAACTATATATGATTTTTGTAAGCTATATTAGTTACCATTTAAGTTAAAATTGCTATTGAAGTCGGTATTTTTGAACAAAATCATGATTTTCTGAAAGATCTGACAGTGATTTATATTGATCATGATAACTACATCTAGAAGACCTCTGAGTGAAAATAAATACTACTGATTATTCATCTTTTTGATGTATCGTTAATTATTATTTATTGTGCTTTCTTTCTTGAATTACAACAATGATTTATAAGCCATTGTTCTTAGAATAAAAACATTCTTTCGGAATGATTACCTAGACATGGCGTAATAAATATAGTTTTTTCCATAGAATACCGAATTTGTTATTTCCGGATATGTATTGTTCTCGTTCTTGATTACTTCTTTAAATTTAACGTTTCTTATGATAGGTATATACATACTTACTATACAATAGCAGAAATAAAAATATACGTATCACTGTTATATCATTTTTTAGTTTTTCCTAGTTTTTTTTTGTTTTACAACATTACTATTTAAATGTGATGTATGCTTATATTTACATCAATTGACAATATCGAAATCTCTAATTTTTGTTTCTATTACTTACATAAAATTCTAAACAATTGACGATTATGGCTGTCGCTTGTGTCATCACTAATTTTTTAATAGCTAGGAAACTAAAAACCTGTTCAATTAGTTAGGGGTGTATTTAAAATTATAAATGATATATTTACAAGAATCTTATCTGAGCAGTATTTTTGATATAAGTTGGTTTTATCTGTTATCGTTTTGTCTGTAGTAGAAGTTGTGTTCTGGCAGTTTTATCGAGTTATTGAGTGTATAGAAAGTTCATCTTTATGGATGTTGTGATTTTTGAATTTTTTATAGTATTCTCTTAACTAAAGCAAAAAACAATACCGATATAAAATAATGAAATTTATGTGAAACTTGATTTAACAAAATCTATAATATAAAGTTATATTATTTTGCTGAACTTTAGGAAAACATACCTTATCAATTAATGAATTACAATTTAAGGATCACGATTTTTATATAAAGGATACCAAAAGGTCCAAAACTATAACTTATTTGTATTATTATTATTATTATTTTTTAAACTTAAATTGTGTATAAATTTAAAACCTTATATTTCTTTGCTTCTTGTCGTGGCCAACTAAAATCTGATTCAGCTAAATAATACATTCGATAAATATCTAACGTGTTTGAACAACTTAACGGAACTAGACTTTATAAAGTATTATAATACTCGCTTTAATACAACTAGATTCATTCTAGGAAAATATTAAAAGTACTAATAAATCTCACTTAAACCGATTGAATTTATAAACTTCTTATACAATCCATATAGAGTATTACTAAACATTAGGCTCCCTAAAAACATTGCATACAAAAACAATTAAAATACTCTAAATTCACAATCCTACTTAAAATTCCTACCAATTAACTTAAATCAAACTAAATATAGAATATACTAATCTTGGTAATCAGTCAAACATTTTATTATAACTTGATGTATAAAATATTTTTATACACTAATATTTTATATATTGGAAATTTGGAAATATTGAATGTGTTTGAGTTGTATCATATTATCATCAATATATTAGTTCTTAGTTGAATATTATATACAGTGGTCGCCGCTTATTGGACTCACTTTGGAACCTGCTCATTTGAGTCCATAAACCGAATGAGTCAATAAGGCGAATGACCCAAAAAAAATTTTAAAATTGAAATGAACCACTTCGACGCTGTATATCTATTGCTAATTCAGACCCCTTTTCTATTTCATAACCTAACCAAGTATTTATGTATCTCTATATTTTACTGTTATCACTTTATTGTAATTGTTATATTAATATTATATGGAATTGGGCTCACGCCCGTATTGTATGCTAAATAAATAAATAAAAGTATGTATTGAGATTCGAGGTATGTGTAAAAATAAAAATCTAGCTATACGCAATTAAAAATAAAATAATAATATGTAGGTATGTAAGATCTAATGAATTTTTTGATAAAAATCGATCTAGGCGGGTTGACTGGATTTTCCCTTCTTCGGCCGACTTCATAATAATATTTTTGTAGGATTTATTTTGCTCGATTACGTCAAAATCGCCTCTGCTGAATCTCTCTAGGTAAAATTTAAAGCTCTTCTATCATTTGTTTGGTTGATGGTGGTTTCTCATCAGGTTCCTCGTCGTCACTATCACCAGCTTCATTCGCTTTTGGCCGTTTTGACTGTATTTTACCACATAGTATGTACATATTTTCTTTATTTATCTAATTTTCAAATGACCCTATTAACAAGTGTGTGAGTTAAATATACGAATTTTTTACTATTTGTTAGTATATGAGCAAATAATGAGCCGTTTTGGTCTAAAAGGCGAATGGACCAATAAGCGGCGACTACTGTATATTATATGTTCTCTGAACATTTAATGGATATAGTATATTTTACTTTGGTGGCTGTAGTTTTTAATTTTCATTCATTTTAGTTGGTAATGGTGTATAGAGTATGTGATTTACTAATGCACCTAAATGTATACAATATTGTTACGTTTTGAATTTGTTTAGTAATTTAAAGAAAATTAATGTATTGTTACATTATTAATTTAGAAAACAAAAATATATTATGCCAAGTTGAAAATAATAACATTTGGAATCGTGTATCACGTCCACTACTTAGTACCTATTATACTTATTTTAAATAAATATATAAGAGTTTAAGGTGAATGTTATTTTTAATCCCAATAAATCAAAGTGCATGGATAAAACGTATTAGGTTTTTCTTAGCTTAACACTGTTTTTACCGGAAATGTTGTTCTGCCAGTTGAGCATGAAATTCAATTATTTATGTGTAAAAAAAACTATGCTCCCAATAGTTATGTAGTATGTGTTCTTTAGTCTACGAAATTATTTATATGTTTTAGACGAAACTATTGTATAATAATAATCTCAAAATAGCGAATGTATGTGACTAATTGGTTGAATGTAGGTATGAATACGAATCGTGTATTCGTGTGTACAAAATTTAGTATTACTAGTAAGCAGCTTCTGAATACTAATAATAATAAATTGGTTCTTCCTGATTATATTTACATAAACACCTAAAAAAATTACGTGCTTTAATTAGATATCAATATTATTAAATTTTACAATAGTTTATTGTTTATTTATAATTTGTATAGATTCTTTTAATATTAAAATTGTATTTTATTAACTGGAACAGTTTTTCTACACAATGTAAGACTTGTACGAGTATGTTAATTTTCAGTATGCATATATTCAGAAAATATAAATATTTACTTTTTTAGCACGTAGTCTTGTTTTGTTTATTTTTACATCATTTATACAGACTATTGAGTATTACCGTCATTAGCATTTGTATACAAACGGGGAATTTCATAAAATATATACGATAATACGTTAATGATACCTACATTTATTTGTATATTTTATATTGGTGAATCATCAACTACATATAGATCATTAGCTTTAACAAAAGTATCAAGTGTTTGATACATTTATTATTTTATTATATAAAATGTGTGATTTTAAATTTAATTTTTTATTTGGGGGAGCACATGGCAACATAGGCCATTAGTTGTGGAGTGGTATGGTAGGGGCTATTTTTTTATATATTTGATGATTTTTAGGTTGGTAGATTGTACTCGTATTTGTGTACGTGTGGCAAGGATATATGTTGTTAAAAATCTTGGGTGGTCAGTGTCACCCATCCAGTAACTTACTAGTAATTGCGGCTGGTATGTACGCTCAGTGCGTTTCCGCAAATTAAGCGCATGACCGAGCATCACCAAGTCACTTTAAATTTTATATATTATATCCCATTATTAGAAGAAAATTTCCAAATCCAATTATTTTCATAATTTAATAATTGATAATGTTTTATATACTTACATACATATTGTACATAAAATAAATAATGCTATTTATTTATTGTTTACTGCAGAGCTTCGTCACGTGCTTATTACACTAACCAACCACCATAGATTTAGCAAATTCCCTAGGATGTTTTGTCTAAAATTTCTGTATTTTAATACTTTTATATAACTGTATTTTTAAAATGTTTTCTTTTTTGGTTGTCATGATAATTATAATAAACACTAAATAACATTTTTGAAATATTTTATGTAGGTTCCTAATATAGATTATACCTATTTATATTATTTTTATTATATTATTGAATTATTTTTACCCATCTCTTGTGTAACTGGACTTGTTTAGTTAACCAAAAACCATCTTCAACATCTTGACATGTGAAATAGTCCCCAAAAAGTAACATGCCGCTCAGAAGTTAATAAAAGAGGATGTAAAACCGTTGATTTATTTTATTGAATAATTGTCGTAGTGTTGATGACATTATACCATATTTTATACCTTCCTATTATCAAAGAAAAACACATGTAATACTAATAAAGTAACGACTTTAGCAGACTGCGTCAGTCAAAAATAAATCAACATTAAACAATAAATGTTCACTCTATGCATAATTTTCACCTACTATATGGTCTCGTTAATCCAGCCGTTAATCTTCTGCGCTTACCCTGTATGGGCGTCAGCCTCTCCCACAAAACATTTAAGACCAAATCCTCCAAAACAAATTTTTACGTACATAGTTAATGGTGTCATGGTTGATAAGGAATAGAAAAATACATAACGATACGAAAACACCTCTTATTCATGAATGGATATAAACTCAATTTAAGAACTTCCATGAAAAACTCTAAACATTAGAAGGATGAGCTCGGATCTATGGACTTGCATCTAAAACAAAAAAGATAACCTTGATTGCCACAGGACGTAATTCCATCGAAAGATTTAGAACGCTACCAAAATGATAAATTACGCTCACAAAATGCACCTGTTTTTACCTTTTTTTATATATACTTTTATTTTTATCAACTTTATATATTTTACTAATATATCAACATAACAAATGATTAAAATTTTTATGAATAATGTAAAAATGTGCAGAACTTGTTGTAGATAAATAAAACATGTTACTATATGTTAAAATATTTTATAACACTCTTAACACTCTTAACAATTCAGGTGAAGGTGTATATAGGTTTTGATTAGACCAATCTAATAAAAAATAAAAAAGCTGGTAAGTGGATGTCGCTCTGCTGTACATTAGGAGGTGGGGTGGACCTCTGACTAGGGTAGGTTAAATTTGAATGCAATGATAGGTATCATTGTATAGTATATACGAAAAACGATTCTGAACGGAGATGATTTGTCAGTAGGATATATTATATTTAAATATTGTCATATATTCTATTTTGAAACAAATATTTTATATTTCAATTAGGACGCATTTTGCATAAGGCATGGTTAATCAATTTTTCCAAAAACATTGCATGTAGTTATCATAATTCATAATTTGAGGATAAATCGTTATCATTACGCGATTTCATAAAAATATAAAACTCAAACGCACTTAAAATTTTTCCTATAATGATGCTTCGATTTTCTCTATAGCTACTTGAAGGGAAACTTAGTGTTGTATTTTTAATCCTTAGTTATAAATACAAAAAAATTTATAATTTTTCAACTTCAAAATTACTTGAGCATTTGGTGAAAATTTCAAGTATTTACAGTGATTAGTTTTTGAATTATAATCATATAAAAATAACGATTTGGTCAAAAACTGTTGGAAAATGTTTACTTTTGACCTCTATAATAGTATAATGCACCAAGGATATTCACTTTTCCATCAGAAACCACCCCCAAAGTTTGAAATTGAAGCATTATTTCGAATAGTTATGCTGTACACAGACAAAAAAAAAAAAACACACATCATTGTAAAATCAACTACTAATATTTATAACCATATTTCTTTCTTAAATTAATTATTATCAATATTTCAAATACACGCGTTTTCACTTAAATAAAGATCATTTTATTAAGCTAATAATTATTAACATAAATTATAAATTACTGTATATTTAATACTTATAAAACCATTTTTGGAAACAGTTCAGGCTTATCTATAGTAGCCAATGTTTGTTTAATTTATATTAAGTTTATATTTTCGAAGAAGACTTCATCATTCTTAATAACACAGGTTCAATATTGATGAATAAACTTAAAACTGTCCAATATTTCAATACGCCTATTGTTTTTCAGTATTTTCTCACCGAAGTAATAATTTCTACCACGCTATATAACTATAACCATCTACACATTATATAAATAACAATAGTCAATAATATTCGTGTCCAAATGAATGAATCTTACAACATTCGGTCAATATGTACGTGATGAATCTCCGTATAACGGTTTATAATACACAATCGAAAGATTGCATAATCGCATGGCATAGTTCCAGAAGGTACATGGTCAAATTTGCGTCTAAATCACATTGACAGAAAATTATTCAACTCCTTTTTTACTCCTTACTAGAATTGGATACAATATAATATATTATATATCTAGTCAGTAATCATATAGTATCAAACTTTCATTGTTTGAAATAATAATGATAAAAAACATGGTCAGCGTTTATTTTGTATTGTTTAAATATTTTAAATATTTAGATATACATATATTTTTTAACCACAGTTATTAATATATACAGAAAATCTACCCCCATAGACCAAAATTTCTTTGTAATATGAGTAAAAAACTAAATATCGAATTCTAAATAAAAATATATTTGTTGACGTATTATAGGTATGTCTTCATTATATAGTTATAATATTTGTAATACAATTTTAATTATTTGTATTCTTATGTTTAAATAATTATTTGAAATTTCGTATCACTCCTATGTACAAGTGATTATTATAATGGTACACTTATTAATTCGAAAATATATTTTACTCGTGTTTAATATTTTTATTATTATTTTTTTTACATACCTTGAAGTTATACTGGAACATTTTTTTAAACAAAATTAGATTGTTTACTAGGCCTATTTTTTGCAAAGTTTTTACGGTTTTTGAATGACCATATATTTTTATCATTTACAGATGGTTGTTATGGATAGTTCTACAACTATCCAATATTTTTTTCATACAATACTAAATGACATTTTTTATGTTGTATCCCTTATCCAACTTGGCGAAAAAGCACTCAATATTTGCGGTACGCGTTTCGGCTAGTATCTGACTATTTTTTGATTAACGGTGCGATTCCATTTTTCAAGAATTTTAATTTGCAATTTTCATAAAAATGTTTCAATTAGGTAGAAAAAAAATATTTTTATTCACTCTCTAGCTATTTCATTTAATTTCTCGTCACAAATTACGCCTGTTATTTTATTAAAAAATAAAATTGCATCATTGTTTTTGTCTTGATGTAATATTAAATATCTAGAATATCCACACAGAATACTTTCATTGTTAATAAATAATAACAATATCATGTCGTGTATAAAGCAATTGACGACTTAATTTTACCATAATTGAATAATATATATTAAAAAAATCGTAAAAACACGTGGCTTAGCGAAGCGTGACGTATATAGGAATCAATAATGTAACTATAAACGAAGTTTCAACTGTAGTTCCATTTCTGAGACTCCATCAATTAATTTCTATTGCATATAGGTACTATATGATTTCGAATTCACTCAGTAATTGCAATTCGTATAATACATCATGAACAGATTACTTACACATTATACACATCCATCTAAATGAAAAGAGTTAATCGATTTCATGTTTTTTAAACTCTAAAAATGACGCAAAGTTGCATAAATAATTGAATATCATATGTACCTACTATATTCTTTTAAAATTAAATCATTTAAACTGTGATATTTTTAATAGTAGATGTAATAGCTTAAGCATATTAAGATGAAAATAAACCTTATTACCTACTAAAATAATTTTTCATCACGTCGCAGATGGTTGTTATGGTGGGGGGGGGGTCAAGTGCAACGCACGAAATACGATTATATTCGGATTTTTATTATTGACCACAATGTTAACTAATAGCTATGAAATTATAAAAAAATGTAGATATTTTTTAATAGTCTTAAATTTTTGATTTCTAAAAAATAATATAAACAATAAGCTAGGTAAAACCATGACAATTTATATTAATATATAATTTCACGGATTACCTCAAAGCGTTACTAATATGAACATTAAATTTATATCACTTAGCTAGACTAGTTTAATTAAATACTTTATCCACTAATAATTATTATGTTGAAATAGTCGAAGTTAAATTTAATTTATTAAAATCAATAAATTGAAAGGGTTTTACGTTATATGTACGTTTCACGTGTATATGTGCAATCGTCAGTGCAGAATTAGAATCTGTTAATTCGGTATATTCAGATGTAATACAGCACCTTTTTAATTCGCATTTTATAGGCTAATGCGCATTGGTCATTGATTATTAATATTTCATTATTATTATTAACCTATTCATTATTTTTTTGTTTAATAAAACGTAGTAACTAAATGCTTGCTGAATACCCTGGCATCTTACTCATTTACATTTTTTAGTTTTAATATGTTATAATTGTTTTATACACATTTATAACTCGCTTTAAAATTAAAATATCTAAAAAATACCTTTAAAAACACTGATAGTTATGTTACCTTAAAGTTTGGTAATATATGTCTCAATTCACTTAAATATTGACACTAACGAAGCTAAACTTGAAATACTGAACGAAATTTACCTGCAGTTACGCACGTGCAATTGTAAGATATGTAGGTACAATATTATAATTAAGGCTAGGAAAATAAAGCACTAAAAACATTAAATAAAGTAATTAAAAAATTGCCAATAACGCTATAGAAAAAGACTTGAACATTTTTAAGTTTAGCTGAAAAATACTTTTAATTTCAAGGGTAACTTGATGTGCTTATTATTGTTATTATTTTTTTATGTTTTTGGTCCGTCCATATAAATATATATTAAGAATGTTTGAGATTGTGTATGCATGCAAGTATTTAAATTATAATCTGTTTTATATTTTGATATAGTTATTATTATCCAACTAAATGCATCGTTAAAAAATAAAAATAAGTTCGAATGTTTGAAGATCAGTAAATTACACGCACAATAATAACAAATCGAATTGAACTTTTATTGATATACGATATCATCCTTAACAATGATATCTCATGTAAAAAGCTGTATTTTTTTCCATGAATAGAAATTATATTGTTTATTTTATCGAGAGTAGGTTAAAAAAATGTAATTTGAATACATAATACCCTACATACTTGGGTATAATGTAGGTTCGCACTACGTGCATAATGCAGTGTATACATAATAATACAACTGTACAGGTATAGAAAATAACAATGTTTTGTTAAAATCCTATAGCCACATAATAATATTTATTAAATTACATACCTCTATTACTATAGGTAGTTAACTATGTCGTAACATGAACTTCCTGTTATAATGGTCAAATTATATAGTGGATATAATAATATAGGTTGATAAACTGCAGTAACGAGGCTTTTTAATTTTTATTACTTCATACATGTTCTAAGTTCTGAAAATAAATAGGTAACTTACATGTGGATATATGTACTTTGGACAAACATTGGATTTGATTTAACTACAAAAATACCAATATAATTTTTGTTTCGAAAGTAGCGATGGATGTGAATTTCTTTTTTCTTCTTTTTTTTCTTTTTCGTCAACTATTTGAGATGTTAAAATGCTTCAAATGTTCAACTTAACATTTCAAAAGTAAAATATGTCCAATACTTTTCTAGATAATCTCGAAAAACTAAAAAAATGTGAATTTTTATGGAATAATTAGTGTTTGTCAAATTTACCAATTGTATTTAGAAGTATGTTAAATGATTATTTTTAGTTAAAAAATCATAAAATATTTAATATTAGTAACCAAAAATTTAATATAGGTATGATTTCACATGATTTGGTCATAAGCAATTTAAAAGTACCAACATGCTTGGGAACAATTAGCTGATTTAAGATATTTGAAATTGTATATTCAATCGTAAAATAATGATTTTTTTTTTTTTTTAATTAAAAAATTTAACCATTCGAATTAACGTATGTATTTATTTTCTTTACATAATGAAATTATCAAAATATTTAAGTACATTTTGAGCTATTTAAAAATAAAGGCCGATATACCGTCTTCGCTCAGAATTGTTATTTTTAGTTATACATTATGTTTATCATTGAATTCAAATTTATCACAACAATTATTCAAGAGACTCAATAACGAGCTACACTCGACACCTATACTATAGTATAGCAGAGCTACTTCCATAGGTTTTTTTTTGTTATCCCGTGATCAATCTACCTTGACTGCAATTCCGCTTGTATAGACTATAGGAAATAAATAAATAAGGTAAAAGAAATCTACCTATAAGATAACATACTTTTTATTTTGTTTAGCTACTATATATTATATAACATTATGGATTTCTTTTTTGGTTTATCATATTGTATAATTTGGGTCCTTTAAATTTATCTTCAAATTAGGTACGTGTGTATTTTTCGAATTTCCTACAAATCAATAATCTATGAAAACGGTTTTGAGGAAATATGTACGTTTGTTTTCGTAATGCATTAAAAAATAATGGAATTGATTATTTAACCAATATTTATTGATATAGACAGTACCTACTTACTTATATATGTAAATCTATAATATTATAATACTATAGATATTTTATAAGGTTTCCATACGAATAAATTAACATGTAGTAGGTATACGTATTGTTATAACTTTACAATATGGGTTTTATTAAAAATATTGCCCAAACGCTTTTAAAATACAATTATTTAATGAAATTCTGAAAACATTGGTTTTACTATGAAGTGTGTGTTAAAATAAAAAATAAAATATTATTTTATCTGCAAATGGATATTTTTCTGAGTAATGAAACTTTGATTTTTTACTTTGAGCTCGGATTCTGTTAGAAAATTGGATTTAGTCGGTACATTGAGGGTTAAAAGAAATAATTTCCGAGTAATTTTCAAAATAATCAGAAAAAATCATATATTATATAAATTGTTTTGCTTGGTTAAAATCCTTGAAAATTAATTAAAAGCTTTCACCTAAGTTATTTTAAAATAAATTAAAAAATATTAAGAACATAGCAATTTATGTTTTTTATATAACCTTTTAAATTCAAGTTTTGAGAAAATCCGTTAAAATCACGAAAATATATTTGCAAAATTATTTTTTCATAGACGTTTAATGTTTCGATTTCTTTGAAATGGGATATTAAAATGAAAAATAACAATTTTAGTTTGTTGTAATTCAAAGAATATTATTAGTATTAGGGACTTAAACATTTTTGCTACTACATTGATTGGTAGTTAATGTACACAATGCAATTTTAAAATTATAAAGTAATTATTGTATAATATGTGCAATTTTTTGGGCAAAAAATAGTTCAATATCTATCATGTTGTTATTACTAAGAGTACTCTAAATTTATAAAATATATCTTAGAAATTATATAGACTGACAGACTAAATGTCTCTGTTTAGAATAGTCTTTCGTTATTAATGAGTTTATTTGTTTCATACATCAAGTATTTTTACAACACATAACTTTAAATGAATATACTCACGGAATAAGATCATAATATAGTTAATCATATATGAATTGCTTTTTAATCATGATAAATGATGCTTATGGTTGTATTAGTACAAATATTTATATCCATTTTTTTTTTTATTGTTATTGCAGGTAATACATGGAGTGCACATTGAATCACCGCACATAATGAGAAAAAGAAGTGTGAATCAGCCGCTGCGAATTCTTCTCTATTACGACGAGAGCGTGTACAGGTATATTATTATTGTGTATATTTTTATGATACTGTACGTTTATTGTAATTAATGATCATCAATTCACATACTTATATACAATTACGTCAAATTACAATGAATGCCTTTTTTTTTGTACATGACAAAAAATGAGTTGTTACATTATAATATTCTTTTATGTACATATTGTTATAATGGTGTTACAATCTTGAGTCTTGATGCTTGACGTAATCATTTCTCAATGAAATACGCCATCATGAGCACGCACAGTTGTTATTTTGTATTTACCGACGAGTCGTGATGTTAGGATATTTAATTGACGATATATTGCAAACAGCCGCATAAGCTATGATCCATCATCATCGTATTTACAGGTGTCTGTTATACATATATATATATATATATTTACGTTTTGTCTCAGCAGATAATATCCCAATTTAATATTTATTCGAATATCCTTCGTATATAATTATCTTCTGTATTTGTATAGATAGAAACAGAATATTCTAGAGGTCGTCTTTAGACAAACCGTTTGTTAATACTTAGATAAATTACTATCTATTAATAATTATATTACTATATAATCAAATATTTAGTTTTTTTTCTAGAATTTATATTTTATGGAGAAATAAAATATTACCATTCGCAAAAAATAATTGATTGGCCAACCTTATTATTAAAGTTAAACACAATTTTACTTATTTCATACTTGTGAGTTAAAATAAATTAAAATACGAATGTAAATATAGTTATATAATATAATAGATACTTAATATTATGTAATATGTAGTATGAATTAACGATGTTTCTTGGATTTTGTTGATGGTTGTACAATTAAGTTTAATTATAAGTTGCTATCTACCAATTTCAATCCATAAATTTGTCCGCAAAAGTAGTTCATATTTACCTTAATACCACGATCCATTTCAAATCGAATATCAAAAAATATATTTATGTTATTTTAAACAGAGTTAAAATCTATACTAGGTTATTTTTAAATATTTTAAACGGAGTATACATTTTAGTATTCTTATTTATTCTAGCAACTGTATAAAATGCAAATGTTAATTCACGTAACCATATTTTTAAAAACTTACTCATCAAGTTTTGAATTACATTATCAACCACAATAAAACTTACAATAAACTTAACCTAATCAACATAAATTGTATTGGGTAGGTGTAGGTCAAACATAAAAGATTTTTTAAATTAAGAATTATAAGTATAGTACAAGTATATTTGGTGTACCTACATTTATTATAAAATTGTTTGTTAAGTTGTATTTATTTTTGTATGCATTTTCTTTGGACAATAATAAATATGTTAAAATATTTGTCACATCGTTAGTTGTACCAATTCATATTTCATTGATTTTAAGTATAAATGTTGGTTATTATTTTTTTAATTATTAATATTTTATCTTTTATAATTAACTCAGCTCATTTTTTTGTCTACCTATAAACTACATTTATTTTAATGTTGGGACCTAATTATGGAATTTTTAAATTTGGCCTCTAGAATTTATTGAATTTTCACCGAAACTATACGTCCAATGCCTAAAAATATTTTCCATATACATTGTTCATAATATGGTGTTTACTGTTTTGCCTTATATTAGTATATTGCTTCTATAGTGCTACACTGATACCTAAAAAGTTGATGTTCATATCTATAATGGTGTGAACAAACTAAAAAGTATCATTTATCCAAGGTTGCATCAACTTATTCTTCTTATAGTTTTCTTATGAGGACTTTTGAAAGTATATCATTAAAATTAATATTTATCTCCTAAAAGTGCCAACTACATTCTCATTCCTGACATAAAAGATATTGAAGTTGAATCTATTGTATCTATTCTGTGGTTGAATATCAAAGCATTTTTTTTTCAATCACCAATCCTGTACACATACAAAAAAAATCATATTGTAAAATTAATGCTCCGGCCAGAATCTAAAAATAGTAGCAATTGGACATAGAAATTAGTAACTAAACTATCTTATTTATTTTATAATTAACAATTTTTATTATTCTGTTTTTATATTTATATAGACATTATAATAAATGTTATATAATATAACTTTGTATGAAAATATGAAATTATAATTAATTTTAAAATGTATCTCGATTGTCAACTATAATACGAGTATGTCCATCAGTTTACAAAGTCGGTAATTTGTAAAACTATAGCATGGAACGGAAATTATTAATTTGTTACCTATCTCCGTTTCTATTTTTGTTAAATTAGACAATATACACAGACATTCAAGAATAATAAATTATGGTCATTATTAAATTTTTCATTTCATTTTTGTGCCTAATAATTATTGTAGAAGTATTAATTTATAATAATTTTTTTATTGTGTGAACTGGTAATTTTGGGCTATATTTATTTATCAATTGATCAATTTATTTATTTATCGTATATTGTGAACTAATAAATAAACACATTTTATTTATTTATATTTTGTTACCAACATTTTGAAAACCAACTGTGAAATATAACGTTTTTATAGTTAAAAACAACAAAGAAAGATATAGTAAATAATTGAGTTTTAAAAACAATACGGTTCTGATTTTTTTAGTTCATATTCTGTTTAAAATAATT
The DNA here is from genome assembly GCF_037042655.1 of Diuraphis noxia. Classification (NCBI taxonomy): domain Eukaryota; kingdom Metazoa; phylum Arthropoda; class Insecta; order Hemiptera; family Aphididae; genus Diuraphis; species Diuraphis noxia. Next base: position 41,554,253 of record NW_028301714.1, read on the forward strand.
ACTATTATTTTTTTTTATGTTCTTTACAAAATTTGAAAAAAAATGTATATTATAATTACTGATCTATAGATTCAACTTCTAATAATCAAGTGGCTACGATACTTAATTTTTTTTATAGGCATCCATCAATTTGACATTAAATATTTTAAAGAGTTAATTTTATATGTTATAGTTAAATTTATTTTAAATTTTGGACCAATAAGATTTTAGGATTTAATCTAATAGTTGATAATAATTTAATTTCTTTAGTCATTGTAATTTAAGATCTTAACTTACAAAAATAATTTATGAGTAAATTATAATTTTAACAACTTAGTCCTAACTTATAATATGTACACACTAATGAAACGCGCTTCACTCAGAGTTGTTTTTTGAATGTGGTGATTTATAATTGCTTTCAAATGTACGAGTATCTTGAGTAATATTTATTTATTATACTTTTTAATTCATTGCTGTGCATTGACGTTAAGAAAAACAATATTGTTGAAAACCCGATCTTGGATATACAAATTGGCTTTTTTTTATAGGTAACACGACTTATTAATTAATTTTGACATTGATCTTTTTTTTATGGAGATACCTCACCCACTATTTTTAACTTCATTGATTATGGTGTACCTACAATGAATAATTTTATATAATATATACAATAAACTGAATAATGATGATCATAAATTTAATATTATAATTAAACTCAATGAACAAATTACCTAATACATTTTGTTATTTTTACACAAGTTATATCAACAAATCTTTTGATTTATTATTATAAATATTGATTTAATAAAAGCAAAGCCGGAGTATTTAAATAATAAATTGTTTTATACTAAAAAAAATCTAGAAGGAGCAGACTTGGTGGATCATCATATTTTGCTGTCAGTAAACTTTATTTTACATGTATTTTAATTGCAAGTATTATAAGTTTTTTCTTTTTTAAGTAAATTGATATTATTTTTGATAAAAAAATAAATCACACTATGTGACTAGGTCGATTTTTATGTATAGTATAGAAAATTGTATTGTGTCCTTTTGAAAACTGTAATATAAAAAATGGTAAAAAATTTTCAATTTTCTACAATTAATATTTTATTAAATACAAAAAAAAAAATTCGTAAAAATTGTAATTTTTTATTGTAATTCACAATTTCGTAAAGAAAAATTACTTAAAACGCTTACATAAAATTTATTTTAGATGTTTTTCATTTATACTGTAATACAACTTACGAGGAACCTTATTGTATTAAATTTTTATGTTTAAAACATCCGGACAGTTTTGAAAAATTATCATATATAGAAATTTTAATGTAAACATTTAGTATAAAGTTCTAAAAATTTTCTTTTGAACATGATATGTTTTTGGGCTGGATACAACTTATTTTTTTGTAATTGTGATGTATTTTTCGTCAATCTTTTGACTAAAAAGTTTTCTGACGATTGATGTGAAGATAATATTTTCGACTCTAAAACTTGATGATCAACAAAAAAAAATATACATTATTATTGTCAAAACAATACATTGAACCTTCGCTCCATTCAGAATCTAAAATATTCGCTAAACTGCTATTATTTATACCTTAAACAAATTTAGTAGACATAAAAATAACGTTTTAATATTTCATTTTAGTTTAGATTAGATTAGATTAGGTTCATAATTCAAGCATTATTTTTTTTTACAGTTCTACAATCGGCAAGGCGTGTACTCTTTATTGTTTATATAATTAAAGTTGAATTATGAATGTTTCAATGGTTTTATGTTACAATCCGATTTTTATTGATACATTAGAATAACTAAGAATGTTAGTATGAATAATTATATTAATAAATATTTTTAGATTAACATTATTAGAAAATCTGAGTTCTTGATTTAAGGGTGCTTGAAAAAATTATCATTGTAGTATTGTATTATAGGAATAATTGTTTTTAAAATGGGTAGACATTTTTTCCAGCACACTATCTAAAAATTTTAAAATTCTACGTGACTATAATGATAGTCTCAATTTATTGCTGATTGAGTTCAATTAACCTAAAAAAACATCGTATAATAAATCCAGTTACAATGTGATTGGGAGGATGACGCAAATAATATCACGATCGACCACACTATTTAAATCTATATAATATATTATATACCACCCGATGCTAAACAACTATAGGAAAAAAATAAAATAGAGTTCTTAAAAAAAAAATTGGTTCCCCTTTATTCGTCTTCATATGCTTTCACTGTGTATTGTTTTACTTGGGTACCAATAGTGACCATGGCACATTTGTTTCATTTTTGTATTTATCGTGTTTGCGAAACTAATCGTGAGCATTAGGTATTCTCTATTCATCTATAAAGAGAAGGTCAGGTAACAAAAACTAAATAAATATTATGTTTTTTTTTAAATTTATACAATGTCCAGTAAATTGATTGACCATATAAACCGATGTATTGTTAGTTGTTACAGTTAAAATATATTAATAGCAAGAACAATGATTGACAAAAAAGATAAAGGTTTCAAACTTTATGAAGGCATTGCAGTGTTATTAGTTTATTACTTACTTTATGTTACATCCATTTCAAGTTTTCCCGTTTCTGTGTACCACCTGAGGGAGTTTTCTATTGTGACTTTCTCTGCGTAATTAGTTAATAGATATCAATAAATTGGTGATTTTATTAGTGATTGAGTAGATTGTACACAGCAAAAAATCATAATTAACTAATTGATATTATAAGTTACATTTATCAGTCATTATTCATCACTTTTTGAGCAGTTAGTTAGGAAATTTTGCTTTAAATACCTACTGGTTTTATATGGTCGATTATATCGTGTAACAATAAATTTTATTCTGAACAATGATCGTTATTCATTATAATATGATTAGTATTTAGGACTCATATACATTAATATGTTATTCAAAAATAGTAATTTAGAAATTTGTTATAATATGAATTTGTGATATTTTCGAGGTTGAATACACCTTAGGGTAGAAGTGCTTTAAAAAATTATACATTTTGGTTATTTTTTTCTCTTAGATTTTTTTATGTCCCACCATTCATTTGTTTAGAATAAATTCTATTTTTTTTTTTTTAATGAATTTTTAATTTATTTAATAATATCTTTAGATGGATATCTTTTGAATAAAACAACTATAATATAAGATATATAGTTTATAATGCATTGCTAGGATTATTTTTAAAAACTATTTTAACATGCATGTTCCAAAGGTATTTGTTTTGCGGTGGAAGACCACAGGTGTGGTATAATTGTAAAATAATATTGATTCTATAAAGATAAAAAATAACTGAGAACAAACATGTCTCAGAGCAAATTTTGAAAGGACAATATCAATTTGATGAGTTTTTATTCACCACGTGAAATTATATTTAGTTTATTATAACCATAAATATATTTATTTTTTTTATGTTTAGATTATATACATTTTATATATTATCGTGGTTATCGATTGAGTAGGTAAATAATATAACTTTTGAAAATCTATTTTTATAAACAAAAATAAGGCTTACTGCAAATAAATTAATGTGCTATTAAAACATCGAAAGAATTTCTATAAATATTTAAAAAAAATTTGTATCAACTGTATATTTTTTAATTGCAAATACTCCTTATTATATATTATAATAGTTTTGGTTGTAATATGTATCACTTATTACATATTTATTGATAGTTACTATTATACTTATAAAGTTATAAATTTATAATATAAATTTGTTTTATTGTCATAGTAATGGATATGGCTCGAAATAATATATTTATTATAAACGTGCACGTTTAAATAGTGTATAACGCATTAGAATAGGTAATCAGTAAGCGTAATAATAGTAAAGTAAAAGGTAAAAAGTAAATAAAAGGTCATGCTCAAAACATTTTAGTTAATAAGTGCTTAATAATTTGATGTCGGTTACTCAGAAACATAAATTTTTAAGTAACTAACCGAGTATTCATGTTTTCTGTAAAAAATTGTAATTTAATGATGTACCTATTTCCTTAAGAAAAGAACAATTTGTACGACTTAATTTAAACATTTTACAAATGTACAACCAATTTTATTACTATTACTTAATTGTCTTTATATGATTATTATGATGAATATGTAACATAAAAAATAAAATGTTAAAATAATATAAATTGTTCTCCCGTATAATGGCTTTATTGATAAAGCCGTAATAAAAAAGTAAAAATTTACTGTATTTAAATCATGGTATTGGTAATCTTTGTTTAAATATATATATATATATACGAGAACACCAAAAATATAACACAGAATATCTAGTTTAGTAATAAGCCTAATCATTTATGATAACTTCATGTTAATGCTAAAACAATTATATAAAATAACATCCTGAGTCAGTTAAGGTTAGACTATTGGCCATAAAAGGTTTCACACGTTAAGTGTATCGTTATTAGTTTTTATATTTCAGCTATAGCTTCCTTCCATTTTCACTTTCTCCTCTTCATTTTTCTTTCTCCAGAAACCATTAGCCGAATGACCTTTACCGTCGGTGCTTTTGATGCGAATTAAAATCAAATTTTGGCCTCTTCTTTGAGGCTCCTGTATTAAAATCTATTGTCAATTGAAACTATAAATATGAAAGTCAACCACCTGCCATAATATGGTTTTAACAAACCCGCCAGAAGTATGTTTATCCATTTTAAGATAAAAATTAAAATATGTCGCTTTAAAAATCATTTTTTTTTGTTTTAATTGTGTAGTGATTAGCTTATATATATATATCTAGCTGTTTGGTACGAGAATAAACACATATTATAATCGATAATATGTGTATATTATATACATAATATTTAATAAAAGAACTTTTATTTTATTTTAATTTAGATTATTAAATAAGTTTGCAATAGTTATTATTTTAATTATTATTACGTATAATAACTGCAGCAAAGTATAATAATAAATGTAATAAAGTATATAAAATATAACCGAGACTTGAATTTTTAATAAAATATTTTCCTTTTATTTAATTTATACATTAAAATCATTATTAGAAAAAGTTTTATATTTTGTACATAAATATTGAGGTGAAGAAATGACGTTGTTAAATTTACAGCGTAGTCAGTGGTTCCATATTAGTTATAACATTATATACTTACTTAAATATTTGGGAGACGTAAGCCAAACGTTATACTATCAAATTTTCGTTCACTAGTTTCAATAGTGTGCTGTCAGACTTAATACTATAGATAATTTATTTATAATTATTAAAATTTCAGGTAAGAAAATAATCTATGCTTAAGCGTTGGATTTTATTCGATATTTAAATTTTCAAGCGAGATATGAGTATTTTTAATATCCGATATTTAACATACCCATATCTTGCTTGAAAATGAAAATATTAAAAATTCTCTGGTGCTTAAGCACAGATGATGTTCTATTTAAAAGATTGATAATTAGTTAATGTTGGTATGGCTTGTTAGGATGAAATTTACGATGTAAATTTATTTCTTGTTTAGTATAGGTAGGACATAGGTAATATATCGATTGTATATGTTGAATGTACGAGTATACGAGTACAATTCCAATTATTTTTTCCGTTGAAATTACAAAAAAAAAAAAAATTATAGTGGAATGTCTGCATGTGTATTGTGTATTGATATTCGTAATAGTATGAAAACTCTGAACGTTATTACTCTATAGCTCGAGTTAAAAAAAAAGGTTTTTACTGGAAATTAATCAATGTATTTTTTTAGAAAACATAAATATTATAAATTAAACGTTACAATATTTATTAGAAGTGTATATTATATTATTTCATTTTTTTATGAACAAAGGTAGGTACATTACCTATACCGGAGTGGAGTGGCCAGTCTGGAAATAAGAATTTTCCATTGTTTCATTTTTCATGGTGGCCTGGTTATTTACAAAATTAGTAAATGCATCAACTTATATAGTTTACACACATAATTAAAACATTAGAAATTACGAGATTATTGTAGATATTACATATGCAATAATTATAATGTTACATTTTAATAGTCTTGTATGAAGTATGAGAAAGCATCTGATATAAAATTACACAAACATAAAAAAAAATTGACAACAAATAAAATCAAAATAATATCGTGATATTGGCTGTTTATCTTTATAATTAAACACCCGGGTGGTATTTGGTTTAAACTACAACCCAGCAAAACGGATTAGTAAGAAATAATTACTGATTGAGCCATTGACACTTTGTCTAATGAAAGTTGTAAGTTGTGTATATCTGTTGAGTGCTGAAAAATATTGCAATACTTACCTAATTGGCTAATTGAATGATAAATGATAAATTATAATACATGATCATCAGATGTATCATGATGATGTTTTATTGGTACAATTTTTGTCAAAAAATTGAATTGGTAAATTTTGGGTAGCCTGGATAAATTACAATCTTTCTGCCTGAATTTGATTCACACTCCACCTCTGATTAATACATTTAGTGGATTACAAACTAATCAAATAATTGTAATGATCTTACATCACTAATTACCTTTATTTATATTTTATTAACCTGACATTAATATATTTAGTAGGATAAATGCGTAAATGTAAATTTAAGTGTTTCCATCCATTTTATTGTTGTATGCCAATAATATATTTTTTAAATTCTCAAACCAGATCTGACATTCGTAATCTATAGTATTATTCAAATCTCACTTAGTACCTATAATATGTCTTGTGAAAGATGAAAAGTGTTTTAACGAAAGATGTCAGCCGCAGATCAAATTGAAAACTGACAAAATCCTGTTTGATAAATGGGTTGCCAAATAAACCGAACATTTATAATCATATCTTGTTTTTAATATCTCATATCTTGTGTTTAACATTTAACCAAGTTAGAATTCAGTGTCAAAGAATCAATTTGTTTCATATACAAAATACAATTATGAAAATATTGAAAACGGTATAATGCATGTCAGCTAAATCTTAAAACTGAATATCACGTGAAAAAGTAAGTTATAGCTAGTTATAGTACTATACTAATATAGAATAATTTTGTTTTTTTTTTATAAATAGATAAAACTATAAAATAGCTAGTTATATTACCCGATTTCTCCCAGGTTAAAATTATTATGTCTTTTTAAAGCGTTTCTAACATAAGTATTTTCAACTTCAGTACTTTTCCGGTAGAGAAGTGGATCTAGTAGGTTTATTCGAGAGGTCAGCATGAGCCTGAAAAAACACAAATAAAAATTCCTGTAGATACATGCAATTTTCAATGAATGTTATAATGTTTTTATTAACATTTTCTATACATCATAAAATTTTCAAAATATTTTGACTTGTATTAAACCATTTATAGGAAATAGCCATATACAAATTTAAATTTGTATTACTTTAAAATTAAAAAAATGAATGTCGATTAAAAAGTTATTCTATCTAATATCAATTATGACCCAACATACCGTAGGTGGTCTAGATATTTTTAATACAACAATAAATTACACACCTACCTATGTCCTATACTATATAGAACCTATAGTAATATTAATAACTTATAAAATATTATTAAAAACATAAGCTAATCACCGTCTCTATTTAGTATATTATAGTTGTTTGAATGCATTGAAACGATGTTAACAAATTATGTTAACACATTGAATTCGAATTTAATAATTTCCATTTCAGTGAAATTTTCAATGGCGAGGTTCACTCAACATTTACTGCAGTAGATTGAATTCTCTGGAATTTTTTATAAATATGTGTTATAATATGTTCTCAACAATTTTCTTCTAGAATATGTAATTTAAAATATGAATAAATAATACATAGTTTATTTATTATTTTTCATTGTTCATTATATATACATAAGATATAAATATTTAAAAATTGTTCTACACGAATCAATTAGTTAAAAGTATTTAGTAACTTAATGTTTACGACGTTTACGTGTTCAATATATTTTATAAACTTAAAATACTGTTAGTTGTGGGTTTAATTATTTAACAAATTAACTTAATAACGTCCTTTCTTGCACTTCTAAAATACTCATTCCAACATTTGTGAACATTTAGTCGCATACCTAACTGATAAGTTTGAATTGGTAATTATTATTAATTATTGATGTAAGGCTTGTTCTAAACCCTTTTCTTTTAAAGTATCATGAGAACCATCACATATGCTATTCAGTCCGCTAATGACTATTATTCAATTAAAAGTGTTCTCAGTGTATTCTTTTCATTTTTTAAAAGTATTTTATTATTTATTCTTAGGTAATTATTATTAAAAAATATATATTAAAGAAAACATTTTTGTGAGGTTTCAATGAACTCGTGTTTTAAAATTGATATAATTTAATTATATAATTATTACCCAAAAAAAAAAAAACCTAACGGTGAAAAAAGGCCTAGTTCCAAACTTCCTCACAAAAAAGTCGGCCTATCAAAGTAGTGAAATCTACATTGTGGCCAAGTCTGGTATTTTTTAAATCATAACTTCACTGTACTCTTACATTAAATAGCAACACTCCTCTTTTATTTGTATTGTTTAACACTTGACAAGCTTCTGAATGAATCATAAACTAGACTTGACCACTATGTTGATACCACTACTATGATTCACTGTCTTTTCTGAGAAAAAATCTAAACCTTTTTCTTTTTTCTGAGTTCTCTTCTCCCCATCACTCACGTAAGTCATAAATGAGTACATTCGATAATGATGATTTATGCCTCATTCATAACTGGCTAAGTGTTAAACAATACAAATAAAAGAGGAGGGTTGCTCTTTAATGTAGGAGTGCAATGTGGTTATGAATTAAAAAATACCAGACTTGGCCACAATGTAGATTTCACTACTTTGATAGACCGACTTTTTTTGAAGGGAGTTTGAAACTTGGCCTTTTTTCACCGTTAGGTTTTTTTTTTTGTGATATCATTTATTTTTGCGAGCTTCAGCATCGTGGACGACGTGTTATTATTAATTTTTTTTATCCTGGTGATAAATTAATGTCATGTTCATGTACGTGCGGGTGGGTACGACCTACCCCCTCTTGCCACTACAAACCACAACCACACCAACACTATGCGTCGCGATTACGATACGGTCGTGGCTATTTCGGTAATAACTAATAATTCCATTCAATTCATAAGAGTATTCAACTTGTAATCAATGTTTTCTTATGACGTTATCACGTAAAATTATCGTCCGTAAACCGACGAATATTATTAAAATATTCTATATTTGAATAATTATTATATTGTATTTTGTATTTGAATAAAATATAAATTTACAAAAATATTTTAGATTCTGAGCGGAGCGATGAATGTATTGATTTTACCATGATGTGTTTTATTTTATTTTATTTTATTTTTGTGTCTGTCATCACGTTTTGGGGCAGTAAAAATGCTTCGATTTTTGACTTCAGTACCTCGTTCGATCAGAAAGTGAATCTAGTTGGTACTTTGGGGGGTCAAAAGTAAAAAATTCTTAATACTTTTCTAAATAATTGAGAAAAACAAACTAAAAATTAAGGGGAAAACGGGAAATTTTACGCACACTCATTTTTCGACAAGATTTTGGTTTTTGATGTAACTTTAAAACAAATGACCATAGATACATGAACATTTTCACCTATTGTTTATATAAGTATATTCTATCCACCATGCAATTTTCAAAAAATTTAATACAAGATTCCTTACAAGTTTTTCAATCTTTATCACAAATAAAAATTCCACCGGAAATTCAAATTAAATTTTTATGAGCATTTGAAATTTAAATTTTTACAACATTGGATTTTCACTTTTAGCGATTTCCTTATTTTGGTGTAACTCTAAAACAAATTACCGCAGATACTTGAAATTGTGACTGAATGTTTATATAGGTGTTTTATATATTTGATAAAATTTTCAAAATATTTAGATTTGTTTTAAACTGTTTACTGACATTTTAATTTTTCAACCTTTTTTAGTTTTTTTTTCTATAAATATCGATAAAAATTTATTTGTTCGGTAGAAAAGCTTGAAAATTTAATACAAGGCTTCTAACACATTGTAACAATAGAAGTTAAAAAATATTAAAAATTCGTAGGCACGATTTTTTTTTATAAGCATTTAAAGTTCAAATTTTGACTAAATACGTAAAAATTACGGCAATGTTCAAATTATCTTAGATAGAAATTCATAAAAGTTTTCCTTTTTAATTCTAAGATTTGAAAATTTAATACAAGGCTCCTAACATATTTTTACAATAGCAGTTGCAAAATAAAAGGAATACATAGTCACAATTTTTTTTTTAAGCATTCAAAGTTTGAGTTTTGACAACATATTATGTAAAAATCACGAAAATACAGAAATTATTTTAAGCTAGAAATTCATAAAAAATTTTCTTTTTATATCTAAGATTTGAAAATTTAATACAAGGCTCATAATATATTTTTACATTAAAAATTGAAAAATAAAAGAAATGCGTAGACACAATTTTTTTTTACAAGCATTCAAAGTTTGAATTTTGACAACATATGTAAAAATCACGAAAATTCGCAAATTATTTCAAACTTGAAATTCTTAAAAAATTTTCTTTTTAAATCTAAGATTTGAAAATTTTTAATAATCTATAATATATCCTAGACAGATAAACCGTCTTCGCTCAGAATCGGTTTTTGTATACAATGATATAATATCTTTGGATTCAAATTTAATTCTATCCATTACAGTAATCCACTTGTAACCTACTGTACAGCAGAGCGACATACACGACTTACCCACTTTTTATGTCTTATAAATATAATATATTTAAGTCAACTACAAAGAATTTCTTGTTACCATATTGTAACGCTGTTTGAAAAGAAAACTTATGCGTGCTAAGCGCGCCACTTCATACGCTTAGAAATACGGTAAAATATACAGTCATCAGTACCTCAAACATTCGTTTTTGATATAGTTATTGGCACCTAACCCGCTCTTTTCCCAAATCGAATTGCGAATTTAATTTAATTTAATTAATTTTAATTGATAATAAAACAGTATCAGTGTGACCGTAAAAAAACCAAAATTATTTGTTGCCAATAACTACCACCCTGCCAATTACTCCATGCTACACTCTCTAAAGCGCCATTAATTTAAAAAAAATTTCGATTTTTAGATTTTTTCCTTTATTTACACTGCAAACCCTATCTTTGTGCCAAATTTCACGTTTCTACCTATCCGGGAAGTGTCTAATAATGTTGATAATCAGTGAGTGAGTTATATATATGGGTTAGAAAAATCGAGCAAATTGGTTCGTGTAAAAATACACTGGCATTGCTGAAACTTGGCCGGCGCACTACCTTACTTTCAGATTTGCGTGGAATACCTATATCTTAAGGAATTTATGGTAAAATCTCTTATATATATTTACTAATATTATTGTGATTTATGGGTAATAATTTAGGTATTTTACTACTGGCTTGTCAAAAATATTGGATCTAAAACGTAAATGTTTTTGTAAAACAATTTTTTTTTGCTAACTGAAAAATATACTGATATTTGAGTATGATTTATTTTATATAATTAAACACGTCATACAACTAAACCAACAGTGACATTATATATTTTTAGACGCACGTAGTTTTTTATTTTGGATTCTGAAAAAAGTAAGACATGTATTATTGGCTGTCAAATGATGTATGTATGTGCATTTTTAGTTATTTTTTGTTTTGTATCTAATGTCTCTTTTAGGAGCACTGAAATGCTTCAATCTACAAAATTAAGATAGTTTTTGGTAGGAAATCGGATCTAATTATAGTTAAATCAAAATAAACTCAAAACTTACTATACTGAAAATCGACTTCCCCAACGTTTTTAAAAATTATAATTTTTCTGAATTGTTACTATGTATTATTAGGAATCTATTATGCCCTCTAAGAACCATTATCATCGATACAGTAAAAGGGACGCCAAAGTAATAAAATTCTTAAATTCAATAATAGATATAAACAATTCTCTCAAATTGAACATCTGTTCATTTTACGTGGTACATATATTTAAAGTCAATTACTTATAAGGAACTCGTATCTTTAATAGGTTTGTTGTAAAAAATCGATTTCATTTCAAATTTAATCCCATGCAAGTTGACATGACAGAAGTCATTTTTACTTTTATTCTACTTGTGTTTTGTTTTGTTGAGTGCCCTCAGCCCATTAAATTTTCAATTTTTTGAATTGTGTATTTATTAATTTGCATTATTTTTGTATTAGTTATATCTAATATTAAACTCTATAATCCTTGGAAATGACATGAAGAAAATCGTAACTTACAAAAAAAGCGTCCTATAAACGTTTTACATAAGTCATAAAAAAAAAAGAATTTTGTTCGTTTCCATTACCGGAATTTACTGTTACATACTTACATCATATTAGATATAATCAATATTTCCATTTATCCACTACGGTGGAGGCAAAGCTAATTAAAATAAAATATACTGCGCATGATATATTCATAGTAATAACACTGTGTAAAATTATAAACGTTTGATTGACGCAAATAATGTTTCAAAGTACTTTTTAAGGTGTTCTATTTGATGCAATGTCAATTTGAAAATAGCCATTATGTTATATGAGTTAAACAATGTGTCTAAATAGTTTATAACTTTGTTCAGCGCGCTTTTTACAATAAAACAATATATACGATTTTGTTCATATGGACAATGGCCATGTTTTTCATTTATAGTTTGTAATCCATGCAGTTTAATGTTGTTAATTATTTATAAACTTTTTATGTAGGTATCTAAATGTTTAATTTTAACAAAATTGAGTTAAATGATGGATGAGATAACTTTAAACTAGATTTATACTCTTAAATTATAGACCATGCTGTATTGTAAGTATTATACTAGCTGCTTACACTTATAAAAAATTATTGTTGTTGGAGCCAAAATATAGTAGTGGTAGCTGTAAAAAAATGTAAATTTTGTTTATAAAAAATATAATAGCTATATTATTATAATTGTATAAATTTTAATATTTCACATATTTGTTATATATTAATAAGTAAACAGGTAATTATTATATAATTCGTCTTGAATTATAAAAAATCAAATCGGATGATTAGGCCGAAGTTGAATCAATCAATCTAAAAGGAGGTAGTTGGTCCCGTTAATGCATCAATATAATAGCTAGCTAGGCTGATTAAAATTTAAAAAGAAGATAGCATGGTTATGTTTTTAATAATTGCAATTTTTTTCCACGCAGTATTTTTATATCGAAATAATTGGTATTTTTTATCAAATCTAGGCCACTTAAGATGCAATTTAAAGTGGCATAAATGCTTGTTGGGATGAAAAGCCAATATTTAACAACCGCAGTCATACATACCACTATTATCTATTTTTAAAATAAAATGTATACATTATATGCTTGTATACATAAGTGAGACGTACTTTTACATCACTTCAATTGTGGTTTTGAGTAGCGCGGTAGTAAGTAGTAAGAAGTAACTTACTATATTAATTAAATATTATTAAAGCATTTTGTGGTTTATAAATCGAATGAAGTATAAAGTATATAATGCATGTATAGTACAGGGTCACCATGGTTTCACTCATATAACAATGGTATTGGTATATTTCATAGTGATTGGTACATTATACACGTGCACGGGTAGTTGTAAGTAACATTTAAGATAAAAAAAATATATTTATATAATGTTTTTAAACGTTATGGAGTATATAATAATATAAGTCTTACCATAGATTATTTGTTGCATGCCTTGTATAAACGTACGAAACACCAATTTCAATATCAATCCTATTTAAGTCTTAAAGTCTGTACGTATTACTTTGTAAAGTTTTCAAGTAAGTACAAAATGTATTTAAGTTGGAATTATTTTGTTGATAAAACTTGTAAGAGCTACTTATTATATTATTATGTTTTAAGTCTTACGAAAACTATCACTTACACCAATGATGACCTTGATAGACTATGCATAACTTTAAAAACAAACTAAGAATAATATTTACTATTTAATACCTGTTCAATAAGCGTAATAAGACCTATACAATTAGCCGATGACGAATACCACAAAGTGATTTTCCAAACATGCACATCTCCATTTTTTTTTTAATAATAAATTTATTCATATTCCAACTTATGAGATTTTAAGTATACCTAATAAAGAACCATGTTTTAAACTATTTAGATTTTTGATACCTTTTAATAAGTGTGCGTGTCCATACAAATTTATTTTTCTAACGAAAATCTACTTTTTTAATGTGATTGCTAAACAAATTAATTTGATAAAGATGTTGGTGTTCTTATCTATCAATTAAAATTTTAACTGGTAGTTTTTGAGTTATAAAAATGTATCAATGTGTAGTACGAATTTTTATGAAAAATAGGAGCTCCTATTATTCTATGCTATGGATTCTGCAGCATGGATCAATTTGTTAATGTTTAGTATTTATACCATATTACACTGACATATAGGTTTTTTTTTAAAGAAATTTTAAAATGCAAAAGGTTTATGATATTTTCGCAGTAACTATAAAATGTAATAATATCTTATGAAATAATGGGATACTTAAAATTTTTTTTTATCGGGCTGTATCGTTTTAGGACATCAACAACGTGAAGCTTTTGATGTTGATTGTTTCAGGCCATTCTTGGTCTGGACATTTTGAACCGATAGCCAGTTAGATTGTTTAATTATTTTTACTCTAATGTGGATCCAAGATCCAACTAATCATAATGTTAAATGGGAGATTTAATTCTCTATGTTAGTGCTTCGAATGAATGGGATTACTAATGTCAACCATAGAAATAGGTTTCCGATTAGTTGACCTTCTTTTTATTTATCAAGTAATAATGCCACATTAATACATTATTGTTTACGTTTTTATTAGAATTTTCATGTATATTATATTAGAAAATTTAAATAATTTTTAATAGATATTACAATACTAATTAACTTACAATAATAATTAAAAACATTAAGCCATGTGTTCTAAAACGTTAAAAACTTCTAACATACAATTAATACGGTCCTCTTACTTGATATTTTTTTGAACAATAAAAAAATGATTGCAGTAACCCATTTAATCAAACTCCAAAAAGCCCATGGCACATAAAGGCCATCTCTGAACAAACATCTAGATTTTACAAACGATTTCAGAAAAATAAAGAACAAAATGTCAAAATCTGCTCCATTTTTTATTTTAATAATTGTTATTATTTTTATACCCATTTCATACGAAATAAAGTTATTCTGCAGAAAATACATATAAATTGATTTCTTTTCTACTCATGTCACCACATGTTATTTTAATTTTACTTATAACAAAATGTACTTAATGGTATTATATTATTTTATATATAATTACAGATAACAAGAATAAAAATATTAAATACTTAAAAAAAAAATTGCAAAACATATCAAAACGATATTAAAAAACGTACATTTCTATATTTAATTAATATTTTTATTTTGTTTCAGACTTACCGAAGAGAAATTTCAGCTGATAAATGTAAGTATTTTTTTGGTTTTAAACTAAGATCTAATTCTTTATATACTTAACAAATATTCCTAGTGGAAAGCTTAATCTTAAAAAAGCGGGTAAGTCGTGTATGTCGCTCTGCTGTACAGTAGGTTACAAGTGGGTTACTGTAATGGATGGAATTAAATTTGAATCCAATGATATTATATCATTGTATACGAAAAACGATTCTGAGCGAAGACGGTTTATCTTTCTAGGATATATTATAGATTATTAAAAATTTTCAAATCTTAGTTTTAAAAAGAAAATTTTTTATGAATTTCTAGTTTGAAATAATTTGCGAATTTTCGTGATTTTTACATATGTTGTCAAAATTCAAACTTTGAATGCTTGTAAAAAAAAAATTGTGGCTACGCATTTCTTTTATTTTTCAATTTTTATTGTAAAAATATATTATGAGCCTTGTATTAAATTTTCAAATCTTAGATATAAAAAGAAAATTTTTTATGAATTTCTAGCTTAAAATAATTTCTGTATTTTCGTGATTTTTACATAATATGTTGTCAAAACTCAAACTTTAAATGCTTAAAAAAAAAATTGTGACTATGTATTCCTTTTATTTTGCAACTGCTATTGTAAAAATATGTTAGGAGCCTTGTATTGAATTTTCAAATCTTAGAATTAAAAAGGAAAACTTTTATGAATTTCTATCTAAGATAATTTGAATATTGCCGTAATTTTTACGTATTTAGTCAAAATTTGAACTTTAAATGCTTATAAAAAAAAATTGTGACTATATATTTCTTTTATTTTTCAATTGCTATTGTAAAAATATATAATGAGCCTTGTATTAAATTTTCAAATCTTAAATATAAAAGGAAAATTTTTTATGAATTTCTAGCATAAAATAATTTACGAATTTTCGTGATTTTTACGTAATATGTTGTAAAAATTCAAACTTTGAATGCTTATAAAAAAAAATTGTGACTATGAATTTCTTTTATTTTTCAACTTCTATTGTAAAAATATGTTAGGAGACTTGTATTAAATTTTCAAATCTTAGAATTAAAAAGAAAAACTTTTTTGAATTTCTATCTAAGATAATTTGAACATTGCCGTAATTTTTACGTATTTAGTCAAAATTTGAACTTTAAATGCTTATAAAAAAAAATTGTGACTATGAATTTCTTTTATTTTTCAACTGCTATTGTAACAATATGTTAAGAGCCTTGTATTAAATTTTCAAGCTTTTCTGCCTAACAAATAAATTTTTATCGATATTAATTTAAAAAAAACTAATAATGATCGAAAATTTGAAATGCCTATGAATAGTTCAACTTAAGTCGAAATTTTTTGAAAATTGCATGGTGGATAGAATATACTTATATAAACATTAGGTGAAAATGTCATGTATCTATGGTCATTTGTTTTAAAGTTACATCAAAAACCAAAATCGATTTTGTTGAAAAATGAGTGTGCGTAAAATTTCCCGTTTTTCCCTTAATTTTTAGTTTGTTTTTCTCAATTATTTAGAAAAGTATTAAGAATTTTTTACTTTTGACCCCAAAGTACCAACTAGATTCACTTTCTGATCGAACGAGGTACTGAAGTCAAAAATCGAAGCATTTTTACTGCCCCAAAACGTGATGACAGACACAAAAAAAAAAAAAAAAAAAAAACACACATCATGGTAAAATCAATACATTCATCGCTCCGCTCAGAATCTAAAATTAAACATTGTAAATCAATGTTCATAGATTGTTCATCGTATGATTTAATAGATTTTTGGATTAATAGAAAACAATTTTAAAACTTATTAAATGTAATCATAATATGATGGTTATCTTCTTAATTTGTTCTTATAATATATAACTATAATAAATTATTTATTTAAGTATGAAAAAAAATATTTTATAAACTTGTTGAATTAATTAATTAAATTATTTCTGTAATATTATGATAGTCTTTTTTTTATCTTTCCATAAATAATTCATAACCAATTCAATTTGTTGATTCACGCATAATTTTATGTAGATACCTATATCTACCACTACCTGTTATTGTTTATTCCTACGGTATGAAGGTAGATCTAACTTTAGGAACTATACAAAATGTCTTTTTATGTAATTATTTATACCTAATCTAATAGATTATGAAAGAAATAATGAATATATATATCACTTAATAAATTTAATTTAGAAATAGTTGTTAATAATATTAATGTTTAAAGTTTGTGAGAGGCACATTATAATATGTCCAATGTCCATGAATTTATAAGTGATGCTATCTATATATGTTGGCCATTATCAAAATCCTTTCTCCAAGTTATGTCCAGTAACGAAAGCCCTTTTGACCCATTACATCACAATCAGAGGTGTTTAAAGTGAAATTAACGTTACATGTTTTTATTACAAAATTAACTTGACTTACTATGGCTTTTCAATTATCTAACATTGTAATTGATAATTTTTATACAATTACAAATTTGAATTTAAGTATAGTTAGTTGGAAAATAAAAATAATTGCTTTGTCTAATACTCTAATGATTAGGTTATAATGTAGTAGTATGCTATTTCAAACAGTAAATTTTTAGTTTTAGTTATTTGCTTCCTAAAATACGTTCTTTGATTAAATTAATTGTTTATTATTAAGTAGTAAATTCAAATTTTTGAAGTTATTTAAGTGGACTGTAGCCTTTCACTCAAAATGTTTGGGATCGCCTTAATGTTATACCTATATATTATAATTTATTGCATTCATATTGTAAACAAATTTTAAATATTCGTTTTTTTTTTTATATATATATAAAATAAATAATATATTAGTGTATTATTTTATGCACCAAACAAATGTATTAAAAAATTAATTAAACGTTATTAAAAATTAATCTTGTATTTATCAAAATTTTAAATCAATCCCAATACTTCATTTAAGTGAGATATACAGATATATAAATACCTATAAATCAATGATGTACGTAAGATGTATATGTATTAATTGATATAATATATAATATCTAAAACCAAGGCCGTAACCAGGAAAAACTTATTTTTATTTGAAAGGAATGGGAAAGTTAAAATTATCAATGTTTTTATTAACTATAACAACTTCTTAGATACTGAATTGTGTATTAACTCACAAATAAAAATAGTGTTGTTTTTTACATAAGAGATTCGCATACGTAGTATAATATGTAAAAGTGCGTGGTACGTTGTTAATTATATTTAATATTTAAGATTATGTGCAAAGCTGTGCATGTATTGATTTTACAATATGTTTTATTTTTTTATGTGTTGACGATTAAAACTAGAAAACATGCTTCGATATTCAACTTCAATATCTTTTCTTTCTTTTTGAAAAATAAATCTATAGATGGCATGCTAAGGAGATAGAAATTAAAAATTCGCAGTAATTTTCAAAATAATTAGGGAGAAAAAATATAAATTTTAAGGAAAACGTGAATTTTTACGCTACTCTAGCTTTCAACAAAATCGATTTTCTAATTCGGTTATAATAAAAAACGAATAACTGTTGATACTTTTGATTTTCGCCAAATGTTTGTAATTGCAATTTCTACACATGATATAAGTTTTAAAATATTTTGACTTTTTTTAAAGCTATTTATAGACGTCCGACATATTATTTTTATATCGGTTAGAAATTGGGCAAGTGGGTAATGGTTCTGTATATATTAAATGTCTAGAAAAATTTAATTTAATGGATATGTTATATATTTATATCTATAATCATATATCATAGTATTAGATATTTCTGCAGAATTTTACATCATTATATCAAATAATTACAATATATTTAACATACTCTTGGTTGAAAGGAGTAACCAAAATATGAATGAGATAAATCCACTCTTTAGTGTTTAGTACTTAGATATTTAAATCAAACGCATATACATTTCGATTCGTTCCTGAATAACTGTTGGTAACTTTTAACAGACATGTTCACGAAAAAAAATATATTTATGCATTTAATTAATATCATAAATTATAAATATTCCCGTTCAAAGAAATTTATATTAGGGAATTGCGTTGGCATATTCATATAAAATATACACACCCAGAGTATTGTAATAATTACGTATTCGCCTGGAGCTATTGTTGACGCTTTCGATAAACACCGACAGTTGGTTTCCGGAGAGTTAGCCCGGAAGTATTCGCGAAGCCAATACACAAATACAATCGCGGAACTAGATCACGAATCTTTTGAGACACTGTACTGGTTCTCCGCGCATGGGCTTATTATTTAAATACTTATTGTAGTATGTCTCTAGTCATGATTATACAACGGTCTAATGAGAAACTTCATTACTTGTGGGTGGAATCGATAATGACGTGTACCTACCTAAATATGAAATATAATGGAGGCGTCATGTTCAACGGAAGTATTTCGTAGTATGACCGGTATTAAACTGCTGCCAGGCTAACTGAATTATTTTTAATTAGCATAATAGCTAATATACGCTTATACGTTTTAGTTTTAAATCGTTATTTATCTGATTTCATAAACAATAGTTTGACCATAAAGATCACCAATTACTTTTTGCTTTTATTGTTTAAGATATTACTAGGGTCTAAACTACACGTAAATGTAACTGCATGAGTATTGGATTAGGTACTATATAAATTTATTTTATTCATTAAAATTTAAAATAAATTAACTTGTATGACGTATAAAAATGATATTATATACCTAATATAAATGATAATTATATAATTATGTTTTTCATTTCAAAGGGCTATCCCATAATAAAAAAAATATATATCATACGACTTGGTGGTTTTAATAATGCAATTTTAATTATACCAATAAGCAACACGTTATTTCATAGTTTTTATTTTATACTACATAAATCAATATATAAAATCTAAAAAATCTAAAAAAGCGAGTAAGAGCTTTCCCATGAAACGTGAAGATCCCTGTGGTAAAGGTTTTACCGTTAAACACATCATTTTACACTACTGCAACTACGCCGATGCCAGATCATCTCTCAAACATTCTGGATCATCTATATGAAGCACTTGGACCCAGTCTTGAAAACTACAGCATCATCATAACATTTATACAAAGAACTAAACTCTACAACCTTATATAATGTATCAATGTATCTTTATTAATGTTAATGTTAGCCAATAACCTTATTTGTTGAGGTTTAAATAATAATAAAAAAAAGCGGGTTAGTAGATGTCACTCTGTTGTACAGTAAATACATGCAAGTGGATTATTTTAATGGATGATATTAAATTTGAATTCAATGTTTTTTTTTCATTGTATACAATATATATATATATACGAAATACGATTCTGAGCGTAGACGGTTTGTCAGTCTAGGATATTTTATAGTTTTAAACTATATTAATTATATTAATATTATTTCAAAAAAGCTGATAAGTAATAGTGGATATCGCTCTGCAGTACAGTAAGTTACAAGTGGGTTACCTACTGTAATGGATGGTATTAAATTTGAATTCAATAATGTTGTATCATTGTATACGAAAAATGATTCTGAGTGGATATGGTTTATCAATCTAGGTTCTAGGATATATTATAATACTATATTTATTATATTATTATAATTTCAAAAAAAAAAAAAAAAAAAACGCGTTCCGTAATTATTTAATATTATAAAATTGTGAAATCGTTCGTTTTTTCTCTTTTAACCGCTTTTATTTCGAGTACCGTTTCGAAAATCGAAAAATGCCCTCTTAAGTACTAGTTCAAGAATATTACCTTTTCAGAAAATATGCTACACTATTGATATTTTTGAGGAAGTTTAGTGAGAGAAAAAGTGTTTACTGAATAAAAAAGAAAAAGAAAAATAAATAAACATCATTGTAAAACCAATACATTCCTCGCTTCGTTTAGAATCTAAAAAAAAAATATATATGTAGGTACTCATAAAATAAATTCCAAATAAAACAAACCAGATCATTATGCACTCAGTCATTCATAGTAGGTACCTATATACAATTTATTATAAAGTATTAATATAAGTCATTAACGACATAAACTATTACAATTAAAATATAAAGTATTCTCTTGAAATTTTAAGTACCCACGAATAATATTTATAAATTACAATAATATAACTACAATTGCTTTCTTGGTTATTTAATATGTAATTTTATCTAAATTTGAACTTGAAATAATTATTAATAAAACTGTGTTAGTGTAGTTTATAGATTTTTTTGCGGCAGAATCGACTGCTTACATGGAATCTTTTTTAAATTATCTTATCTATAAAAGTTAAAAGTTTTGTACATTTTTAACAACAAAAGAATTTGTAAATTTTCAATTAAATAATTTTTGTCAAAATTTGAACTTTAAATGGCTATAAAAAAACCTGCCTATGCATTTTTAAAATTTTTCAACTGCTATCATATCAACTTATGGAAAATTTCTGATAACATTTTTTATTTGATAAAAGTAGACAAACTCATGAACAATCTTGTATTTCAAATCTTAGATTTAAAAAGACAAATTCTTATGAATTTCCTACCCAAAATAAATTGCAAATTTTCGTGATTTTACTTATTTTGTCAAAATTTGAACTTTAAATGCTTATTTGTTACTATCGTAACAATATATATTAGGAGCCTTGTTTTAAATTTTGAAGCTTTTTTATCTGACGAATACAATTTTATTGTCATTTAAAAAAAAAAAAAAAAACTAAAAAGATCAAAAAATTCAATTATTTATAAATAACTTAAATTTTTTTAAAATATTTTGAAAATGTTATCAAGTATAGAAAATGCTAGTATAAAGAATCAGTGGAAATTTCATGTGTCTACGTGGTAATTTGTTTTAGAGTTGTACCAATATTAAAATTGTTTTTGTTTTTCCCGGTGCTGTTGAAATTTAGTGCGAAACTCAAATTCGACCTCCCCAACGTAACAAATAGATTCACTTTCCAACCGGAAAAGCTACTGAAATTTAAAATCGAAGCATTATTTCAACAACTCATCGTGTACACAAAAAAAAAACACACAACATTGTAAATTTAATACATTCATCGTTTCGCTCAGAATCTTAAATATTGTTAATATTACTACTAAGTATTGTACGTAGTACTGTTAAGCGTACATTAGTTTTCTCTTTCTGGCCCACGCTCTGAAACATTGAGCTCAATTTTGCAACTATTTTTAATATTAGAATGAATTGACTTAACATCAAACTCAAAGGTAAAAATATTATCTAAGCACTTAGACTAAGGCACCTCATAAAATTACATAAGTATTTAATTTTAAAAATAATATTAACACCTGGGAAATATGTCTATTTTAAAATGAGCATGATTCACTTTAAATTTAAATATCATTAAAAACTAATAAGATACGCTGGATAATATTTTTACTAATAATTTGTATAAAAGGTTATTCCTTTCTAATTTTAATGCTAACAAAACAAAATTGGTTCTGTTTTACAAAGATTTTCTTGGTAAAACGCTCTTAAATCAGTAGAGAGAAAACGCATAGTATGCCGACATTCACTAACGACCTTTATTATAATTTATAAATATGCTATATACTACATTTTTATTATTATTAAAAGTTATTCATTACATTTCAAGAAATATTTTTTATGGAATTTAGTGAGATTCAACTTATTCGCATTCACATAGTCATATCTATATTATTATATTGCATATTTAAAAATTTTATGGTGGTGTAATTTTAATAATAAAATGAAGAAGTATTAATGACAGATAATGAATTAAATTAACGAATAACAGTCTAAAAATTAAAGATGACAGTTGATTTTTAATTATTTAAATAACAAAAAAAAAAAAAAAAAAAATTGAAAACAGAGAATACTGTCAGTTTTTCAAGTCGAGATTTGAAAAAAAAATATTTAAACAAAATTAAATACTCTTAATAATTGTTATCTGTATTAAATAATCAAATTCTAATTCATTTAACTTTTTTCCTAGTTTAAAATGTACTAACCAAAATATATGTTTCAAATTTTAATCTGTCTCTAAAAAACTCATTAAAATAAAGTATTGTAATTTAAAAATTATAAATATGTTCTTATAGTTTGTATATTTTATAGTAATAAGATATAATGACAAGTGATTTTTATTAAAATAAAATATTGTATTAAAGTTAATTGCATGATTAATTACACATTAAGTGTAGTTAACAAAGTAACTATTTTGAGTATATAAGTTAATTACAAGAAAAATTGTTGCATAATAATAATATTTTCAATAATTTAAATATGAGAAAGTTACTGCTCGTCTTTTTTATATAGAGCCGTGAGCGTAAAAACTAAAACTATAAATAAAAGATAGAAATAACTACTCTATTATAATGTTACATTATAAATTATTCATTTCACATTAAATTTACTTATTGATATATTTTTGTTTATTCAATTATGTAATATATATATATGAATGAATTGTGTGTATAATTCAATAATTGTATCAAAAAAAGAAAATACAATTTAATTAATACATTTTTTCTGTTAAAACTAAAACCTATATAATATATAATATATTTATATTATACATAGGTACCTATGATATATATATATAGGTTATAACAAATACAATTAAATATTTAAAAAAATATGTAACAGGATGGAACGACTGGGCGTTATTCAGTGGGTAGGTTAAACAAGTGGGCATTCGTCTGTCTTACCTAACTTTGGTGCAAGCCACTCTATGTTATACAACTTAACGTTAACAATATTTTTACGAGTATCAAATTAGTTGTTGGGTAATAAATAATAAATTATTTTAACTACTTTTATAATTGTATATTATTAGATAATTTTACATTTTGAGCTGAGTGATGACATTGATTATTATATTGATTTTACAATAATGTGAGCTTTTTTTCATCGGTAATCACCTTTTACGGAAGTTATGATGATTCGAATTTCTACTCTAGTATATTTTCTTGTATGAAAAAGAATTTAGAAAAATGTTTTCCACAACTATATATCGTACAATATATTATTTCGAATTGTTATTCATATACAATGATTTTATCATTTATAACATCAGAGCATGACTAAGGTGACCATACGTCCCGTTTTGAACGGGACAGTCCCGTTTTTTAAATCTGTGTCCCGTTGTCCCCTGGGAAATCTTGGGGACACTAAAATGTCCCGTTTTCAAAAAGTAGACAAAAAAAATAATGAAAATAAATGTTCGTTGACGAAATATCGTTTTTATTATATCTTATTTCTTATGTGTGCGTGTGTGGTGTGTGTTTGACGTTATTGACCGTGAATGGCATCTAGATAAGATAACCGCGAATAAATATGCGGAGCATCGTTGGATAGAAGTGTTTCAGTACTTCCGAGACAACAATTTAAACCACACCATTTTTCAAAAAATTGTTGAGTATGTTCTTTGCATGCCTGCTACAAATGCACCAGTCGAACGAATTTTTTCATTAATGAACAATTTATGGACGGCCGAAAAAACACAGCTACAAGTGTCAAGTTTAAAAGCAATGTTACTAACAAAAGTTAACTTTAAAATGTCTTGTACAGAATTTTACTCGTTCCTGAAGTCATCGCCAGATTTACTACAACAAATTTGTTCAAACGAAAAATATACAAGTATTTAATTTTGTAATTATTACACGAAAACATTTTGTTAATAATAATAAAATTACCTAGGAAGTGTAATAAGTTAATTTAATTTTTTTGTGCTTTAAAAACATTGTAAGTACCACAGAAATTTGCTAATAATATTATTAAATTAAAAATATTTATTTGTAACAAATAATTATGATTTTTTTTTTTTTTGTCCCGTTTTGATTAAAAAAATATATGGTCACTTTAAGCATGACCCACCTTTTTATTAATTTTTTAACTTAATATTTTTACTAAATAACAGTCTAATAAATATTAGCTTTTAATTGGCGTTTAAGTTTGTATCTATATACTTTGTGTAAATAAATGTTATTTTAACCGGTGTACCTCAAGGCAGCGACCTTTCTCCTCTTTTATATCTAATATACACTGCAGATATACCTACATCCTCTTTTACCATTCTCAATAATTTTGCCGACGACACTTGTATCTTAGTCTCCAATTCCGATTCCACAATAACAAGCTTTAAACTTCAACACCACTTCAACATACTCGAAAATTGGTTCACACTATGGAAAATAAAAATTAATACAAAAACAAATCTAGTCACATTACTTTCTCCCTTCGCCCAAACAGCTGTCCACCAGTCAAACTTTGCAACCAATTATTACCTCAAACCAATCAAGTTAAATACTTATCGATCATTTTCGACAAACGATTAACTTGAAAAGACCACATATTCGACACAAGAAAAAAACTTAACTCCATATTACATTTACTACATCCTCTCTAACGATCAAAATTAAACTTGAAAATCAAAATCCTTATTTACAAAATGTCGATATTTTCCCTTTGGTATTATGGTATACAAATTTGGGGTAATTCCTTTCCAAGTAACATTCAAAAATTCAATCATTCCAATCCATCTGCCTTCGCACTATTACCAAATCCCCCTGGTATGTTATTAATAAAACCCTACACTCAGATCTGAAAATAAACTACGTAAACCAAGTCACTAAAATCGCTTACCAAAAACTTCACAAAAAATTTAGCTCCCATAGTAACCTCAACATTAACTATCTTTCTACACATCATCACATTCCGGAAAACTCCACACGAAGACTCAAACGAAAATGAGTTAGAGACCTTCTCCATTAATCAAAGTATGTAGTTTCATTGGGAGACCTCCTACATCGTGCCATATTTTTCATGTTATGTAAACCTCCTCATTACTAATACTAGTTGTGCTTAATTGTATAGTTGTATATTTCGTATTAAATAAAAAAATGTTATTTTTGTAATTGATTATAGACGACTTTACCAATTCACAGTACTTCAAGAAAATGTTTGGTGCCATAGTTTCAACCAACCATATTTAAATATTTTGGGATTAGACATAAACATTTATATATTAGTTAGATTTTAAACAGTCATTAAAATATAATGTTTTTTAAATATTATCAAACCATAAACTAATTAAACTAATCACAATAGAAATACATTTAATATTTCAATATCATTTCATGTTTTCTTACTGATATTAGTAATTTATATGAGATATTCTTTTCTTTTTTTTTTTTTTTTTGGTATGTATAGGACATAGGTATATAATTTGATTATTTGAAAAATAATAATTAAAGATTAAAATCTTCCTTTTAGTCTTATTAATATATTTATTTTTATTTTTATTACTTATAGATATCAATAATTGCACTTTTTTCAATTCTATCATAATATTGAACATTTAGTATTGAAATATAATAAAGAAACACAAACAAATAATGAAATAAAAACTTCTTTCCAATCAATTAAAAAAATAATTTTGCTGCTGAAACGTTTTAATGGAAAAATGATATCTTTAATAATAAAATAATTTTTTTTTTAAGAATGCCATTTGACAACCTTTCAATTGTCAGCTTTTCAATTTTCTTACTTAATTTAAATAAATATTTGTTATTATAATTAATTAATTTAAATATATGTTATTTGCAATCTATACTACTAAATCTTCTACTAAAATTTAATTAAAAAATGAATAATTGATGGTTTCTTTATTATTTTTTGTTAAATATTTACATATAATAAAAATATTAAAGATAAAATGTTGCTATTAATAACTGCTTATAATTTTGAAGTTTTGTAACATTATGTTTTGTGTCAAAAAAATATTTTTTCTAAGTATTGAATTCAATGTTCAATACCGTAAATTGTTTGTTTTTATCGGAAAGAATTTGAGTTGCGTCTGGCACTTTCTAAATTACTTTATCCAACATTTAATAGCATTTGGTCAAATTATTAATAATTAAATTTTTTCCTTCTAAGACACTAAAGTGTATTCTTTACATGTTTTGGTATTAAATTATTCATTATTATTTAAATAGATTATTAAAACCAAAAATATATTTCTTAAACATTTTGTGAGGTTTCCAAGAACTTAAGTTTATTCAAATTGATGTATAGAATTATTTCTCTTCGTTCAGTTCTTATATCTTAAGATCTAATGAGTTTTACGGTATAAAATGTCTTAAATATTTTTGTTATGATTTATGGGTAAACACTAAACAATGACTGATTATATATACTATACTATCCTTAATATATATATATATATACTATTTATACTATATATACTATAGCCAGCTTTACTGGCTTATCATAAATATTGGAAATTGAAAGCAAATTAGTTTTGTAATAATAATTTCTGATCGAAAATTCGAAAAATATGTAGATATGTTACAACTGTTTATTTTTGAATCGGCAGTAAAAAAATCCATCCTGTAATATATTATTCTACTGGCGTACTTTATTAAAATTTTCATTTTATATTCTAAGTATAGCGTTAAATCATAAAGGTGGGTACTGGTTAAAAATTATATATGTTTTTAAATGCTTATGAAAACCTTTTTGTTACATTTTAAAAGTATTTTATCACATTTAAAAATTAAAAATTTTATAGTTGATTATTTTAAAATCTGAGTAGTGAATATATTACCTAT
The DNA here is from genome assembly GCF_037042655.1 of Diuraphis noxia. Taxonomy (NCBI): domain Eukaryota; kingdom Metazoa; phylum Arthropoda; class Insecta; order Hemiptera; family Aphididae; genus Diuraphis; species Diuraphis noxia. The sequence goes on from NW_028301714.1 coordinate 41,582,221, forward strand.
CTTTATAATGGCTAGAAATAATTGTTGAGAATGATCAAAATACATTCCTTAATCATTGTAAATAAAAACTTAATACCTTTTTACTATCGCCTATCACTATCACTATGGTAATAACTGCTAAGTAGTAAGTAATAACTATAGTAATTAATACATTTTATTTATATTTTATGGCTAATTTGTAAATTTTTTTTTTTTAATTTCACTGTTGATATCTTTTGAATAAATGTTAATTTTTATATAACATTTCTTTGGTAAATAAATCTAAGATTCATAAGTAGAATACGCTCTATAGGAGTAAAATATAACAAGTTAAAATTAGTATTCTGTTTGTGTAACATATTTTATTTCTGAAAATAATAAATAGGTACAGGTAAAAGGAAATATGTTTTTATATTCTAAACTTTTCAGTCTCTTCATGAATGTAGATTGATGTACATACCACCTACCAAATGAACGATCTTCCTAAAATGCAAAGAAAATTCTTTGATCATATTTTTAATATTATTGTGAAAATTTTTGATAGATATTATAACTTTACTAAGCTAAAAACCTAACCATAGTATATTATACTCCAAGAAAATATATAAATATATAATTATAGCAATTAAAAATACGAATATCGATTAAGTACCTACAAATAGTTTAAAAACCATATCATTAATACTTATAATTTTAATCAATGACCATACCCTTTGTTTTGCGCTACAAGATCCATGTTTCCATGTTATTTGAAAATTATTATCATTGAATTACTAAACGTACTAAATGTAACAAATTATAAATGTATTAGTTACATAATATAACTAATTCAATTTAGAATAGTTATAAATTTAGCCATTCAACTTTTAAATAGTCAATAACCTGATAATAAGTAATAACCTATACTACATTATAATTTACTTTCGTTTTCTTCATACATAAAAATATTTTGTTTCGTTATTTAGTAAAATAGTTAAACAATAGTTTGATAAATAGTCATGGAAATTCTTGATTTAAAATTTGGTTGATATAATTATTACAGGTACATGACACTTATAATGATGTAAGGCGAATAAGAAATATACAGTCATAATTGAACCAATATTTCCTCGTTTATTTTCCATATTTATGTTGTAATATAATATAGAGAATACGCGAACGCGAAGGACTTTTTTCCGTATTACGAAACATCAATTACCCTATTGTCCTTGAAGCTGTTTGAAAATCTAAAAATAATGAAGTATCTATATACAATAATGAAACTTGAATTACTATCGAATGTGTGACAGCAACTCTCACCTTTCTGTTTTTGTCTTTTTCTTTTTTTAACTATGAATATTGATATGTATATATATTTTTTTAGTATTTATAATATTATCTACGTGATATAAACTTAGAGATACTTTGCTCGGTTTGTCGTAACTCGTAATATGCCTCAAAAGTTATACTGTATTATTATATTATATTTTATTTTAGAAGTTATGATTTATGATTTATCACAAATTATGAGTGAATAAGATTGGCTAAAAGCGAAAATTTTCAAAAACAAAATACCTTTAGAAAGTCCTATCTATATTCAATTACGAGTGATTGAATCACTACTGTACCTACTTGCAAATAAGTTTTCGAAAATATAATTTAAGACCAATTTTTTGTGTTATATGTAAAATCTAAAATTGTGAAAGAATTCGAAAATCTATTACATAATTTTATTATTTACCAATTTCAAAACTTTCATAGGGTTTGTTTAGATAAAGAATATATTAATAACAAAATATTGAACTTTGGAATTCGTGATTTTATGTACTCTATCAAGATTAGAATATTATGTGAAACGATTTTCAATAAGTAACGCGTGTCGGTTAACTGGATATTAGAAAGCGTCCAAAGCTAATAATAAGAGTAGGTAATGCTATTGGATAACACCATTGCCTTGTAAGGGGATCACATTGATAACAGTTTCACATTATATACTACACGACCTACTAAATGGCTTAAGAACCCTATAATTAGCCAACCGATTAATTGATTTTATTCTATGGTACTGTCACATTTAAAATGCAATCAGAATTTTGTTAATCATTGTTTCTTTTCTTTTCAGAATACCATACTACCGGAAGCTGTGCGTTTTTGGGAACAAGCACTCATGGTTCGCAAAACCGAAAACGTTATTCGACTCAACCGGTAATTATATGAAAAATCTATTTAAAATAAATGACGTGCATTAACAAAAGGAAATTATATTATAAGAAATAATTGATATTTTGTTGAAGATCTTCTATGACCGGTGATTCTAAGATAATCAGAAATAAATTAGAAACGAAATTAAAATGAATCGAAGGTTCAATTTTCAACATTTATAATTATGGTGCAAATAAAAATAATCTTGCATAATTTCTAAACAACATTCAATGTCCCAAAACTGTTGGAAATTGCACTTCGAAAATTCAGATAATTCGTTGCGCTGTTTAGTAGTTATTGTAGTAGAGCGTGTATCGCATCATTGAGTAAATTTTTTTAAAATTATCTATGAGGAATCTTTATTAAAATATTCAATCCTTACTTATTGAAAATGAAAATTATACAAATTTTTAAATAAAAATTTTACTTAGTAATTCTGTAAAAATTTAAAAAATTATTATTAAAAAAAAATCGTGCTTATTTATTTTTGACATTTTTTTTATGATTACTGTGCTAAGAAAAACGTATAAGGAACCTATTTTAATAGTTTTTCAAGATATTAATTAACAAAGTGTTATCACTTATCATAGATAAATAGAAGAAAAATTTAACTAAGCCGAACATTTTAAATGTCTATATAAATAGCAAATATATATAAAACATATTTTGAAATTATATAATGCCTTGAAAATTTTTATATTTATTTTCGTATTTAGGAAAAATTTCAAGTCTATTATATACAGTGATTAATTAGGAAAATGATTTTGCATCACAGTTCCGGGTTTTTTCTTAAATTTCCAGTAAGGCTTTATTAGTTCTGATAATTCTACTTAGGTTATTATGAGTGGGGGTGCTAAATTCTCCAGCACAGTTTCGTCACGCGTACTGTAACGAATTTTTTATATTTCAACCTCGAATTATTTTACAGAAAATGTGTAAACAATCAAGTTTTTTATCGAAAAGGAGATCCTCATCCATACTGCAAGAACGCTTGTGAAGACCGAACGATGTGTGGTGAAGTACAAGTTCCCGAAGATCATTTAGAGGTAAACTGCGTAACTATTAGAATTAAATAAATATTAGAAGCCAAGTTATAATTTTATTTTTAAAACGTGATTTTTAATGCTGTAGTTGTTCTACTAAAGTCTTACAGTTACATTTTTTATTTATAAGTAGTTTTAATATCGTGTATCATTAAATAAACAGTAGTAATAAGTACCTAACCTAACTTCAATGGTTTTATGTAAATCTTGTAACTTGTGTTGATCTTGGAATACAGAACTCGAAAACTATCGTATCATTATGGAATGATAATAGTATAAAATACTTGTGGCGCAACTCTTTACTCGAACATAATATTATACCATGCTGTATCGTGTATTTTAATTTTTTGATGTATTGTATTATTATCATTTATCTGTAGAATAAATAATCTCCTGTTATTTGATAGACAGGTTTATGCAAGTTTAAACGGGGTACACGTGCACTTGGAGGAAAACATTTAGGAGACCATACACACGTTTCAATAATATACTTATTTATTTTTCATATTTTCTTTAACATACCAAATTTAAAATACATTTTTGAAAGTATTAAAAATATTTTTCTTCAATGTATTACTATATTTTATAATCTACAGCTGCATTTATGTCCAAAATTAATATTCAATAATCATTTAAAAACAATGATAATTTAACGCACGTGTTTTTAAAATATCTGTGACGGTCGTTTTTAAATAAATGGAAAAGTACAATGCATATATTACAAAATTGTAAACTCTACCCGCTATATTGAACATATCAAATTTATTTAAAAAAAATCTTTTTTCTTTATATCTTGTTTAAATGTATGAACAATTTTGGGAGGGTGGTAAGCATAGGGACAGTGTTCCTCAATTTTGTTTTATCGGGCCCATACATTAACATATTGCTTCAGTGATGCATCCACATTATTGTGGTGCACATATTTTCAACCGGTTGACACTGACCTATAATTTTTATTTCAACAGTGCCGGTTCCTTAAATATACCTACTTACATTTAGAGAGTTACGCGTCTCACCTAGTCACCTTATCTCCATTTTTCTTTTCGCAGTCTACCTCAAGAATGCTCTACACACCATGTCCTGTTGATGTTCCCGTTCTTCGGTCTCTTCTCACAATATCAAATACCGTCGATTACTCGTATCTTTCTAAAAACCGCATCACTAACGTAATTAAAACCAGCAGTATAAATCATTTTTATAATATATCATTGTAGGTATGCATTTTTACACAGAGTGTTGTGTGCGATTTTCCCTAACTCTAATTTTTCGTAGAGTGATTCGTTTAATTTTAATTAAGACTCATCAACCCACAGGACGCTCTTTAAAAGGACCTGTTTTAAATAATTGTCTTTAAGTACCTATACTAAAGAAATTCAAAAATTTGAGAATATGCCAGTGAGAATCAACCTGTATAGCTTGTTAAGTGTATAAATAAAAAAAAATCTGTTTTATTTAACCTGCCATATCTTAAGTATGTCAATATATTTAGGCGTGTAAGACGTGCAACGCGTCGGGCATGGACTGCGGCACGGGAACGTCGAAATCAGGCGTAGGCATCGAAGGAGCTGACTTCGTGTTCTACGTAAGCGCAATGGAGACGGAACGGTGCCACAAGGGCCTGACAGTGGCATACGCAGCCCATTGCCAACAGGAGTCGGCACTGGACCGGCCGATTGCCGGGCACGCCAACCTGTGCCCGGAGAGCATCAGCACCAAGCCGCAGGAGCTCGAGGTCCTTCTGTCCACGGTCAAACACGAAATATTGCACGCGTTAGGTTTCTCCGTGAGCCTGTTTGCATTTTACCGGGATGCCAACGGGTATCCACTGACTGCCAGGGAAGACAACGGCAAGCCCAGGCTCAACGAGAAGTAAGCTAATAAATTACCATTATGATTTATACTTATACTTTGCCCATTTGTCTACCAACTACCTCAAAGGAATGGTGTATTATATTTTAGGACATTTACTGGTTGTCTCTCGAAATTAAAATTAATGTCCTGACTAGATTCACCCACTATGACTGCAAACGACAGTACAATATTCCTACACAATAACAACAATATTAACTCTGCGTTTAGTTCGCGAACCGTTGCAGTTTATGTCATACTTTCTTTGATTTCCAATAAGACGGTTTTGATATTTTCTCTGATAGCGATGGCGTATTTTACAATAATATGAATAAAAATGAATAATAATATTATTTACCTACAATAATAATAAATAATAAGATTCCAGTGTAATTTGAAATATAAATCATAGCAACACTGCATGTTGCATTTTATGTTTGATAAAACAATATTCTTACTACTCTGTTTATGCTAAATATGTTTGATTTTAATGAATGATATACTTTGACAATCCATACCAAATTAAGTTGTGCGTTTTCATTTTTGACCCTTTATATAAATATATAATTGAAGATGTCTAAAATTGTAATATTTTATTTAGTCCACATTGTAATTTAATTTTACTATACAATTTAAATAAATAAAATACTTGCCTAATACATACAGATACAGTAGGTAAATAAAAGTTAAAACCCAGAATCCTACACATTGAACAAATAAACTAGTGGTCCTAGTATATTATTATATTAATTGAAGACCTATTCAGTAAAAAAATACAGTGGCCCTCCAATATATCTGAACTTAATCTAAAACTTAAAAGTATAAACTTTTTTTTATTTACTTCTGTTTCACATATAGGTAATAATAAATATTACTTACTGACAAATGTCTGATTATTATAGACTTCAAGCAAGGCAGTGGAGTGATAAAGTAATCAAGACTGTGATAAGACGAAATTGGACAGTACACGGTGGCGTGGTAGACAAAGAAGTTCAAATGATGGTAACACCAAGAGTCGTTGAAGAAGTTCGAAAACATTTCAACTGCTCCTATTTAGAAGGAGCTGAACTGGAAGATCAAGGGGAAGATGGTACGGCTCTTACACATTGGGAAAAAAGAATTTTTGAGGTATTTACTTTTTAAATAATAATTGTTTCTATTCGTTTTAAAAATATTTAAATGTATTTATATTATATACATTTAAAAACATATAAGTGTACATATATTGTATACAGAGTGATTTATTTAAATGGGTACACTAGTTATCTCGAAAAGCATAAATTTTTTTTCAAACTTTTAGGTTTATGTTTTTCTAAAACAGTATAATATTTTAATTATTTTCACTCTTATATTTAATGGTGAAACCAATATAATTCATGAAAAAAAAAATGGTTTTATTAATTTATGATATTTTAATCATATTATGTTACCAATTGAAAAATCAAAATTTGATAGCAATTTCACCGATAAAATATAAGAGTGAAAAAAAATTATATTAAATATTATACGGTTTTAGTCGTTTTAGAAAAGCATAAACCTAAAAGTTTAAAAAAAAAGTTAATACTTTTCGAAATAATTAGTGTACCCACTTAAATGGATCACTCTGTTTACAATTACCATTACATATTAATTGATATTAATTACTTTTATCAATCTTGTTGAAGTATTTATTTTAAGATTGATTATTGTGTTATAATTTTATATTTTTCCTTAATTTTTCAAGTTAATTTATAAATGGAAACAATGGATTTGAGTATAGCATAATATATTATGATAAATATGTTCTACACCTCCTTTTTTTCCAATGAGCCTTTCCTGACTCTTATGATTTTCCAATCGACCAAAGTAATCAGTAAATTGGGTTATATATCATATTTTGTAATGATTAAACATAACATAGTTCATAAAATTTGCATCAATCATAAAATAAAATGTATAATCAATAAACCACTTGAGTAATACATTACCTGTAAAATCGAATAATATTATTTTCTGCTTTAGTAAACAATAAGTTTAGAGTATCTATGGATTGGATTTAAACTTCAAGGCTTTTATAAGTTTATAAAATGTTTGAAATGTATTAAAAACATGTTTTTTATGAAGTTCTTATAGTATATTAAAATTTCCAAGTGTCAAATTCAATTGAAAAACACTTACTTATGCTGAGTATTAAATATATGTTCGAATACATTCATTAATACAACGATTATATCCAAAAATACTTTAACAAATCAGTTTCGCTTTCAATAAACAACAATTTTTAATTTTTTTATGCCATTATATTTAATAGCCATTTTAAGAAAAGTGGTTTTCGAACTATCAATTCTGATTTTTTGTATAGGTTATTAAGACATGAATCGGATTAAGACCCGAAATGTTCGCAGACTATTTAATTAATAAATAATTTGTATTTTCTTGACATATCACCCTTTTCAAAATATTTTGGTTCTTCTAGGTCAATTTAAATATTTAAAATTGAATATAACGTTCCTAAAGAGCTATTATTACTAAAATTAAAAAATATAGTCACGATTTTTTTTAAAGTATTTGATGGCAGGTTAGATTTTTAACTTTTAAATCATCTGTAAAATAATGCAAATCCAAGACACGGATTTTGCTTATAAAATATATGAACACCAATAATATAATAATTGTATTTTATAAGTTTAAGTTTTAGGTTGTATTACTATATAAGTAACAATTTTCTACACCTTAAAATACAATGGGGTATTAAACTATAATTATCAATTTTAATTTATAAATACGACTGTAGAAAAACTACCATTAAATTAAATAGTTATTATTTAAATAAAGCTAAGCCTGCTTAGGTAGTACTTTGAAGTAGTATTGAATTTGAATTTGTTTCCACTTTTCATAGTGTTCATTTGTATTTATTAATCAGAATTTTATCAGTTGATCTAACATAAAAAAATTCAATGCTTGCTTTTATGTAATATCTTAAGCTGCAGATGATCTACAATCTATTTGTCCCTAGAAGGATCTATAGGTATTAGGTGATAGAAGCTAGATTACATGGATATTGTAAATAAATTACTTCTGTGCCACTGGTAAATCTTTGCAGTCGTATAAAATTGTATATGTATTGAAATATGGTGAAACGTTTGAGTGCAGTATGAAAGATTTTCCTGTAAATTAATAAAACGAACTTGCATGGACGCATTTATGAAAATACCTTTGGACACAATACATGAACATAACAACTGATATCATTTCAAATTTTACTTGTATTTCTTATTTAAAATTACTTACTGAATCTAATCATGTTTTTGCGAATGCTACATTTTCGTATGCACTGAAACTTTTCTTACAAATATACAATGTGCGTGTTTGGAATTAAAAATAATATTAAGAAAAGAAACTGAAATATGATTAAAATTTGTACAAAAATGTTAGAAAACTTACCTATACCTAAAAGAATAAAATACATTAAAGATTAAATTAAATACAAAAATTAGAACCACGCTTTGTGGCAAACAAAATGTATATTGATAACAAATATATAAAAAATATATGTATAAATTAGAATAACACTTTACGTCAAAAATATTAATTAATCACAAAAAAAAATTATTATTTAAATATTTTTGCAAGACTTTTGAACCTATCTATTAGTGGTATATTTTAGATATCTAACGCTAATATACCCTTGGAGTTTATATAAGTTTCAATTTTATGTAAAGGGAAATATTTTACTCCATAATTGTATATGGATCTACGCGCAAAAAGGTTCTGTTATGGGTAAATGCGTCCAAACGTGTTTTACTCGTGGATAATATATGTTAACTATTGTTTTATATGCCCGGAGAGAATGCTGTATGAGTCTGATATTCAAAAACTAGTTCAACGGCTTAGGTTTGGGCAATTATAGTATTTTATTATCAATGAAAATACAGATAATATTAATTACAATATTACAACTAATTATTGAGTTTGTAAAATTAATTGATAGCATTATAGATTTTGATTTTTAGTTCAGAATATGTATTATAAAAAAATCGTGATTAACAATAAGATAATCTAATTTTGGCACCAAACTCTTAGAAAATAAGGGTTTTGTGGATTTAGGTATACAAAATGGTTTTAAGACTTGCTAAAGTTGAATATTGGAACTTTAAATTTTTATAAAAATTCTGGGCAATCCAAATTTAATGATTTTGTGTAAGAAAATAGTATCGAATTACAATCATCTAATTGTTGATATTTTTAGTCTTATAGCTTTATAGCTTTATTATAGTTTTATAGCTGCTCAACACTCTGATTAGAGTACTAGACCAACTAGATTTAAAAGGACCTATACTTTGTACTCAGTTTTCACTATGAAATCGCATTATATTGATTAATATCAGCATTTCAGGAAGTATGTATAATAAAAACAATAAACAAAAGTATGTAATTATCTCAAAAATATTAAACTTAAATTCAATCATAAAGTCATTGTTTGCTTCTTTGATATGTCTAATGAAAGTGCAAATAATATTTTTGTTAAAGTTCACCTTTTATTACGTTTTAGACGAATCAGTTTATTAATAATTATAATTTAAAAACAATTTCAAGTTATTTTATGAATTCTATGAAATAATATCTCCGTTCTCTTATTGAAAAAATTTAAAAATAAAAAAACAATTTAAATCGGAAATATCAAATATGTGATTATCCTTTTCATCTTGTATTAACTGGTAATTTCAAACATTTTATTAATAGTAGTGTTCTGCTCCATTTAATTATCACAACGATAGAAATTTTCAGTAAATCTACTTATAGAATTTATCAAAAATTGAGAATTTTTCAACAAAATATAATTACGGTCTCGTACAATTATGAATACTGAATATATTCTCACTTTATAATTAACTATGTGAATAAATTATGATTTACATCTCACCTCTATAATATGCTGAGTATACGCATATTATTATTATTATTTGAAAGGTATTATAAATTATTGTACTTGCAATACAATTATGACTGTAGCACGATTACTCATTATATTTAATAGATGTTTTTAAATTGCTCGTGAAAATTATTTCCTAGTAACGATTTTCAAAAATGTTTGAATAAAATAATAAATATTATATAATTGACCGTTTTATAATAATAACTTTGATAGCACAAAAAAAAAATCAATTCTATTAAATTAAATCTAAAAGCATTTTAATATTTATTGTCACGCCTGTACCGAAAATTTAGTTTTCGATGACGGCTGAAGCATAGAAATCCCCAAAATTGGTAAAGTGGAAATTGCCAAAAATGCTGGGCGTATTCCCTACATAACTGGACACTGAAATCTATATACTACGGGGTCTTTACAAAACATAAACTTTTGTTTGCGTCTTATATTCATATAATAAATAAGCTCCTTGTATGACGCTTAAACCTGTCCTTTCATGAAAGTGTTTTTCGTTTTTGTAGAGTAGTCTGGTTGCTTCAAAGACCCCTGCATAACCTTTGCCTTGGTCGATGAACATAGAGGCGTGACAAAAAATAGAATTTATAGCTCGTACGGGGAGGCATTTTCAGACTTGGGCAAAAATAGCTCATCTTCCACCATTGACACACAATATACTGTTATAATTTTGAAATTTATAGATTAAAAAAATTACACTCTGGAAATTCATACGCTTCAAGCTATCTTTTCAGCAAACAAAAACGATTTGTTTTATTATTTGGTTCATTATATTTTTTTTCCCCCATAAATTTAGAAATGAGAATATACATAAGGAGCGATAATTATTTTTTGTTTATTTTAATTTTTTTACATGAATTAAAGCTTTTCAGCTTTCTTAAAATAAATTAGTTTAATTTAATTTAATTCAATAATCAGTAATTGTTAAATGTCTTATTATAAATAATTTTGGAATATGTAGCTCGAAGAATTTCTTTTATAGTTTTCTTCTGGTTGAGAATCTTTAATCTTTGATTTTAGGCTTGTATTTATTAAAATTATTCCTATTTATTTCTATAATATATTTAAATTTATTTTGCAACTTGTATAAATATTAGACAGGTATGCATTGTAACATGAGTATTTGTTTTAAACATAAATCCCTATACTTCTAATGTAAAAAGTAATAGCTGAGATATTGAATTAAGTAAGTAACAAATTATAGAGCTATCATAAAAATGTATAGTTATAAAATGTTTTTAAAACCAATTATCACTGATAGAAGATAGTTAAATTATTACCTAACCATGCAGCGTATATAAATACCCAATATTTATAACTCAATTTCTCAAGGAAAGTGAAAATCTCAGTTTGAGGTTTGTATTATCCCTGAGAATTAAGTGGTATAGAATCGTAGAATACTCGAGACTTAAGTCGTATACTCACGTTAATTATAATTAAATCGTTGACTACGTTTCCACTTTACTATTACAACACTTTTTTTCATTTAAAACTTATTACATTTAAACGTTTTCTAGAATGAAGCAATGACGGGCACTCACACACAGAATCCGGTTTATTCACGATTAACACTAGCACTGATGGAAGATACTGGATGGTATAAAGCTAATTATTCATTAGCCCAGGATCTCAGCTGGGGAAAAAACTTGGGCTGCGATTTTGTAACAAAAAGCTGTAAACAATGGATGGACATGAAACGTGCCAAAGGCCAATCCATCCATCCGTTTTGTAATAAAGTGAAAAGAGATCCTCTAGAAACCGAGTGTACTGATGATCGTAGTTCGGTAGCCCTATGCAACCTAGTCGAACACGTACAACCCTTACCAAACTTCTATCAGGTCAGTAACGTTTGTAGTTTTATAGTTAATTTATTTTTCTGTGTAATCGAGATAAATTCACAAAACTTATAATTTGATACAATTTAACATTTTATATACAACAAAAAACATTATTTATTGATAGAGAGATCTATAATTATACATGCCTCTATGATATGTTTCCAGTACTATAATATAACTACTTAGAAAATAGAACAAATAAAAATAGTAATTAAAAAAAAAAAAAAAACACATGTCATTCTAAAATCAATACATTCATCACTTCGTTCAGAATCTAATATTAAATTTCACTAACCTAGGTATATATATTATTTTCCGTGTTTAACTTTATGAAATACAAAATAATAGAAAAAATGTTTTCATGAAAATACAAAAAATTACATAGAAAACATAAAAATATCCTGTTTAAGCATTTTTAGTACCTACAGTATTTTTATTAAATAAACATTTACTTGGAAATAAACTAATTAAATTTATTAAAATGTAGTATCCATAGATTCTATAATATCCCACTGAATTCTGAAACGAATTTTAGGAATGCTAATTTTACTCATACGATTGTACACAGTTTACAGTACTAAGAAAATAGGGAAAAATATTTGTGTTTAACGTTATATTAAATATTTTTAAAACATAGTAACTATGTATAACAAAAAATTAATAAAAATGTAATAACTAATCTTATGTCATTGTTAATATTGTCAAATGTCAGCCAGTGGCCTTCGCTGCCGAGGCTTATTGTAATAAAAAAAAAAATTAATATAATAAAAATAAAATGTAAGAATAAAAATATATCATTACAGATAAATTAAAAAACTTAAAAAAACTTCAAAGTTAAAAAGAAGTGGTCTTACTGAATTTTTGAAGTCTAGTTCAATTGAATCTAATAAAATATCAATTTTATAAATTGAAATTGCAACATTCATAAAATGAGTACACATTTAAAGGGTTGAATTGTGTCAATCAATTTAGTAGTATCGACATTCTTCAAAATTTACGTATTTTCTATATACTACAGTACATAAATGACATATTAAATTTGTGTTGAAAATAATATGATTAGGTATATGTATTCTAGAGAATAAATAGAGAATATCAAAATTTATTATAATATCCTCAAAACGTGTGATGTAAAAATTTCAATAAGCATTATATTATATGGCATTTATAAGCCCTAATTTTTCCTATTTTCCATCAAAATTATAACGCACCAAAAATAGAAAACACTTCCGTGAAAAATCAGTACATAATAAATATAATCAGATTTTACTTGAAATGTTATAAAATTTAAGTTTTATTATTTAATGCTTATACTTTCAAACAAAACATCTTTTGCGTTAATATTGGAATTTCATATTATTAAAACTGTAAAATAATTTGCAAGAAAATAGTAAATTATTAACTCAAATAGATTTCTCTAATTTTGAAATTGGTTGTATTCATACTTTTTTTTTTAATTATTAGGTAAAAATGTTTATAAACTTGAAATTGACCTTAGTTTTAATTGTCAATTTATTATTGCTTGCCCAATGCTTTATGCTTATAGCTCACAAGCGTTTTTCGTTGATTTTCGTCCACCGAGTTTCATCCTCGATGTATTCCTAGCTGGTGTATTCCGCGTCTGATTTTTACGTGGCTGATATACGGGATTACCATTATTTGTATAACCCGATCCTCCGATCCCATCTAAAATTACCAAAACCTTTAGAAAATAATGCTATTTGCATTTTAATTACTACGACGCGCAATGTTTTGATGGAAAACTCGTGTTATAGTGCCGTTTATAACACGATGAACTACAACCGCCGTTGCCACACTTCAAACTATAATGTATTTTGAATAATGCATAAAACGTGATTTACCAAGTACGTGGTGGACGAAACGCTACAGAAAACGCCGAATATAATCCCAGAGAAGCCAAGAATTATTCATATCTGTAAATTATGTTTGTCAAACAATCGTATACCATTATATTATCATTCTTTTTCTTATTACAGTTATTTCTGTCTAATCTTTTGACCATTCTGATACAATTTTGATTGCAGTACCTTTAATATAAAAATATATATTTCACTTATCAAAAATTAAATGAAAATAATCATTAAAAATATTTTTTCATATGTTTGCAATGTCCATGCAGTATACATTGTTGTATTTGTTAATTTTTAACATAATATGTAATTGCATTTTTTTTTTTTTTTATTGTCGGATAACTGATGGTAGAGGAATTGCTTGGGTATTGTTCCAGTTGAATAAATTATTTACAAAAAATAGGATAAAAATTAGTTCACCATTACTTTGTATAAAAAATTTACAATTCATACTTAATAAAATAATAAAAATGTTATATCATATATATATAGTATACTATACAATAGGTAATTATTAAATTGCTCAATTATAATTTAAAAAATGTATGTGCTTAATACGGTCGAACAACTGCAGTTGTACCATTAACTGTAAGTAGGTACTTTAGTACTTATATTATTATATATAAAACACATAAAAAACATAAAAAATATACCTACCAACATTACAATGAGTACCTACCTACTAGTATTTATAATCAATGCACAATGGCTTTAATATTAATATTACATCCATATTATTTAATTTTACATTTCCAAGTAAATTTTTAATAATTATCTCTAATTAATATTTTTTATTTTAATTCAATATATAATTTAACGTATTTTTATTATTTCATCATTCTACATAACTATATCATACTTAATTTCATAGAAATTTCGTTTTTAACATTCGCTTATATTTTATAATACCGCTGTACCTTATAAAAAATATTAAACATGCATAGGTACCTAATCATATTTAAAAACTATATGCATTTTTTCTTTATTTAAACTAATTTAAAATATCAAATTATGTAATTACCGAACAATTAAAAAAAATAATATGTTAAGTTGAAAGTATTAATAAGTTTGGTGATGAGTACAAAGTGATCCATTTAAATATCTACACTAGTTATTCTAAAAAGTTTCAACTTTTTTTGAAAATATTTTTAACTATTTTAGTTCTGAGCGGAGCGAGTCTGTCACAAACTTTTGGAGCAGTAAAAATGCTTCGATTTTCTACTTCAGTATCTCGTTCGATCAGAAAGTGAATCTAGTTGGTACCTTGGGGAGGTGGGGGTCATAAGTAAAATATTCTCAATATTTTTCTAAATAATCGGGATAAACAAACTAAAAATTAAGGGAAAAACGGGAAATTTTACGCACAATCAGTTTTCGACAAAATCGATTTTGGTTTTTGATGTAACTTTTAAACGAATGACCATTTTACCGAATGTTTATATATGTAGATTCTATACACCATGCAATTTTCAACAAATTTAAACTTAAGTCGAACTATTTATAGGCATATGCAATTTTCGATCATAATTAGTTTTTTTTTTAAATCAATATCGATAAAAATGTATTTGTTATGTAGAAAAGCTCGAAAATTTAATACGAGGCTCCTAAAACATTGTTACAACAGCAGTTGAAAAATAAAATAAATTCACAGTCACAATTTTTTTTATAAGCATTCAAAGTTTAAATTTTGTACGTAAACATCACAAAAATTCGGAAATTATTTTAAGCTAGAAATTCATAAAAAATGTCTGAATTTAAATCTAAGATTTGAAAATTTAATACAAGATTCCTTAAAAGTTTGTCAATCTTTATCACAAAAAAAAAAATGTCCCAGAAATTCAAATTTAATTTTTATGAGCGTTTGAAATTTAAATTTTTACAATATTACATTTTTACTAGATTTCTCATTTAGTGATTTTCTTATTTTGGTGTAACTCTAAAACAAATGACCGCAGGTACTTGAAATTTTCACTGAATGGTCATTTAAGCATTTTCTATGTTTGATAAGATTTTCAAAATATTTTGATTAGTTTTGAGCTAGCTATTGACTGACATTTTAATTTTCAACTTTTTTAGTTTTTTTTTTCTATTAATGTCAATACAATTTTAGTGTTTGGGTCAAAAGTCTTCAAAATTAATAGGCTTCCAACATATTGTTTCAATAGCAGTTAAAAAATATTAAAAATATATAAAAATTACTTTTATAGTATTATTTTTATATTACTAAAATAATATAGGTATTATAACTTAATTCACACTTGCTCTAAATATTTATATAGTAATTTTATTATTGTTACTATATACATATATTATAGCTGCCCAGGCCCAGTTTTTGTATTTATTCTTATTTGTGTTATATTATTTTAGAACTTCGATTACATACCACACGTAACATCCGGTCGTGAAGCATATTATGGAGGATCAGTAAGTCTTGCGGATTACTGTCCATACATACAAGAGTTTATATGGAGATCGAAAAGTGTGGTAATAAGAGGATCACATTGTCAGTATCCAGAAAATAATCCTCGTAAGTACATAAATATATTATACTTGGAATGGTATATATCACTATTGTTCAGATCAATGATATTTAATTTAGATGGAATTTTGGTATTAAAGAATATAAAACAATTGTAATATAATATGCGTCTATGTATAAGGTATAAGATTATTGGTTATAGCCACTTGTTGTAGGTGTATGGAAATGCAATATTAAACAAAATGTATAGTTAAAATTTAATTTAATACGTTGTCAATTTGTATTTAATATAACAAAACGTAAACACTTGTTGATTTTTAAAGTCCTGTGAATCTCCAATCGATGACCGGCATATAATCTAATTTTTATTTGTATAATGGACTTGGTCTTAGAAATTCAAATAACTCGTAGTATATAGATACTTACAATAGTTACAGTCGAGTCAAAAGAAAAATAAATACTCCATCGTAGTTATCTTATATCCTAAGAACATAATATAATTATCCAAGTAATTCATTTTCTCAATTCACAGTTGATCATTTTGTTTTGTTCTATATAGATCCGGATAAGAACTTTGCATTAGAAGTATACGGAGATAATTCTAAATGTTTTGACCATACTAATCAGATGTGGGAAGAGCAAACGTGCAAACAAGTTAGACAATGGCAACATTGGGGCTCTGGATGTTACGAATATAGCTGTCAAAACGGAAGACTTCATATTATCGTAAGTATTTCGCTATTTAAATTATTGAACAGAGCTGTGCAACATATAATTCAAATAATTTTAAATTACAAATGTTTTATTAATAGTACTTTTAGATTTTGATGACTTTTCTCTGTGACACTATTTTTTTAACTGAAAATATTAATTGATTTTATAATTATGTTTGTCAGAGCTTGTTTTGAAATAAGAAAATTAAAGACCAGCCATTTGAATATTAGTTATAACTTAACAGTATAATCAGTTACATATACAAGTACCCAATACATTTATGCATTTTTTAGCTTTGAGTACTAAGTATTAATCCTGATTGACGGCTCACTGAATTTTCGTTAACACCTTTTTAATTAATTGAGTTTCTTAGGTTGTGTAATATAATTGTACTGTTTAAAAATATTTTTTTCCGATTACTTATTTTGTTTTCAACAATAATTTATTATACAGACTGCGTAATACTCTGTATTTTTAATTTGCTTAAAAATATTTTTTGTGGAATTTATAATAAAAAAAATCAAGATTATTTAATTTTAAAGAATGATGTACTTATAGGTAATCCTATAGAATACTATAGCTTCTCAATATATACTGCAGAGTTTGTTTTATACGAATAAATGGTTATTTAATTTGGATATTCTTAAATATCCATTAGTTCATAGAGTTAAACAAAAAGTCTGAATTTAATTAACTTGCGTTTAAGATAAATTACTTTATTTAAAAGCTTATACCTATATAGTTTTAAAAGGAAGTATTGAAACATAAGACACTTCAATGTAGATCAAATTATGTATCAGAAAATTATAGTTTACTATTCAACAGTATTATTCTGTAATTTTGAACACTACTTAACTATTTTCCAATAAAACAAAGCTTAATATGCATATTTTCAGAACTTATACATAGTGTTATGTATGTAACGGTATATAATTTATTATTGTGGTCTGGTAAGAAAATGACAGATTATTCTCAGTTATTCAAATTCGTAAAATAATAATTAAGCATATATTTTGAAATATACTTTGTTAATTATCACCGTAAACAAATTTATTTTTGATATATACCTACTGTTAATTAAAAATTTTGCATATTCTATAATCCACTTTAATAATAATAATTGTCGTAATAACCAATAAATAATTATATTATTATTATAAATAAATATTCAGAACTCTATTATTTAAAAAAAGTTTTATATAATATTTCATCTTAAAAATTTTAAATTACAAATATTAAATTTCAAGATGTAAAAAGCGGGTGATCCCTGCGTCACGGAGACGAACCTTTGATTTACAAGGGGTTAGTGAGCGATTAAGCGAAAATAATCATCTAAAATAATATGCTTTCTCTCTTACATATGTCACCAGCAATATGGATAATTCCGGTAGTTTGAAAAATGCCTAGACATTATGTATATTGCTGACCCATTTTAGGTAATGTAAATAAAACATGATTTTCAATATTATTATACATATGGGCGTCATTCATTTGGGCGAATAACCCAAAATTTACCTGAGTAGAGCTGTATCATTTGGGTGAGAAATTAACCGATCGTTTAGATGAATTTATAAATTATTGAATAATAATAGGGAAGTAACATGTTATATTTAACATATAATAAATACGATCATATTAAATATGAGTTAAAATTAAAAAACTAGTTAGGTATTATTTTTAATAAAATATTATGACAATATGACAATTTATATGAGAATATAATATAATGGATATGAGGTACCATACTAATAACAAATTATAAGATAATAAATTATATATGACAATTACAACATAACACATTTTTAACCATATACCAATTAGAATTAACTGAGAGTCCTAAGTCTCTAAAAATGGGAAGGAAAACGTATATTATATAGTCTATAAATTATAATCAATATGATGACTAAATATAATATTGTGACAATTAGTCATAATTTTATAAATTATTTTTTAGGAATAATATTATATAACAATTTTTTTTTTTTAATAACTCGGCTCGCCCAAACGATGTATTAGATAAATTAGGGGTGTGTGTACATTTCGCCCAAATTATGTATATAAATTCGCCCAAACGATATGTTATTTTGGGTTATTCGCCCAAATGAAAGCCGCCCATACATATAACCTAGATATTTTATAAAATACCTAGACATTATGTAAAATACCAATTGTGGCAAAGTAAAAAACAATTTATCATTAAATGTTATAATATAATATTAAGATTCTTATAATTATTACATGCCATAGAAAAATGACATTTCGAAGTGCACAAAACATTATTTATTTTTAATGAAAATCCACTTTTTATTTCGACACTTGGTTTTACAAACACATTTTAAAAACACTTGGCTAGAAAATATAAGTTTTTTTCTTTTACAATCAGCATTATTATTATAACTACGACAACAGAAGTAAATAAATTTTAAAAAAAGGCGGGTAAGTCGTGGATGTCGCTCTGCTGTACAGTAGGTTACAAGTAATGGATGGAATTAAATTTGAATCCAATGATATTATATCATTGTATACGAAAAACGATTCTGAGCGAAGACGGTTTATCTATCTAGGATATATTATAGATTATTAAAAATGTTCAAATCTTAGATTTAAAAAGTAAAATTTTTATGTATTTCTAGTTTGAAATAATTTTCGAATTTTCGTGATTTTTACATATGATGTCAAAATTCAAACTTTAAATGCTTATAAAAAAAATCGTGCCTATATATTTTTAATATTTTTCAACTGCTATTGTAAAAATTTGTTAGGAGCCTTGTATTAAATTTTTAAGCTTTTCTACCGAACAAATACATTTTTATCGATATTTATAGAAAAAAAATTTAAAAAGTTGAAAAATTAAAATGTCAGTAAACAGCTCAAAACAAATCTAAATATTTTGAAAATTTTATCAAATATAGAAAATGACTATATGAACATTCAGTGAAAATGTCAAGTATCTGCGGTAATTTGTTTTAGACTTTTAGAGTTACACCAAAACTAGAAAATCACTAAATGAAACGTGGAAACGAAATCCAGTGAAAATCCAATGTTATAAAAATTTAAATTTCAAATGCTCATAAAAATTTAATTTGAATTTCCGGTGTACTTTTTATTTGTGATAAAGATTTGCAAACTTGTAAGGAATCTTGTATTAAATTTTCAAATCTTAGATTTAAAAAGAAAATTTTTTATGAATTTCTAGCTTAAAATAATTTGTGAATTTTCGTGATTTTTACATAATATGTTGTCAAAACTCAAACTTTGAATGCTTAAAAAAAAATTGTGACTATCTATTCCTTTTATTTTGCAACTGCTATTGTAAAAATATGTTAGGAACCTTGTATTAAATTTTCAAGCTTTTTTACCGAACGAATAAATTTTTATCGATATTTATAGAAAAAAAAAACTAAAAAAGTTAAAAAATTAAAATGTCAGTATACAGAACACAACAAATCTAAATATTTAGAAAATTTTGAAAATTTTATAAAATATATAAAATGGCTATATAAACATTCAGTCAAAATTTCAAGTATCTGCGGTCATTTGTTTTAGATTTACACCAAAATAAGGAAATCGCTTCAACTTAAGTTGAAATTTGTTGAAAATTGCATGGTGTATAGAATCTACTTATATAAACATTCGGTGAAAATGGTCATTTGTTTTAAAGTTACATCAAAAATCAAAATCGATTTTGTCGAAATCTGATTGTGCCTAAAATTTCCCGTTTTTCCCTTAATTTTTAGTTTGTTTTTCTCGAATATTTAGAAAAGTATTAAGAATTTTTTACTTTTGACCCCCCAAAGTACGAACAAGATTCACTTTCTGATCGAACGAGGTACTGAAATCAAAAATTGAAGCATTTTTACTGCCCCAAAACATGATGACACAAAAAAAAAAACACATCATGGTAAAATCAATATATTCATCGCTCCGCTCAGAATCTAAAACTTGAAGTTGAAAATCAAAGCATAATTTTGAGTACTTATCGTGTAAAAATACACATTTTTGTAAAATCAATACATTCATCACTCCGTTCAGAAATTAAAAATAGTTAGTTGTATTTTATAAAAGAATTTTAGGGATTATTTTCTAATATGAATTTCTTACCTTTTGATTAAATGAAAATCTTTAAGCTATTTTTGTTACGTCCTGCTTTAAGTTGTTAAACAATTTCTATCAACTCTTTATATTGTACATCAGATAAAAAACTAGTACCTATCTATATTAATAGCCTAATTTTTACGATTTGTATGTAGTTAATTTTAAAAATTTGACTTCGTACTAATCGTACCCACAATAAAGCCACACTGCGACAAGACATAAAAATGACGATAATGTAATAAAATTATTAGTACATTCATATTATAATAATTCTTCAGAATTATTATTAAAGTAGGATAACCTTATCTTTACTGTTTCAAATCGTCCCACATGATACGCACATTTACGATAGACTACGAGTAAGTCGTTGATAATAGGCGATAACCAATTTTGTTTATCATATTTCCACCTCAGGAATTATACATAATACCTAGGCAAAGCTCGTATTATGTATATGACCGAGTAATTTTTGGTATTTTATATAGTGCCTAAGTATTTTGCTAAGTACCGGGTTATCTATAAGTGTTGAACTTATAAGTTTAGTATAACTGTATAATATATGGGCGTGCGTGTGGTGGGGGAGGTATCTATACATATATAATAATATGTTTGGCATATTATTGTGTAATAACACTATAATCATATTATATTATAATGTTTAACGTCATTTGTTTTTGTGAACCACAGGTGTCCAATCACACGTACACGTGCTACTTCCCCGGCCAGGAATTGGTCATCCGGCTGGTGGCCAACGGTTGGCTGCACAAGGGCGTCATCGTGTGTCCGGCGTGCGAAGAGCTGTGCGGCGGGTCGGACGACAACAAGTGCAAACCGCCGTCGGACGTGCCACTCACCGTACCGTATCACCGCGAACAGCTAGCGTGCGGCAGCACGGCCACAGTCTCCGTCACGGCAGCGGCCGTGGTCACCACGGTAACCGTCGCCACGCTGTTACTCATGATCTCGACGTGAACAAACAACTATATGATATGTTAATATTATGTACATATCGTATATTTTATCTCACTCTCTCTATCTCTATTTATCTCTATCTCTTTCATTATCTCCTCATATATCTATCTCTTTCTATTTTTTGTTCGTATACCATCGTGTGTGTATATAATATTCCGTGTCTGTATATATATATATATATAAATAGTGATTTATGATCGTCATCGTAGTCGTCAACATTCCTAAATTGTTGTTGCACTTTTCCGGAGCGCGAATGTTATCGCACTCTGTAGGTTATTGCGCTGGATTTAACAATTACAAATATCGACTGCAATGTCGGTGTGTCGAAAACTATTGTTTTCAAACAACAACAACTTACTATAATATATTAATGTTATTATAAATATTGAGTCAACGCGATATGTGGCCAGAAAAACATTGCACCTCAGTCAAGTCGGTAGTGATTAACATAATCTTATTTGATCGGTTCGCGGATTTTTACGCGCGATTTACCGACCAACCGTTCTGCTTCAGACTCTAAATTGTCTTTACGTTGATTGGATTTGAAATCGCTTATGCGTGTCCGCGGATGTTTTACGTTACATTGCAGATAAAAAATAAACATTAATAATAGTGATGATATTTAACTTAACGACTCCACTATTGCGTTATTTGATATTTGAACTTGACCATAGCTGTACACTGTAGAACAGTATAATATATGCAACGTCTAAACAAAATAAATTATATAAATATTATCGTTAATGCGAAAATATTGACAATCAAATTAACATTTCTCAAATTCCTACAAATACGGTGTGCTTCGCTTTTCCAAACCTTTAGACGTTATTTTTTTGCCAAACCTACAGAGGCTCTTGACACTTTCTTTTATATTGATAACACGATGTTTTATTTATTATGAGGTTTAGATTTTTAAGCGTTTATAACGTTCCCGCTTATTATTTCTGTGATAGCTATTATTCCATTTTATCATTTTTATAGCGTTCCATTGTAAACATCGATCCACAGTGGCATCCTCGAATCGGAGGTATGCAACGTTTTCGTAATATCTGTGGATAAGGGTCATGGGCCGAGGAACACTAAAGTATGTTTTGCACCAGATTAACGCTGAATGCTGTAATTATACGCCACTGTTCAAATCGGATTTTTTCCATCCCGATTAGATCTCTATTGAAGACATTAAGAATATTGAAAAAAAATTAGGTGCTAGAACCAATTCCGGTGATGAAAATGCTCATGTATGGATATAAATGTGAAATAAAAAGTAATTCTTTTAATTGTAATAAGTATGTA
The DNA here is from genome assembly GCF_037042655.1 of Diuraphis noxia. NCBI lineage: Eukaryota > Metazoa > Arthropoda > Insecta > Hemiptera > Aphididae > Diuraphis > Diuraphis noxia. The sequence goes on from NW_028301714.1 coordinate 41,605,458, forward strand.
TTAGAAAAAATGTTGATGATACCTATAATAGGTACATAATGTGTCATTATAATGATTATAATTTATATTTTAAATTTTAAATTGAAGCACGTAATAATAAACTACTTAATTCTCCTACTTCCATGTATACAAACCTTCGTTGATACAGAGTATCCGAGTAGATAGGAACCTATTTTATCTATACTAATTGTGTAATTATATTTTATATATATTAAATAGGCGACGTTGTAAGTTGTTTTTACTAACTTCATAGCCAAACAACTGTAATACTTAATAAACTTGTAACTTATTCCATATTTTGATAAAACAATTTTCTTAACAAAGGAAAAAAATTATGAAACAAAAAAAAACTGTTTTACTACTACATTTTAGAGCAGTTGCAGAGCTTCAAAGGTTTCTTTTTTAAAATTTCGAACTAACAAGTATCAACGAAAAAACATCATCATTATTTTTATTTCGAAATAGAATAATACCTCAGTCATAATAAATATCTCTTTTATTTCTGCCATGGTCAAGATATGTAATTCTATCAATATTTGCCTTTTATTCAGTGTAAACGTTCCGAGTATTAGGAGGTATTATTGTGATTTTTGCTGTTTTGTTTTCGTGCACTAGTAAAACGGATGTTAAAAATGCTCTAGAATAAATAATATTATTCTAGCTGCAAACAAACATTCCAGATTTCAGTACATATACAAGTAGGTATAAATTACGCCTATTATTCGTGTACCTACTGCCCTACTATATAGATACTGCTTTAGTGCTTTAGTAGGGTTAACTAATTGTTTGGGCAAATGTAAACATTTACAAATGAAATGAAACATTACGCCATCATAACATTAAGATGACGATTTTTTATTAGAAAATCTCCCATAACTTTATCGTCAGTATCTTTATAGTATATGTATTCTATCATAGTTACCTACCATTTTTTATTGTGTAAAAATATTTTTTTTTTAAGTACCTATTGTATTTACCAATTTTTATATAATTATTATGTTTATAAGTGTCACTAGACGTTAAGTTTTGAATATGCGTTTTTTTTTTACATTTATGATTAGTATTATTATAGTGAGTACCTACGTAAAATTAAAAATAACGCAAAGATATCTATTATGTCTGGATGATTTGCCTCAAAACTACATCTTAACAGTATATTTTGTCAACATTTTAGTAGCTGAGCATTTAATTGCTAATTATTGTTTATATTTATTATTTACCCTTAATACAGTGTTTCTGAATTATACAAATAATTACGTACTATTATTAATAGCTATACATACCTATATAGTACCTAATATTCAAATTATATAGAATCAATTATGTGTAAACCGATTATAATAAAATATATGTTTTGTTGTTCCTATAAAATATTTAATCGCGTTGTGTTGTTATGTTTATAAATAATAATTAATGACCCAGTCTTACGCGTGTCGTTTTGGCATGGCGAATTCGGTTTACAATTTTCCGTTCACTCGCACTCTGCGACCTCCGTCATCGTTAACAGAATGTGCATAAGATGACGATGATCATAATGCACATATATTATATTAAACTCGACACTCAATAATATACATAATATGTATCATGCGTGTGTATTCCTCTGGTTCTAAATATAAAATTCGAATTCTCCCACTTGTGCGTCACGGAAAAGGCCGTCACGGTGACAAAACAAATACGATAAAAAAAAAAAATTAATCTTAAAAACTGAAACGTTTTCGTCAGTCGCACTCGCAGTGTGTCCGTTGGACAAATGGACCATCGTCGTCGCCTCGACGCCGCCGCCGTTGCGCAAGTCGTACTATTACAGGTACTCATACTGTTGTCTTCACCGACCACTGTCATACGAGGTGAGTAAACATCAAATATTAACATATTATTATTATTATTATTATCATGAATTTGTGCACTGGGTAATCAGGGTAGACAGTTGTTGAGTATAGGTATACTCTGTGAACGTTTTTTTTAAGGTGTACAATTATGAAATATTATACTAAGTTAACAGCGTATGTGTTTCAATATAATTTAAATAATTATATTTATTATTATTATTTTAAAATGCATTAATTATTAACGACGTTCGATTTATCAAAAATAAAGGTTCCTACCATTTACCAATTACAAATATAAATTTTAATAATATCGTAAGCTTTAAAATGGGCGTGTTGTTAGTGGTTAGTGATAACTGTCTAAATAGTTAATACCATTCTGCTACAAGTGCCTATCATAATATTATATGTAAATTAAATCATCTGTAATTATTATTTTGTTTTAAGTTTTATGCTCTAATAATATGTGATCGGTGTGCGTTTGAGATAGTAATAGTGCTGAGTGATCATAATATGGTTAATATAAGCAATTTGCCCTTACCCAGAATAGTTTTAGGAACTGAACTTTGGCATAAATTTGAATACTTATAAGCAATATCATTATGTATGACCACCATGCCGATAATTTCTGCACATGCGTATGATTATAAAGGTATTATATTACACGAAATGCAACCCGATCTGCACACGCGACCGCAATTCGGACACTCCGGTTACACTTTTACGGTGACTAAACGTTTCATTTTTCTCTCATCACTAGTTGACGGTGCCTAATACAAGTAACCTTTACGGCTTTACCTGATGTATAATATATTATAATTTATAACAAATGGTATGAAAACGACGTTGAACAACAACCATCATTGTATACTTCCGATGAATAATAAAACTTGATGAAAAAAATATATTTATTGTTATTCACAATGACACATATTAAATTTTTTATTTTCTCTTTGATACTATTATTTAAATTCTAAGCTATGACGAGAAAATCACTGATTGCAATATTTTACTTATTATAAATCGCGCATGTTGCGTTGTCTCTTGCAGTAATGAGTCGACCAAATAACGTAGTAACTATAGTAACACTATACATTTTGCAATGAAAAGTTCTCTTGATTATTATTTTTTATTTTTTCTGATTGGATAGTTTATTTTATTTATTATATTAATTACACTATTCAATGGATTTCAAAAAAATATATATATACATGTATGCTATTAATATAAATAATATCATGATCCTTTTTTCTATATGACATAACTAGTTTATATTCGTTAATTTGTATTTAGATGCAAATTATTAATATTATATAAAGCATATTATACGATATCATATTTACGGATTCCCACGGTACCTACTCGAAGCTAATGGCCTGTGTAGACTTGTCATTTGAAATAATATAGAGACCACCCTAATTACAAATAAACCTATGTGGCTATGTATATTTTTTTTTATCAAATTAAATTTTCAAGTTCACAACCAACAGTTTGTTCTTTGTTGTAAGTTTTTAATATTTTATAAAATGTATAACTTTTTGATTAATCAATCCAGTAAGGATGGTGTCTTTATTTTGAAATCCTCGCTGCGTGAAAAAACTGTAAATAGGTGTATAGGTTATTACAGGAAGGATTTATTATCAATTTTAAATTAAACATTTCTGATTTTATCACTCTGCGAGTATGAAATACTTAATTTTTTTATTTGTTCTCACGTACCTACTTTCATCATTTTTATGCTTGTATAAACTAACAAAAACAATAAAACAAAGATCAAAAACTCGAGTTGTCGTGTCAAACAAACAATCAACAATCATTACAATGACATTTATTGAATAATAAATATTATCGGACAACATTTTACCCTACGCCTTCTCTCTCTCTCTCACTCTCTCTCTATCTATTTATCTATCAATATATATATTGTAATATAGGTCTATACATGTCATATGCTCGCCTAAATATCGTTCATTTCATTGATGTTGCAGTCCTGTGCGGCCGTCCCGTGTGGCTGACCGACGGCGATACGCTGTACTTAAGATGGCAGAGCGGGCTGGGCTTGTTGGACCGTTGTTCCGTAGTGCTGCCCAACGGCACGGAGACGACCCTGTCTGACGCGGCCACCACCTTCACCACCGCCGCTAATATCACGTACGTGGGCGACGGTTATCAGTCAGGTCAATGCGGTCTCAGGGCCGTGAGTGTGGCGCCCGGCGTCGGCAATTGGACGCTAACGGCGTCATCAGCGGACGGACGACACGACCGGGACACGACTCTCGTCACGTGCATCGGTAAACGCGATGAATTTATATTATTTATTTTAACGCTGAGTATAATGAATACCTATAAAACATGTACCTACTGCGAGCACATTATTATCCAACCATAAATGGATAAGAGGAACGGGTTCTCGAGCTCTTCTCGTTCTAAGAAATTAAGATTTTAAAAAAACCGTTCAAATTTAAGTTTAGTTTTTAAGTCAAACGCCCGAATAGTTCAAGCAAAATCATGTTAAATAAGTTACACTACACGAGGTAAGTCAACTGATGTTTTCAACTCGTCAGGTTAAATCAATATGTTAAAAATGTACCTGGGTTAAATTTTAAATCAGTCACATCTATTTTTTTTAACTAAATATTTACTATAAACCATATTAAAGCCTTTTAACAAGTATATCTGATAAAACTTTAAAAGTATAAACACAAATAAACAAAAATATTAACCTAGTAAAACTAGTAAAAGTGATACATAAAGTGATATGAGTGATATTAACAAATAAGTAATAATAGAAAAATTAAATGAAGTGGAGGACAAGGCCAACCTATGATAAACACTAATCATACTAAGTAGTATATGTAATATGTACCTAATGACGGGAGTAATATTTATGATTTTGGATTGGAAGATTTTTGTGATATTATTTATTGTAAAATTATCAAAATACATGTAGTTAATTATTGACGATGTATCTTTATGAATGTCAAATTGATTTATCTGTTAAATATAGTGTTATATTGTTAAGAGATTTGAAATTAATATTTTGGTAAAAATGTTATTTTCTACGAACATATATATAGAGTCATATTTATATGCATTATTATTTAATCCCTATTAAAATACATACCTAAATAGTACTTTTAAATATGTTTTAATTAAATGTTTAAAGTTTAAAAATGTTTTAAAGTTCAAATAATACTTGATCCAGTTGATCCCTATTGAAATATATAAATAGTACTTTTAATATATTTAAATTAAATGTTCAAAGTTTAAAAATGTTTTAAAGTACAAATAATACTTGAAGTTCAGTTCAAATTTAGAGTTTAATACATCCTTATCATGGATACTAGTCGTTATAAGTAGTAAGTACTATGCAACAGTGGCGCTCTCAAATGGTATAAGAGTGGCCACCCTCCCTTTCTACAAAATGCACCTCTCCAGTCTCCTCTATATATAAGTTAAACATTTTTAATCTGTTTAGCTAAAGGTTGAACTTTGTCATTGTTCTTACTAAAAACAAAAAAGCTTCAAAGTATATAAACTTAATTTGTTTTTTATTAACATTTAAACTCAAATGTTGATCAAATTGGATACTTGAAGAAAACAACTACGATTTGAATTATTTTGTTATCATTTAATTGTAATTCGCGGACTCGTGGTCTTTTATTCTATTTTAAAATACGCAATAGCATTTAAAAAAATATTTAGATTTATTTTAAGCTATATTACTTATTTACGTCGTCCTACAATAGGTCGGTATTGGCTTAAAAATGCATACCTAAATTATAGTTGTAATAGACACAATAATTTTGATAACAATTAATTCAACTTAACGTATTACTAATTGTCAAATGGATTACTATGGCTGCAATGTATATTAAGTTACGTCCGTGATCTATTTTAATTTATAAAAAAATACACTTATGGCTGTCTATTTATTAGTAACATTGGCTAACTGATGACTGTGTCCGCTCTTAATCTTTTTTGTATTTATAAAATGATGTAGGTATGATTTATTATCAAATTCAATTTACTCACTTTCTATTATTAAACTATTATTATACCTTATAGTATACGGTATAATATAGTATAAGACTTATACTAATACTTGAGAATTAATTGTATTTGTAATTATATTTATTATAATTCAAAAAAAATGACTTGAATATATTGAGTATCGATGAGCATGAACTGGTTAATCACTTAAAAATCATAAATGATCGGGTATGTAAGTTCTGGAAAATTATTACTAACACGACCCCTTCCGAGAAAAATCCTGTGTGCCCTACTACAATACAGTATATAAACAAGTCGAAGGCGTGGATAATTTATATATTCATATATTTGGCCAAAACATACGCAGTCAAATAAAATAATACCTACTACGGTATTTTACTGAAAATACTGTTTTGATTTTTTGTTCAGTAAAGTTTAAATAAATTTAAATCTTTCTTTCTGTTTAAGACAAACAAATTAAATTTTATTCCGTCTGTATACATAGATATAATATGATAAACGTGAGTTATGAAAAATATGATAATTCAATTTTTATTTCAAGAAATCTATGTAGAAAATACAACTAAACAGGCTACAACAGTGATATGCTATTATAATTTTGAAACTGTAAAATATATTTTGTCGTTTTAAAATAAAAAAACCCCTAATTTTATTAAACGTACCTACCTATATAATTGTTTTAACTTCGTAATTTATGCCGTAAATTAACAAGAACCTCCTAGTTAATGTTGTTAACGTTTTTTAGCATACTAAATAAATTAGTATAGAATATAAAAGAATAAGAATATATTAATGTATTATATATTGTATACGATGTGTGCAGAGTAACTAATTAAGGAATTATAGCTGTTCTGAGGTGTTTTTATAAGTAGGTATGTTAAACTTAAATGTCTACAATTGGCTGACAACTTACCGTAAACTGTATGTCTGCAGTACTCGCCAGTACACATTATAATAATGACATTATGTACGACACAAATCGAATATATATAAGATAACTGTCGAGAAAAGGATTCACAAGCATTTACATATTATTATGAAGTACCTAATACCTATCCAGTAATATTTATATAAAACCTAATATTTGTTGCCTGCACTGTGAATACAATGAAGAATATAGCGAATTAAAACTTTTGTTTTATACATACGATATACCAGGCATTCAAACTTTTCGAGATTTACTAGCTTCCTATTCATAATTTGTCTTTATTAATATTGTATTGTTGAATGAATTAACGGTTTTAAGACATGTTATCGTAATTGTATTGCTTAAAAATATAAATTATAATTTAATTTTTATCAATATGTTATCATAATACTATTATATATCAAGCAAAAAATTATTATTAATTTATTAATTTCAAAAGTTAGATTATGATTCCTTTTAGAAGGATTCTTCAATCGATTACTTATGTAGGTACATTTATATTACTTAATCTTACATTTTTATTTGTAGGTATTTTTAATGTTTCTCACTTGATTATCCAATTATTGACTATGCAGTTGTGCATTAATGCATTAGTCGCTCGTAATTCGATCACAAGCTAATGCAATGTTTCGTTCTCTATTCGCACCACAATATTGCTCGGTTAACTAAAATGTGTTTTAGCACTGTGTGATAATCGCATTGTCGGTCGAACCCAATGCAGAATAACGATCTGATACTACTCGCACGTCGATTTAAAAAATATAATATGTGAAAACACTTAACACCTTTACTATGTAAGTGAAAACATATATCGTATAGAAATATTTATTAAACACCATCAATTCCATAAATTCAAGCGGAATATACGTGTTATAAAGTGTTGTTAGTTTAACAAACAAAATGTGACTACAGGATTAATTTAAGAAAAAAAGCTCATGACGTAGGCCGATCTAACGCCATTATTCCCCCTGCCTGTACGTGTCTCCGAGATAGGTTACCTTTATTATTCATGGAATTATAGAAATGTTCAATATTGTTTACATTCAAACTTTGATAACATTCGTCAGTCGAACATTTATGATTCTATTTTGTTATTTTTATTGCGTATTTTTGAGCACAACATTTACTGTTCTATTATATTATAATGTATTTTAAGAGATCCATGAAAAATTGCGACACACCATTATAATCAAAATCTGGTTTAAATAATATTTGATACAGGAAAAATATACTAGTATATTATCTTTGTAAGAACTAAACAATCCAACAATCAGTACAGAAAATTACTCAGACACTTTATGTTAGATTTAATCCGACGGACTCAGAGTTGTCTGTTTTTGTATTTTATGACAAAAAATAAATAGCCCCAGGAAAGTATTATAGTTTAAAAATATTATAGGTTTTGGTAAAAATACAAGATAGCTCCGAAAATTAAAATCGTTTGTTTTATTTTCTGATAAGTTAAAAAAAAAAAAAATGGAATATTTGTCTGGTTTTTGTACGGCCCCCTGAATATTTACGGTTTGAATGTTGTATTATCACATCGCTGACATAAGCTTGGCTATTGGTATGATACTATGATAGATAAATCCCAACCCGAAAATTCCAAGTGGTTTAGTCGCCCACAAAAAGTGTAACTATATCTTTGTTCCGCTTGCGAAACAAGCGACGTGATGATGATATTTTATAAACAATGAGATATTATTATGATCGTCCACGTTTATAAATGGTACATAATATTATATAGGCGTAAAATATATACGTTGTTTACTTTGGGTGTATAATTATCTACCCAACTATATCCACAGGCCGTAATACTATGCGTCTATATGGTACAGTATGACGCAATCGATATAATATAAAATATGCCTAATGCGCAGTATTTTAGAGTATTATATTTATATATATATATAATATATATATAGGTAATTACTAATGTATTATAATATGCATATATTATTAGAATTATCTTAAACACCACGCGTTTCCATGTTAGTGTGTTAACCACATGACTGATGGAGGCATAGGTATTCAAAATATGTGCACTATAATAACGTAATCGCATTATCAATTAATTGTTTTGTTTAAATAGTGTGTGTTCGGTGGAATGAATTAATATAGCATTCACCGGATGTTGATAGCAATATCGGTCGGAGTACATATTTCTGTGACTCCATAGATCTCGTCGAGGTCGAGAAATGTATTTTGAGAAAATTATATATATAACAAAACTTATTTTATAAGAAAACTATAATACATTCATGTCGATAGTAGTACAAAATAGTGAGCTCACATTTATTATTATATTTATTTAAGCAAATCAATTTGAATCTAACAATGTATGAATAGTGCATAATTAATGCACTCAAGTTATTGCGTAGACAACTGTAAATTATAATCAATACCTATATTGTTCACAACCATGCTCAGCCCAATTTTCATGCAATACTGAATTAATTCAAATTCAATCTTTTTTAATTTCATGTATACCTTCTGAGGTACCTTTAATTTCCTCTACAAATTATTCATGCGAAACTTTAATTATTTACCATTTTTAGTTTGTCTATTGTTTTAAATTAACAAATCGTAAATATCCTTATAACAAAATAAACTAGGTATATTAAAGTACTTACTTAATTTTTTTATTAAATAAATCAAAAATACTCAAAATAATATATAGTTTCAAAAAAAAACATATAATTTTAAAACATTGAATATTGATAATTGTATGTTATCACACTGTAATACAGCCAATGAGAGCGCTTCCTGTGGGTCTCTAGTAATGTATATACCATACCATATATGCGTCCTGGCGTTTCATCTCTAGAATAGATAACACGGTAGTCGTCTGACCAGAAATCACCATTTCCTGACCATCTAACTTCACTCACACCTAGTGTGTCTATGTCTAGTCTCATTATTTCTAGTTTAATATTCTCTAATTTGCTAACATTTAGAATAGTCCTAACGTTCCACGTTCCGATGTTTTTCCAAGGGTTTCGCTTAATGACGACCTGAGAAGCCTTGGATCTTCCCCTGCCAGTACTGATATTTTCGAATATATCTGTTCCTGTAACTTCTAAATCTTCCTCTACTTGATCCATACTGATTTACTAGGAATATTAATGTGGTGCACTCCTTCTCCTTCCACATCGCAGTTGATGATTCAGTTCTTGATATAACTTCAAGCTGCCTCATCAATTCCAATCCATTACCGTTAGTTCTGTTGCAAAAATCGCCAATGGTTGATATTAGCAGTTACTGCTTCCCTCTGCTACTTCTTTTTAATTGCCTTTTACGATAAGCAGGAGTTACTGTTGATATATTCTGGCCCCAACCTACAGGGTTATGTACATATCTAAATAAAATTTAAACAAGTCTTTAGAAATAATTTCAAAAATATAAAATGGTAAATACCGAATGATCCATTACACACTTATTATTTCAATAAATAGTACTAGCAGTACCTATTAAGATTTCTTAAGATATTATTTTTGTACAAAATTAAGTCGTTAAAAATGGAATCACCGTAACCGTCCACAAATCCCCGCCATTTTAGAAATGGCACGTAGTCTCCGTATCGAAAGGATTTTTTACAGTATATAATATCTAAACAAATATCTTTTATACTATTTTATCTTTTATTAATAATTTAAATCATAACATGCGTTGTAAATTCTTTTTTTAAAGCTGAATAATTTTTTTTGAGTATACATACCTACTTTGATTTTATATAAAAATCGAATTTTAATGGAAAAGTATGTATAGCCTATGATGAGTACCCGCCAATCATTAGTTGTATTGTATAAATCATTAGTATTTAAAATTTATATTCGTGGAATGGGTAAAATTATGGTTAAAGATATATGTTGACATTCAAAAGCACAAAAACTTTTAAGAATATCATAACGATAAAAAAGCGGGTAAGTGGATGTCGCTCTGCTGTACATTAGATGGTGGGGTGGACCTCTGACTAGGGTAGGTTAAATGTGAATGCAATTATATATATCATTATGTACGAAAAACGATTCTGAACGGAGATGATTTGTCAGTCTAGGATATATTATATTTAAATATTGTCATATATTCTATTTTGAAACAAATATTTTATTTTTCAATTAGGACGCATTTTGCATAAGGCATGGTTAATCAATTTTTCCAAAAACATTGCATGTAGTTATCATAATTCATAATGCCTTATATTATCATAGATATTAAGATATGCATATACCTGGTTTGAGGATGAATTGTTATCGTTATGCGATTTCATAAAAATTTAAAACTCAAACGCCCAAAACATTTTTCCTATAATGACGCTTCAAATTTCCTTTATAGCTATTTGAAGAAAAACTTATGGAAAACTAAGTGTTGAATTTTTTAACCTTAGATATAAATACAAACGATTTTATGAATTTTGAACTACTAAATAATTTGCAAATATTCATGGTTTTGACGAATTTTTGTCAATATTTGAACTTCAAAAGCTAATAAAAAAAATTGTGCCTATATATTCTTCTAATTTTTTTTATCACTATAAGAATAACTTATGAGGAACTTTGTATTAAATTTTCAATTATTTTGATAGGGCCAAAAAAAATTTATCGACACTTCAAAAAAATTTAAAAAATTTCAGTTGTCTATAAATATCTCAAAAAAAGTCAAAATATTTTGAAAATTAAGTCATGTAAAGAAAATATCAATCTAAATAACTGGTAAAATTTTCAAGTATCTACGACTTATACTTTTTGAATAATAACAAATATTTAAAATCGTTTAAGGATAAATCGTTATCGTTACGCTATTTCGTAAAAATTTAAAAATCAAACGCGCTTAAAATTTTTCCTATAATGATGCTTCGAGTTTTCTCTATAGCTACTTGAACGCTTACAAAAAATAATTGTGACTAACGATTTTTATTTTTTTTTTTTTAGCTACAATAAGAACAACTCATAAGGAACCTTGTATTAAATTTTCAAGTTTTGTTGGGCATCCTAAATTTTTTTACCGACACTTCAAAAAAAAATTTTGAAAATTAAACTTTATATTGATGTATAGTACATAAACATTTGGTGAAAATTTCAAGTATTTACAGTGATTAGTTTTTGAATTACAACCATATAAAAAAATCGATTTGGTCGAAAACTGGTTTTGCGTAAATATTCCCGTTTTTCTGTCACTATTTTTTTGTTTTTCTCGATTTTTTTGAAACTTGTTGGAAAATGTTTACTTTTAACCTGTATAATGCACCAAGGATATTCACTTTTACATCGGAAACCACCCCCAAAGTTTGAAATTTAAGCATTATTTCGACTAGTTATGCTGTACACAGAAAAAAAAACACACATCATCATTGTAAAATCAATGCATTCGCGCATCACTCTGTTCAGAATCTAAAATTAGCAAAAATAATTTTTCCAAAAATGTTGATTTCTATAACGATTTAAAATATGGTAAAATAAATAATATATTAAAAAACTTTCGTGTTTTCAAATAATGTTAAATGTATTCTAACGTTTAATAGATCACCACGCTTTATACTGGGTATCTAGTATCCTCAGTTTACAAAACTATATATGATTCTAAAACTATACTTGTTCGAATTTCTATTCAGATTCTTCACATGATTTTGTTTTCAACTCCGAATTATAGATAACTATGTACGTTGTAACTTATGAAAACGTGCTTGGTGAATACATGGTGACCTAACATCTTTGTCGATATTCCTGAAGTAATTAAATTACGAGAATACAATAAAACACAATGGGCAATCCAATATACTGCTTATATAGTAGCTAGGTATAGACATTACGGACTGCGTTCAAACGAAAATGGATTACCCACAAAGGTTGGTAATACGAAACGCTGTAAAGTGTAAAGGCATTATTGTATTATTATTTATTATACATGGAAGCTGAAAAGCACACACTTACATAAAGTAAGCCGACGCAATATTAACTATTATATATTTATATACAATATTGTAATGTGGTGAATAGTTATTATATATTATTTAGTTAGGTATATACATACAATATATTTTAATCTAGGTACGCATAGGTAGTTGTTTGATAAACTCTCAGAACTCCATAGCCACATAATGAAGTGTAGGTAGGTACATGATATACCGTTCGTCCAAAATAACAAAGTACACTCTATGACTCGATTACTCGGATTACTGATATTACTCAGTACCCTATACATATTAATATATTATTGAATTCTATTTGCCAGAAATGAGACCAGATTATTAGATCATAAATCCCTATATAACCTATAAACCCATATATATCCCTATGACCCTATATTTTAACTCTAGTATTTTGCGGACGTGCAACAAATTTTTCTGTGTACTTTGTTTTCGTAGACACACCATATTGATATAATATAAAATATAACCAATAATTGCAATTTTTCAATTAATACCAGTAGGTAACTATAATGAAATAGGTTTTCAAGTGCTTATACAAGCCCCTAATCCCTATACTAGATGATCATTTTATTTTTAACCAGATAAAATCAAGGAAAATATAAGGATTTTTTAAAGAATTTTTAATTTTAGTTTTAGTTTTTTTCTCTTCAAACAATTTTTAAGTTTAAAAATGGGTAAGCGTCAGTGCCACAACCAGGATTTGTTAATGTAGGAGGAATAAAGTCCTGTTTGTTCACCAAACTAGAACAAATTGTCCATATATAATTCATAACACAATGCACAACTAAATGCAACATTTAAAATTGTATATCTATAATGAATATTTTATAACACTGAAGAAACGCATTATTGTACTTTTTATAAGTTTATAATATAAAATGATTAAATATTCGAAAAAATAAATTTCAAATTAGCAACTTTTAACATAACACGATAAATCTTATGGTCTACGAGTAGTGGGGAGGGTAAAACACCAGAGTGGCGGAGTCTATTCGTTTGATTGCGTCAGTGCGTCATATTTATCACTAATAAACGTATTGATATAAACGTAATATTGTAATGCGTTATATATTTATATAACAAGAATTATGACCTATTAATTATCAGGGATGGTCGATGAGCAAACAACATTTCTAAAGCAAAACAAACCAAAAATCAAAATACACGACTGGGCGTAATGTAATACATTATGCATATATAAATTTATATTTAACGTAATATTGTATCGCGCATAATATAACCCATATATAGGTAGTAGTAATATCACTAATATTATGTATACGTTTGCTATTTCCATTAATTTTATAGTAAATTAAATAATAATTTTATTATATACTATTATAAAATCAATGCTAATACTTATATACCTTTGAAGCACATTTTATAACTTTTGACGATTTAATTTATTTTATGAGGATTTATGGGTCACATTGAAACCAATTACATGGCCCGGTGGCCGTGCAGAGATATATTGTTTGTGTTCATTCATGTATAGAGATTATCAGTATAATAAAAGCTAGGTGTCTTACATTTACGTCATGTTTATACCGATGAGTATATTAGCTTTCATGACTCACCAGCTAGTTCAATTAATATAACTCAATACCTTTAGGTATTATATCTTTTAAGTTATAACATAATACATGCATGTAAAAATATACAATAACAAAAACATAATAATTGCAGACATGCAGCGAGAGCGTTCAAAAGTTTTTAAAATGCATCAAATTATGCTTTATGTATTAAATAGGACTATAGGTATACGATAACCGTATAGTTTGCTGATATACCAAACTGCATGCTGAAACAAAAAAACAGAATACGTCACCACTTAGTGAATCTATTCAGTCCTTATACTATTACGATTTACTAAAAACCTGATCATTGAATACCACAATTAATTGAACATTAATATGTACCTATTATACCCATAAATTATAATCGATATACCAGAGGTACCTATCCTATTTATAAAAATTAATTAATTTACAGCAGTGTAATTCTTTTGACTTTGCCCATTTAGACTCCGCGGACCAACTGTTAACGAATAACAAGTGTATTTAATAATTCATTTGTGGTATTATGAAAACAATAACACTATTGACAGCATGTTTTTAAAGATCATTGTTTACTACTTTGAACCCTCGGAAAAAATTACATGGTTGTTAAACATATTTTGTACTAGTTCAGTGGTACCTGCTATAATTAAATATTATAAATCGAATAAGTAGTCATTGGAACATTTAGAAAAATAAAAATATTATTTTATTATTCAATTTTATAATGAATTTTTACATAGTACATGTAGTATCTACCTATTCACATCGGCGCAACTAGACATTGTACATTGCTAAAGCTCTAGATTCTGTTGTGACTTAATAGGGCTTTCTAAACAATTTTTTAGGGTGATAATTTTTATTAAGAGGGTGCTAAAGACCCAAATCACCCCTCTTGTTGCGCCAATGCCTATTCATATAACATATATCTACTTGCATTATCCACGTCACACAAAAATATTTCTTCGACAATACTTACTTTTAAATTTTTTAAATTTTTTTAATAAATAGTACATAGGTACCTGAAGTATAATTTAAATAAACATAGCCACAGACTTATTGGTTGTAATATAAATATATAATAATTTACAGTTAAAAACTAACCTGAAAACCACACTTTTCTCATTTTTGATAAATTATAGTGAATAATAATAGCCTTTAACAAACAGCAGTTAATTGGACTAATTTAACCAAACAATATTAACACTTCCATACTACATAGAGTATTACCGATGCTATAATAATAGTTCCTATATACATACATTTATTACAACACTAGTTTCTAATATTAATATTTTAATCAAGACGCGCGTGGTATGTGTGTTTACAGCGAAGCAATGGCCCAAGTCGAGCACTATTCGCGTGACCATAGGTACCGCGGTGAACGTCACGTGCGGACCACCGAAGGCGTTTTACTGCCGCATGACAGGCCCGTCCGGCGAAGTTTCCAGTCACAAGGGCCAGTGTTGGGTGCAGATCAAATCGGTCGGATCGCATCACCTGGACGTGTGGACCTGTTGGTCGGTTACAGCCGAGTCCGCGGCCGAAGTTCAATACACTCTTCGCCTACACGCTTACCGAGGTGAACAAAAACAGCGACGATATGACTACCGCCAAACGTTTTCATTCGCTTTCGGCTTTCCTCGTCTTGTTCCTCCTAAAACTTTCCCATTTCCCGTCATTGATATAATATGTTACACGTAGGGTTTTTTTTTTTTAGGGTTAAGGCTTCGACAACTGAGGTCATTAGCCGCCTGGGGAGCTGTAGGGGAAGGTACGACTGTAGGTTTTTAACACGTGGGTTTTTTTTGGCAGAATTTTGAATGGACACCCGTAGGTTTCTGCCATGCCCGGTTGGGGGGGCGGCGACCTCTCTCTCCAGACACCGCGAAATGCCCAAAGAGCGATGCCGCCCGTGACCGAGATACGAACCGGCGACTGCGTGCGTCGCAACAGACGCCTTGGTCCGCTCGGCCACTCCACCCCCACGTAGGGTTTTGTTAATAGCGGAGGAGTCGTTTTATTTTAATCTTTTTTCTTCTCACCATTGATGAGTATATTTGTTGCTATTATTGTTATCATATTGTTGAGCACAAACAAAGCCCATATAGATAGTTATATAAGATATATGACGCACACAATCTTGTTATATAAACCTACTCCATCAAAATATAGATTAACAAAACTTTTAAAAATGTATTTCCAACTTGTTGGTAATTTTATTTCGATCAACATATTATTCTAGCTTATATTGTATTTAGTATTCGTGATACTTTCAAGGTACCTACTGAATATCTTACCCAAAATCTACACAATTATATAAATTCTACTTTTTTGTCTATCAAAAATAGTAAATTGGAAATTCCATCATATAGTATAGAATATATTATTATATTATTCAAATACATTCATAGCAGTGGCAGCTTTATGAGGGGGAGGTGAAAGGTAGACCACTATCGTCCTCCCCCCCCCCCTTTGGCCGTGCAAAAATATGAAAGCAATAGGAAAAAATAAATATGATATGTACGTAAATTGTAAGTACATATATTCAAAATATTTCCATCCCCATCCCCTAGAGGCTTTTTAAGAACCACCCTTGGTTCATAGGTAACTTCGGTCTCTTTATTATAGGTAGGTATACGTATTATACATATATAACTTACATAATATTGCATAAAAAAACAATTTGTATAAATTTTAGTTTAGTAATAAAAAATACATTCAATGTAGCCAATGTAGGAGCCCTATAGCTAATCTTACTCTTTACCCTCTCCCCATCCCAGCGAACACTACTTCACGGCGTTGTTATATAATGTTTTTAATCCTAAATAAATTCATGAACACGTCCGAGACAACGTGTTTTGTGAACTGTCTGTGTTTTTTTTTTCTTTGGTCACTACATATAGCCGTCCTCATGTCTAGAGGGCGCAGTAACGGAAGTCGGAAGCGACGAAACACCGTCCGAGGTGCGAGTGTTCTGCAACGTCCGCAACGGAACCACTATTGCAGCAGACGACGGAGACGGCAATGCAGTTGGTCGAGACAGTCACTTCCGATCAAAATACTGCCGGCTTACGTTACCACGAGACGCAAAGACCCTGTCGCTGGCGTATGGAAGAGGTACCACTCGGTACTCGTATCACGGTGCGACGTACAACGATTGCGGCGTGTCATTCGCAAAACCACTGAGACGATCCGAAATCGGCCGATGGAAGTGTATGAACGCCATGTCCGACGACCAGGTTTATGGCGGGTTCGTTGTCGTCGAACCACCAAACAATACGAAAGGTAAAACTATACGACCGACTATACGGTGTCGACCGCAGTAGTATGTATCGCAACATAACCCAATAGACCATATAATAAATAGGTATATACTACATAAAATTGTTCTATAATTTTCATTTTGTTTCATAATTTATTAAACTTTGAAAAATAAACATATAGACTCTTGCATTCTCTTAGAAACCCATCTGCGGACGATGTGTTTTTTTATCGATCCAACTTGTATATTATATAGAAGTACTGGCTACTATTATTGTACCTATACGATATACGATTACGGTATCCCTACTGATCATTTTTATTATATATGTTCCGTACAGGAATTGTTTGAGTGGACTGTATTGATGCTGGTTCAGTTGTTTAGAGGATTGTTACGGAGTATCTGTACCGTGTGAGTGTTTTATACCGCGCAAGTCGCCCGTGGTGAGTCTTGCTACGGTGTAGATGTGTCGTGAGTGTTCTATACCGCGCAAGTCTGCCCGTGGTGGGTCTTGCTACGGCGTAGATGTGTCGTGTCAGAAGGTCCCGAACCGCGCAAGTCTGCCTGGGTAGGTCTTGCTACGGTGAGGTAGGACTGACTACTGACTGATTTTGTGCTCCGCACTCCCTTTTATAATCTTGGTTTCGCCTGCTGCGGCGCTGTGTACTAACATGAACCGCCCATGTTTTTTGGAATAGTAATGGCGGAATTGAATTTTGTCGAAGTTGACCAGGGCACATTAGTTTGTAAAAGATTTCTGCACCAATCAGCATTTCCACGCGACTCGGAGCCCAAAATTGAGGATCAGCTAGCTGTATGTCATTCGGTATTTTTAATGGCGTTGTAGGAGGCCGAGTTGGTAATTGCCCGATGATTTTTGGAATTACAATAAATTCCAGAGTTGTATAAAAGTCGTTGATTCTCGACCCTATCTTACATAGAACGCTGCAATTAGACTGAACACTTGACTGTGTTATTCCGATAATCGACGTTGAAGAGTTTCTTATTTTCAGACATAAGCGTTTTGCCAGACGTGTAGTTATGAAGTGGCATTGTGATCCGGAATCGAGTATGGAACGTGCTGAATGGGCTGAACCCAAATGGGCTGTAGGCGAGTACGACAGCGGTTGACAGAAGCACCGCGGTCCGCTGTGATTGCTATTGATTTTCTTTGGCAGTTTCTGTGGCTGCCGTTGCCTGCACTACAGTTGAGGTTTCGATATGCAGTAATGTATGGTGCTTACCTTCACAAGTTCTGCAAGATCCACGCGAACATTGTCTAGCTGCGTGATCCGGGCGGAGGCAGTTGTAGCATAGTCGTTTGGAACGCACGTGTTCCCTGCGTGCGCTGATGGTCATTCCCAAAAACTCTCGGCAAGTGTACAGTGGGTGCTGGCCGCCACTGCATGTTGTACATGATGGGATTGGTTTGTTAGTAATGGCGAAAGCGGTGGTGTAGGATCGCTTTTCTGGTGCGTACCGATTAATTTAGTCGCCATACAAGGTTGGCCATGCTGCTTGACCGTAGTTTGATCTTGTTTCAATGGACTCTAGGATCAGGCATCGCTGATTTAGGAATGCCAGATAATCTTGCATTGAAGGAAGTGAATCGCTGGAGCGGTTAGATTCCCACAGGCGGTGGGATTCCACGTCCAATTTTTCTACCATTAGGTGGATGATCAGGGCATCCCAATGCTCTACCGGAAGTTTGAGGGCTTTCAAGGCCCGCAGATGACTATTTATACCGTTCTGATGCATCCTCAAATTAACTGACGATGCCATCACTATTGGTGGCATACTGCATAGTGCATGGATGTGGATTCCGACCATTTTGCGATTGTTGTCATATCGTTCTCGCAACTGTTCCCAGGCGGATAAATAATTCGCGGATGAAGTCTCCAAGGACTCAATGACTTGAGCCGCCTCATTTTTCAGTGAAGATTTGAGATAGTGTAATTTTTGGATATCCGACAGGTGGTTGTTGCTATGAACGAATGATTCAAACGAGTCCCGGTAGTTCAGCCACTGCTTGTAATCTCCGTTGAATTCCGGCAGCGAGATTGGTGGTAGTCTTATAGCTGATTGAGTGTCATACCGTCCCATATGCTCCGCAGAGCATTGGTGGTTTGAGGATTCGGTTGCTCTTCTTTGATTCGTTTTTGTCGATTCAAGAAGAACCATGGCAGGTGAAATAGTTTCGTAGTAAGTTGTTTCTACAGCCGAGCGTTCGTCTAGCTGTTCTTCACGGGGATCTAATATCTCTATACGAGTTTGAGTGCTGAGGAAGTCTTCGTAAGCAGCTTCAAGCCTCGTAGTTCGCATTTCCAGTTCCATGATTGTCGATGGATCTGAGAAGTTACTGTTGTCAAAGAATTTTTGAAAAGCAATGATCTGCCGTTTCATAACTTCCCGACGACTGACGAGATCTCTTAGCTCGGCAGCCAACTCGATCCGGTTCGAAGATGACCAATGTTCCGTACAGGAATTGTTTGAGTGGACTGTATTGATGCTGGTTCAGTTGTTTAGAGGATTGTTACGGAGTATCTGTACCGTGTGAGTGTTTTATACCGCGCAAGTCGCCCGTGGTGGGTCTTGCTACGGTGTAGATGTGTCGTGAGTGTTCTATACCGCGCAAGTCTGCCCGTGGTGGGTCTTGCTACGGCGTAGATGTGTCGTGTCAGAAGGTCCCGAACCGCGCAAGTCTGCCTGGGTAGGTCTTGCTACGGTGAAGTAGGACTGACTACTGACTGATTTTGTGCTCCGCACTCCCTTTTATAATCTTGGTCTCGCCTGCTGCGGCGCTGTGTACTAACATGAACCGCCCATGATTGTCTGTGGTTGGTTATTGCGTACGGTCACGTGACGGCGCTGGCCAATGCATTGGTTGTTGCCACCTTCGAAACCACGCCCACAGCAGTCCGATTATAATGCCGTTGTGTGTATAACGGTGTTGTTGCTGTAGTTGCCTAAATGGTGGTCGGTGGCTGGTTGTTGCTGTCGTAGCCACGCCTACCGTGATCTTGTGATTCGTTAAAGCGCTTGAAGATATGCAAACGCCGGCCTGGGATTCGCTAAGGCGCGCTGGCGCGTCCGTTCCGTTACAGAACACGGGACCGGCCGTTTTGCATGTTGTGGCACCGTAGCCGGCGTGCAGACCCGGGCTCCTTTAGAGCGCGCGGGTTGCCGAACGCTTCGTCTTTGCTCACCGTGAGCCCTCACACTGTTACCAGTGGAATGAGCATTTATGACATTATACATAAATACTCTTCGCAGAATACACACGGGTCACCAAGAATAGTTCGATTGGGCAAGGTTGTAGCTATCGTGTACCTTATTGCGACCGGTGCTCTGTGGACCAGTCTGACCCGTGCTCTACATAATACATAGATCCGGCCGGTACAGTCGGCGGGAGGTTGGTAGCTCATGTACGCCTCCCGATGTCAAACGTGCCCGCCGTTGCAGCGTTTATTCGCGACGATCGACAGTCAGAGTGCCGACCGACTGTATTCCGAATCTCATGCTATTATGCAATCGTATTTTGGCCCCAACGGCCCCGTACAAATAACATACATATATTTAATAAAAGAAACTATATTTGATAATATTACCTGGGGAACAACACGACCCCGCGTGGCGTGAACAATATATGAAAAAGTTTTCATGTAGGCACGATACGAATTATCAATTTTAATTACCTATCTATTTATTTGTTGAAAAATTATTGCCACTCATATCCCTGAGCAAACGGTAGGTATACACATCGTATTAATTATGCATCATAAAGAATGCGTTTTTATATATAATATTTCCTGATCGTTTTGCACTCTACAGGTATACCTCCACTCACAGTGACGACCGGAGAGCCTGTGATGGTGCCAAAAGGCAACACGTTTCATGTGGAGTGCAGTGTACATTCAGAGATCGACTATTGCTGGTTGCGGCACCCAAACGGCACTGCAATCCCTGTGACGGTTCCGGTCAGTACTGCGACCGGTGACCCGAAAAGGGTCGGAACTCGGTACAGGTATACGGGTGAAGGGTTGTCGTTCGGTCAATGTCACGTTGCGATCGGCGACGCATCCACGTTGGACACGGGTGCCTGGCTTTGCGCCTTGGGCCTGCGCGACGACCGCCGTGAAATGTACGGTACAGTGAACGTTACGGTTTCCGGTACGTGTACCTACTTATATGCATCAAATAATTATAATATATATTATAGAATAATATGATGATTACACGCCATGACTGTTCTATACTCTGCGGGGCAATGGCGTAGGACAGTATATATAGGAGGGGTTATCAAGGGAGTAGGTAGAGGAGATTAAGCAACCAAAGCCCCCCCCCCCGTGGAGTTAACACCACTGCATGTCTGCGTACGATTTGAAATCTCTTTCCTCCGACGACATATATATATATAATTATGTATGTATAAGATTGCAATGGCGAATTTTCTCGGAATCGCTTTCACACTCGGCAACGATTGGTGGTTATGTATATGTGTGTTAGTGTATTATATATTTTGAATCATGTTTGCGCAGAGTCCGTGATTGCGGCCCGCCAAGAAGAATTGTACGCGACCGAGGGCACTCGTGTAACGCTGGGTTGCGACACAGTCGAGAAGCAGCCTATAGCCTACTGCCGGTTCCTCACACCACATCTATTCGGATTCGCCGTCGACGAGAAATCGGATGCGCAGCCTCCACCCCGGTACGCGTACTCGGGCCAAGGACTGACGGCCGGCCACTGCGGTTTGTCCGTCGATCGCGTTGACGATTCCGACTACGGAAACTGGACGTGCGCTGTGAAAATCCTAGACTCGTCCGGATCTGAAGAAGTCAGCACGACCGTCCTGTTGCGGAAACCCGAAGGTACCTATATATAATAGTATATTGCATTTTACTGCATATTAACTGCAGCACTAACGGCTAACAGGAAATAAAGATTTCATTTTTCGATTCAATTTCGCCAAGAATTTTATAATATAACAAAACCTCAAAACAGTGTTATAATTTTGTTCGTATTAATGACCAAAAAAAAGTACCAATAATGGTTTCTTTATTAGAAAACGTGAATACTAAGACTAATGATTTATTAGGCATCGAAGATTTATGTGGTAAGTCTTAAGTGGTTATGTTATATTTTTTGCCGCACAAACACAGTTTCCGACAAATATTTTACAGACGAGTGTCTTTTATTTGATGCACCAGCACGCGTTCTAATGCGTATATCTATGGTATATGTCGTATAGGATTCACAATGATCCAGATCATCGGCATCGTTTTATGCGGAACTATGATATCAATCATGTCACTGTTCTTTGCCAATCATCTCATCACCAACCCGTCAGCAAAGACGAGGAAAAAAATCGAAAAATTAGAAATGCAGCTCGAAGCGGGCGAACAAGGTGCAAGTCGGAGGGTCGGCGCCAGACGCGCGCAGAATAGCACGCGCGTGATCAGAACTCCGCCGTGTAGGAGTCAACCACGGAGAATTTGATCACTGCGCTCGGTTATTTTGCTGGCTACAATCACAATACAATTTTTCGAATATTTTATGTAACGCGAGATCTTTAGTGAAGCCTCTTCTACACCAGGTTTAAGCGAAGTTATTTGATACCACTGAATATAATAATAAATTTAGAAAATATTATCCATTCACAATAGCGTATAATAACAAATAACAATTAACTGACTTCTGTAGATTATATTAAATTATGTTATAGGCATTATTATTTACTCACTATTTATTATGTGTGGCCCGAGATGCCTCGATGATAAGGCTAAATAGTAAATACCTAACTTATGACTTATCTCCTGAGTCAGACTTAGCATTACCGACGACTTGACTTACGAAAAATTAATTATTCATAATATCAGATTGCATAAATAATCACAAAACGTTTGATAAATAATACTAACAATTACATGAAATCCAGCATGAGCACTGACGCAGCCTACAATAGTGTCTATTGAAATAGACAATAGTTATAGCCATTATAGGCTACCTGGCTACGACTAAATATGGCGTATCGTATGGCATCAATTCATCATACACTAGTACGCATGATTATAAAATTATTATTTAGAATAAATTTAGAACAATAGCGTTAAATTAAAAAATAACAGAACAAAAAAGAAGTGCCTAAGTGTCTCTTTATCTTTGAAAGTAATTTTGTTTTTGATAATTTTGAAATTTTTAAGTAGGTAGCTGATGTACCAACTAAAAAACTAACTTTATTTCGATTATCGATAGTGCTCTTTTCATGAAAATGTCGTTAATGTCGATTCATCAATTTTGATTGAACTCCTTTATAATTACGTTCCTCTAAAGTTTGGTAAACTTATTAATAGTTAAAAAATTGTAATTTACCAATCGGAATAAATTGGGTTTTCTACAGTTAAATATTTTATTGTTTTTATCTAGGTACCTTGAATATTTCTAAACTATTTAAAATTTAAATCGTTTCATTATTTTATTAAATAACTATAATATCATACAGTTAATATTATATGAAATATAAAACAACAACAAATATATCGTTTATTTCGATAGAACAAAGATGCTTATAAAATGATTGCAAACATGGTTAGTTATTATTTAAATTAAAACATAACAAATTAAATTATGAATTTTGCGAAATTATAATAATTTACATAATTTCGAGATTTGATGAATCTTTAAATATTTATATAAAAAATGGTGGCCATTAATTTTGGATATTTTTAATTATGATAAGTACAAATTATGTCGAACCATAAACAAATAGTATCACAAATAAGTCAAATAATAACATACAAGAGCAAGTTATAAGTAGTACAATAAAAGCCAAAATATTTAAAAAATATATATTATTTCCATAAAATGGTAATATACAATAATATACTTTGCTGAATATGCAAATATTCAAGTCTGTTCTTTTTTTATTTACAATAAAAAAAAAAAAAAAAATTGTTTTAGGGATAATATACTCGTATTATTCCCCACATTAATTTTGTAAAATATTGACGAATTTTTGACCCCCTCCCTTTTCGTCATCACCCAATTGAAAACTAAGTACAAACTTCAAAATTGAAAATTAAAACATTTTAACCTTTTTATGAATGACAACATACAAAAACATAATAGAACCAACACAATTATCAAGATTGCTTCACTCAAAATCTACAATATTTTATTGATAAATTAAAAAAAAAAAATAATAACTAATTAATAGTAAACTAACTTATATAATGAAAATCAAAAAAATAATAAAATAATTTTAAATGGAAAAATAAAATAACTGAATTATAACATAAATTATAATTTATGTAACATATTTGCTTATTATACAAAAATGTTTCAACATAATAATACAATTTTAATCCACTTTAATAATTGATGTTTACAAGTGTTGCTTAATTATATAATATGAATGTTGATATTTAATATTTTATTTACCATTCCATTAATTTAATACTCTTTTTATATTATCTATAATACTTAATGCATTTTGAGTCAAAAATATGGAAAGAGCTATTTACAGCTTGTTTATAAATGAAAATGTATTAAATTCTACTATTCAGTAAATTTATATAAATGCCATAAACTATACATTTTTACTCTAACTAAAATACTTATAAATATTTTAAAAGTATATTTTAGCAGTTTAAGTAGAATATTATTATGTTAACAAATGTTTTAACAGATGAAAACAAAATATTATATTTTATTATAATACACAAAATATCAAAATTTGTAACGATTTTGTGAATCATAATAATTGATTTATGAGTAAAAAGATTTTGGATCTCACTTAATGTTAATACAACATTTCGAGGGTTACTGCATATTATTATGTTTTATCCTTATTAATTATCACTTATTACTAATACATAACATTTTAAATTTTAAGTATGGATCAAATAATTAATTGTCTTCTTGTTATTTTTTATATTAAAGTGAATTTATTATGTATTGCAAATTTTAAAGTAAGAAATTTTAAAGCAAGGTTAGAATATTTTAAAATTTAAAAAAATATACTTTTACTAAAAATAAATTAGTTACAATTTATACATGAGTTCAATATGTAATGTTTATTACAAATTAATAGCAATGAGAATGATTTAATTAGGAAGGCACTCAGTTGTGTCACCTCACTAGAAACAAAAACAAAAGTTACAATTTTAAAATTCTCATAACTTGCTTCAAAATTAAAATATGTGTGGAGGGACTGAAATAATATTCTTACTTTTAAATTGGCAGCTATAATATTCAAGCAACTACATTATTTTGTTAACTTGTATAGTTATTGATTTTGCAATAAACTATAGGATAAAATACTACCCATATAAATACTATAGAAATTAATAGGCATTAATGTTGAGTACCCTTTCGTACTAACTGAGGAAAACTACTCTTTGGTTGTGCAGTATTAAATTTTGATGCAATATAAATAAATGGTTCGAATAAGCTAGTACGGTCTAAAGCATTAACTTCAAAATGTTTCATTTTTTCTCTAATAGACCAATGGGAAGCTCGACTTGTTGGACACTCTAAAGTTGGAGCTTTGATATCCATTTCTCGCATTCTATGGCCAACAATGACATAAAACGCCTAAAAAATTAAATATATCAAAAATGAAATGTATTGTCTGGTTTATCTTAATAAAATAAGAAGATACACTATTTAAATTTCTACAATATTTACATCTTTTTTTTCCTTATTCTTATCAATTTCTTTTTTTAATGTAACCAAGCAATCAAATGTTTCTGGTCGACTTGTATCATATACTAGAATAAAGGCATCTGCAATGGACGCATACTGCTTAGCTATTTGACCAAAAGATAGCATAAGCGAAGGATCTGGATTTGAATACAGTCCAACCTCAGGTAACTGTGTCAAATCCAAACCAGCAGTATCATAAAAACGAACTTGTTCACGTATCCCTTTGTCAGTTTCTATAGAAGCCTGGTATATATCCTCAATAGTAGGCCACAGTTTCTATAACCAAAATTAAAAAGCAATAATAAATATTAACAGTGCTCAGTGTTCTAATAAACTCACATAATTTTTGCTATAATGCCCATAAATAGCTTGTTCCAATATTGCTGTCTTACCAACGCCTTTCACGCCAAATACAACGACACGATAATTTTTTACCATTTTTACACATTCAGTTAAATTAAAATTACAAATAATTACAAATAAAGAAAAAGTTGTGGATATTATAATAGGTATAATGTATATGATCATAAAATCTAGACACTGACATTATATATTTGTATTAAATTAATTATTCGATATTAATTTATAACATTGATTTAAACGAGAAAAAATACCATTACAGCGAAATGTGAATAGTGATTATTTCAAACATTTTTTTTTAAAAATTCAAGTATACATTTAAAAATCATTCATTGTGAATGGTGATAACACCACAGAATAGATACGGTCTTAGATTAATGATAGTATACTATCTTATAGGGTTTTCCACCATACCGCACTCATAGATAATAAAAGATCTTTTATTATCAATGATCGCACTATAATCGCCAATCGCCATAATAGGTATCAGAAACACAGAGCTAGACAGTAAGTTGTATGAATAGACAATAAAATTATACGGGATCGAAAGAAAATCTAGTGACGATCTCGTTATCTCGTTCCTAACATCAGTTTAGCTGATAACATAAACCGATTTTTTTGTTTATACTTCATCTTGTTAACTTGCAATAACAGTTTTAAACGTTCAATTAGAAGTTAGCATATTTTTAAAAACACAAATACTTTTGAAAATATGTCGGACGACGAAGAAATAACTTACGTAAAAAAACAAAAAACAATACACTACGGTTCATTAGAAGATCAAGAACGTGTCCGTTTATCATCTTTGGCTTTTACTGAAGGCGATGCTGAACCTAAAGTTGTAGGAGGAAATATAAACGTATCCAATGGTAATAATAATATTAAATTGACTATAACGAATCTAACTAGAAAGAAATGTAAAGTAGGTATTTTCATCAGATTATAAATTACCTATGTTGTTGTTGTTTGCAGAATATTTTGATTTGGAGGATGCTATATCTAAAGACAAGCAAGCTTTACTTGAAGAATTTGAACGTAAAAAGAAAGCCCGGCATGTGCAAGTTTCTACTGATGATGATGAAGTTAAAAAAAATCTTAGGAAGCTTGGACAACCCATATGCTTGTATGGAGAAGGACCAGCAGAAAGAAGAAATAGATTGAGGGAACTGCTTTCGAGGTATTTGACATTAATTTTAAAAATGTATTTTTTTATGACTTAATGAATTACTTATTTTAATAACATTAGGATTAACATACATTGTTTAATTATGTCTTAGAGTAGGAGAAGATGTTGTAGCAAAAAAACCAGAAGAAGAAAGAGAAAAACGCCAGCAAATTAAGGATCAAGATACAACCTGGTATCATGAAGGGCCACCTTCACTACTAGATGCTCGTTTATATATGGCAGGCATGTAATATAAATTATGTGCTTTTATGTGTATAAACATATTGTATTTTTAAATTAAAATTTAATTATTGTAGTACATCATACAAACGAAACATATTTTTATTTTTGACGAACAATGAACATCCCCTAATATTGTTCATAATTATTTATTGGTTTAATGCTCTTTTAGAGTATTCATTGTTGAGATCACATATTCGTTTGGAAAAGCTCAGAGAAGAAGCTAGTATACCTGAATCAACACTTACAGCGCGCTTACAAGATTTACACAAATACACAACATCTCTTTCTATTTATTGTAGTCAAATTGGAGATACTAGACCAATTTCATACTGCCGATTTAGTCCTGACTCGCGGTTTATAGCTACATCATCTTGGTAAATTATTTTTTATTCTTTTATTTATTATTGTATTTATACATAATGATTTCAGGAGTGGTTTGTGTAAATTATGGTCAGTTCCCGATTGTTCATTAGTTCAAACATTCAGAGGACATAATTGTAATGTCTGCTCTATCACATTTAATCCACATGCTGGTACTGCTGAAAATATTTGTGATCTCGTATCATGTGCCAGTGATGGTTCTGTTAAACTGTGGTCCATGGATAGGTAAGTTATTTTACTACTTGTTTGTGTGAAGTATGTGATGAACATACAATATTATAATTATATTTGTTTTAGTAAAAAAGAAGAACCTGTAGCAGACCTGGAAGGCCATGCACCATTTAGAGTGTCAAGAGCGGATTTTCATCCATCTGGTCGATTTTTAGGAACTTGCTGTTTTGATAATTCTTGGCGATTGTGGGATTTAGAACAAGGGGAAGAAGTTCTCCATCAGGAAGGACATTGTAAACCAGTTTATTGTATGTCATTTCAGTGTGATGGATCAATTGTTGCTACTGGGTAAGTATAATTATTTTTTAAGTTTATTTAATATTTTAATAAAATTCTTTTTTTTTAGTGTACATATCATGTTCTAATTTATTATTCATTATCATATTTTAATTTTTAATAGGGGCTTAGATGCTTTTGGTCGTGTTTGGGATTTGCGTACAGGAAGATGCATTATGTTTATGGAAGGTCATTTAAAGTCTATATATAGTATAGATTTTTCTCCTAATGGGTAATTTTTTATTTAACAAAAACTTGTACGGAACAATACTCAACTATAATGTATTTTATTTTAAGTTACCAAATGGCCACTGGTAGTGAAGATAACACATGTCGTATTTGGGATGTTAGAAAAAGATCATGTCTATACACTATTCCAGCGCATATGAGCCTTGTTTCAGGACTGAGATACCAACCTGAAGGTCATTTTATAGTCACGTCTTCATATGATAACACAATCAAGGTACTAATAATAAAAAAGTAGTGTTAATTTGTTTAGTAAAAACATTTATATTTTTATAGATTTGGGCGAATAAAACATGGCAAATGTTAAAAACACTATCTGGACATGACAACAAAATCATGGGAGTGGACATATCACCAGATTCTAAATATATAGCTTCTTCATCATATGATAGAACCTTTAAATTATGGGCTCCTGAATACACATCATAGTTTTTGAGCTTGGCTGATTAAATAATAATTATGTTATTTTATACTTGTAAAAATAATGGAGTTTTCAAATAAATTGCATATTACATTTTTTTTCATCTGATATTTCTAATCTTTGCTATTACTGCTGCTACTTTTGAAGTAGCAATTGCTGATGATTTCATGACGTACTTATCACTTTCTAGTCTTAATAAATTCATAATTTGCATAGTAGTTTCATTTAGTTTGACTCCGAGTTCTTCTAATACATATCCCAAGTATTCTGAAATTATATATAAGTTGAAGAGAATAAATTGAAAATTAGTATCAACATACAGATCAGCTGCTGATTATATATTGTACACAGGTTAAAAATGTAATTAAAATGCTTGATTTTATTTATCAAATAATATTTATATGATAATTTAAAATTCATTAAAAACTCGTGGTATTGAATCAAAAAATGAATACAGCTGAAATTCTTGGAACTAGTCCATTATATAGATTATCCAATTTTATATGTAAAATAAATTTATATTTCTATAATCTTTAAGCATCTTAAAAACTTTAAAAGCAATAATTACTATCTTATAGGGAAATTAAAGCAACACCTTCCATAACACGGATTGAAAAGTATGGTATAATGAAAATTTACTGCGGAAAAAATTATTTATTTAGTGATTTAACCACAAAATATTTTAATATTGAGTCATTATCATATTTAGTAAAATGTATTTATAAAAAATTTTACCAATATCTGCAGCTAGTTGCTGAGCAGCCAAATCATTTATTTCTCTTAATGATTGTATCTGTTCTACATACACATCACACGTATTTCTTGCTAATATTCTTAGTAAGACATTAGTAAAACTTTCTTCTGGAGAAGCATCTGTGTAACGTCGATCGGATATACTTAGAACTACAGTCACTGCATCATTATCTCTAACTAAAAATGGTTCAACGTGTTGAGGAAGAGTGATTAAATACTGTCCAATCTATTAAAAAGCAAAAAAATGTTTATCTTATATTTTTAATCTTAGAAACAAATGGGTACATTATTTATAGTCATAAATAAAAACATTACTTGAGTAATATATTCTCTAGGAGATAGTCTATGAGCATCAGATGTTTCCTTACTAAATTTCACTTTTTCCAGTTGCTCTAAATAAAATGATATTGGTTTAAATGATATTTTATAAAAAGTTTGGTATATATGAGAGCACAATTTTTCTGTAGCTTGAATTGATTCTTTAAATAATTTCCAGTCATTATCTATTAAAAAATTATGAATTTTATACAAAAATGTACAAAATATATATATATAAAATAAAATAATGTATAAAATAATAATAACATATTTGAATAACATTGAATTTGAAAAGGATTACATCCATTGATACTCCATGAAATAATAAATAAAATAAACACTTGCACAATATTTTTAAAAACTTAAAGCATACTAATGCATAACTAATAGAAATTATTTATAAATTGAAAAAAAAACATACCACTTTTTAATAAATCAATAACATTTTTTAACTCAATTTGCTTATCTTCGACTAATAAATATTTTGAAACATTTAATGCTCGTTGTTCATTTGTTAAAATACAACATTTAAATTCTGATTCAATAAAATATAATTCTCGTAAAAATTCTCCTAAAAAAAAAATTAAGTCTTATACATATTACAATAATTCTAGGTTTTTGAATAATTACCAGAAGATTGTAAAAACTTTAAACATATTTGAAACAAATTCCAATTTTCTCCAGGTTTTATGTTAACTAATATTTTCTTTAACACATCTTTCCCTCCTTCAATAATGTTAGAAAATATTTTCTATAAATTAAATCATTTCTCAATATAAATATTTAAAAGTAGTATGTAAAGTAAAATTATTTTTATTACATTAATAGCAAAGATCATTTCAGGAAAAACACAGTGATTAAAAACAGCACTTCGGCGTTTTGCTTCTTCCGATGCTCTAAAAACAGTTAATTGAGACTGACCAAAAGCTTGAACTACATCTACTAAATCATCTTTGTTGAACGCAAAATTAGTAATTTTTTTTGAATGCTCATATTCAAATTCTTTATAAGAAACGATTTGTGGAATCAATGGTCTGTAAATACTTGTTAATATGCTATCCCAATCAAATGAATCACCTATACAAATGTATTTTTTAATGAAATTTTATTCATAGTAAATAAATAAAATTCTTACCAATTTTTGAATCATTTTTAATATTTTTAATAAATACGTCAGTAGCTATAAATAAATCTAATAGTAAAATAAGTGGTTCTTGATGGTTTTTGATAGAAACATCAACCAATTCAAACATTGGAAGTTCTAATATATCGAACAAATCTCCATATGATAAAATTAATTGACGTTCTATTTCAGGTTGAACTTCATTAGTAAATAATTTTTTATACAAAATCATCTGTAAATAATTTTAACTCATTAAAATTTTAATATTCAAATATAATATACACTGATTTTAATTACCAAGTGTTTACTGTTTCTATATTATTTTAAATCATATAAAATAGATAGAAATGTCTAAAAACTTATGAACTGTTAACTTCTTCAAATAAACAACGCTTATTAAAGTTATAAATCGTAACTGACTCGTATATTTGAAAGGAACAACATAATGTATTTACACATTTTAGTTTATTATAATAATTTATACTTAACTCTATCCAGCAAGAGAGAACACACCAATTCTGTGCATGTAAATTGATGGCTGAAGCCCCGTTTTCTAACCCAAAGAACCCAACTTTTTTAAGGGGGGTTGATCAGAGTCTCTGTGGTACATCTGCCACACCAACCATTGACAATAACAGCTACGATTGGAGTGGTTTTGGTGAAAATGCTAGCTGGGATCTGGGAACTATATAGGGATTGGGGTTATATAGAATAAACCAATTTTTTTCTAAGTGCATTTTCTCACCCAACAGTAATGATATCGAAACAAATAAAATTAAGTGAAATTTATAGGTATAAAACTAAACTTGTACATTTTATCAATAGTTATGTATTTTAGACTAATTTTTACCAGATTTTAGGTATACACATAATTGTATTATAATAATGCAGTAGAATTTTGGTAATCACTAATCACTAATCCGTCAGGTATCAAACCAGAGTACTGCCGCATTACAGAATTACCGTATTGACAGAGATTAACATAAAAACAGATATTTACTTATTGAATTTTAAGTTTTTACTTATATTAAAAAACAAATAACTTTTTATTAAAACACAACAATTAAATGTACAATGTACATACATACTAATTTATTACATGCTATGTTGAGTTAATCTTTTGATGGGACAGGTTTAAAATAATTAAAAATTATGATTGTACAATTTTTTCTTATAGTATTCTTCTTCGATAATAATTTTAAGATTATTTTCCAGATAACACCGAAATATAGGTTTATATAGCTAAATTATTGGATGTACCGGATTATCAAAATTCTACTGTATAATCTATTAATCTATAAATACTAGTACTCCATGCAACATCCATTGTATATAAATTATAGGTGATGTATTGAATTATTTTAGATTTACATAGTCAATAAGACAATAACTTACTTGCTGCTTTTTACATTCTATTAATGCTTCATAAAATCTTTCAAAAAACTCTAAAGGATTTTTAGAAAACTCATTGGCATACATTTTTGATGACCACTCTTTACGTAATCGGTTTTTATTACATTTCAAATAATATTTGATAATCTGATCATGCTTTTCTAAATCAGTAAATATATTTACATAATGCTTTGATTCGTCTGTAACACACATTATAAAATATATTCTATACATACATCTTTATAATATAACAAATTATTTTAGAAACTTATTTTTCATACCAATTTTTTCATTTTCAAAAGCCACGTTAACCAATGGAATCAATATTACTTCAAATTTACTTTTTAGCTCTTCTAACTGATTTTTTCTTTCTTCATAATCAGAATTATTTTCCAAAACTGCTAAAGAACATTGCATTCTGATCAATCTATTAGTTACTTGATCTATTTCTCCATTATCCATTAACTAAATATAACACATTGCATGATGTATTTTTTCTAATTATAAATCAGTTATTATAAGTAATTACTATTTCAATATCAGTAATAAGTTTTGTCCAATTGTCTGCTTCCTCCAAAGCATTTTTGGTAACTTCCATATTACATTTGATCCTATCATATAATTGAAGTTTCAATAATGATTCACCAGTGTTACTTTTTACCTATTCATCAAATCAAAAAAAATAATGAGATCATAATTATTATTTTTCTTTTGTACTAAATCTAGTTAATTACTGTATTAATTTCTTGTTTTAAGTCAACAATTTTTTTTTGGATATTTTTCGCTTGATTTTCAAACTGCTCAATGTCATTGACAACTTTTGGTAGAGAAGAAAGCACTTGTATTGTGGTTTCATCGAGTACCTCATGTACTTGTTCTACACATAATTGTAACTTTTTCAACATAGATGGAATAGCCTATTTTAATAACAAATATTTATGTTTATCATAGATTGGTTTTTTATTATATTATACCACAGTGATATAGGCATTATTATCGATTATCATGAGTACGTAAAATATGCAGTAAATATATAGTATAAGTAATTCGCCCCTAATATTTATGTTATTAATTATATATAATAATGTATTATATATTATACACACCTCGCGACATTGATCTGGAGGCTTATCCTTTAATGTATTATTAATCCAATCTACAACACTAAAATCTTTTTCTGAAAATGATGAAATATTCTGTAAAAATAAAATGAAAGACAAATTTATAAGCTATTTATTAACAAAAATAATTTTTTTTAAAGTCGAAATTACCATTATAATTGAATTCTAATGATCCCAATCCCAAAATTCTGTGCAAATACAATCAAATCGTGTTTAAACCTTAAAATAAAATTGTATATTATAGGAATATTAGACTTGAAAATATCGAATATAATATTAATATTTAATCACCGTTGTACACAAATTTCTCCAAAGAATAAAATAAATAAAAAAACGTTTGAACTGTAGTAGTACAGATTGTAATATAATTGCCATAAACAGTAGCAGTGTAGTTGACAGTTAGTAATCGTAGACGGTTGATAGATAGGAAAATTAATTATAATCGATATAGAAATTATAAAATTCACAGAACAATAATAAAAATAAAGACTCAGCACTCAGAACAATCGTCAAGAATTGACGAGTCAAAAATTTTAATTTTTAATGTATCTTAGTATCTTACCAATTATCTTAAAGATTTTAAGATAACAAGAGAATTAATAGTTTATCACGGTGACACGCATCCTACCATAATACAACCTATATAAATATATGGGAATATAGGATCTAGGGATACAACAACCACGAAATATAAAATAATTCTGTGACAACAACATTTACACAAGAATGGTGACTGATAAAATGATAACTGTGTACTGGTGACGCCATCTATAATAGCCACGGTCCACCGCTAATAACTTACTGTTCTATGCTAATACGCAAGACGACTGTTATCTTCCGATGGCCGTTATCGCCTATCGAACATCCAGTTGGAACTTCACTACTTCAGTCTTGGTAGTAAGTTGGTGACTGAATTGATATTTTCAATATTATTATTATGCTTAAAAATTAGAATACGCCGCCGCGGTGATGCAACGATTGAACGATACCACCACCTCTGTGATTTCATGTAAATTGAAAATAGCTGATTGAATAGGTTCGACAACATTATTGGATACGTGCAGCATTTATTCCACTGCAATTACCTCACGTTCGGCAACAATTTCCATCCCGGTTTGTCGTCACCGACACTGATGGTCGCTCACGCCCGTTACAGGTTAACATGATCAAAAGGTCCAACGCCAAAGAAATGTTCATCATACGTGCGTTGGAGAAGATTCTCGGGGACAAAGATATCAAAAAGTCGTATCACGCAGAGTTGCGGAAGGAATGCGAAGCCGCTCTGCGTTAGTAATATTTATTGGATTGTTAATGTTTACAAGCCACTCAAATGATTCATTTAAATTTTTCTTACGTTTTCTAGAGAGTATAAAATCCGAGTGCCAAGCTGAAGAAAAGACAGATACATCGTCTGCCTTGCCCTTGCCTAAAGATGGCACCTCAGCTATATCGGCAGAGAAATACTTCAGACCATTTGAATTAGCTTGTCAAAGTAAGTCGCCCAGAATTGTCGTAACTTCATTGGACTGCTTGCAAGTAAGTCTATTTACTATTTATTCTGTGAGTACTTACAAAACGATGTGAGTTGCTTAATGTTTTGCTAATCAATGGTTTCAGAAACTCATTGCATATGGTCACTTAACGGGCAACTGTACCAATGATACGGGCAAACCACTGATCGATAAGATTGTAGAAACTATCTGTGATTGTTTCACAGGATGTCAAACAGATGAAGGCATTTTATTACAAATTATTAAAGTAAATATATTTATTTAGAATTTTATTTTTGTAAAATTATGTTTAAAAAAGAAAAAAATTTCTAGGCTCTATTAACCGTGGTTACTAGTCAACACGTTGAAGTCCATGAAGCAACAATCTTAAAAGCAGTTAAAACATGTTATAATATTTATTTAGCTAGTAGAAATTTAGTTAACCAGACAACAGCTCGAGCAACTCTCACCCAGATGTTGAATGTAATCTTTACTCGCATGGAAATGCAAGCAATGGAGGTAGATGTGCCTAAATATGAGTCAGAAATTGTTGAGATGTGTGAAGTTGATGAAACTGTTCAGAGTGATGACTTAGTCAATCAAGATATTGACGAAAGCATTATTTATGATCTTGTCAATGATATATGTGATTCTGCTATACAAAGTATTGATCAAGGTATTAAAACAAAAGAATTAGCCCAAGATATTATAAGATCTATGTCACAAGTAAGTTATTCATTGTCTTTGAATTTATAATAAATATAATGACCTATGCTTAATATTTGTTTAGGAGAGTTTGGAAACTACAAATGAAGCTGAATGTAAAACAATTACATCTTTTAATCATATTTTACAAAAGGATGCCTTTCTAGTTTTCCGATCTTTATGTAAGTTATCAATGAAACCTTTGCCTGAGGGAACACCAGATCCAAAGTAAGAATATTTGTGTACCTAAGGCTTAGTTCAATGATTTGTATTGTTTGTTTTTAATAACATTTTAAGGTCTCATGAACTACGTTCAAAAATCTTGTCTTTACATCTTTTATTGTCCATTTTACAAAATGCTGGACCTGTGTTTCGTACCAATCCAATGTTTATAACAGCAATCAAACAGTTTTTATGTGTTGCTTTATCTAATAATGGTACATCATCTGTACCTGAAGTATTTGAACTTTCACTAGCTATATTTTTATCTCTGCTATCACGATTTAAAACACATTTAAAAATGCAAATTGAGGTAAGCAAAAATTGAAGTCCTGTTAATTTAATATAATTATTTTGTTTAAAATGTTTGTTAATAGGTTTTCTTTAAAGAAATATTTTTAAATATTTTGGAGACTTCAAGTTCAACCTTTGAACACAAATGGATGGTGATTCAAGCTTTAACACGTATTTGTGCGGATGCTCAAAGTGTAGTTGATATGTATGTCAATTATGATTGTGATTTGTCTGCTGCAAATCTCTTTCAAAGGTAAATATATATATAAGTAATTAATAAAAGTTTTGTTATATATTTAATCTAAATAAATGTAATTGTGTTATAGACTAGTTGATGATCTTTCTAAAATTGCTCAAGGTCGTCAAGCAATTGAACTAGGTGCTACTCTAAATCAAGAAAAATCTATGCGTATTCGTGGACTCGAATGTTTGGTGTCAATATTGAAGTGCATGGTAGAATGGAGTAAAGATTTATATGTTAACCCTAATTCTCAGACTAATCTGGGTCCAGAAAGAAATGTACGCGAATATGATGCCAACGAGTCAGGTGTTACTCAGGACAGTCTTAACTCGTTTGATGGCAGTGAATCTAGTTTAACATCAAATAGTTCGGGTAACAAAGAAGCTCCAGACATGCCTCAACAATTGCAAGTGCTTAAACACCAGAAAGAAGTCTGGGAAACAGGCATCCTTATGTAAGTTTTTTAAATAGTTTTATTAAAATTAGTGGCTGCTTTCGGTTAGTTCAGCAAGTGAGGTAGCGCCTAAAATAAATTTTTAATTGAATAATACTTAATAATATGTGTACCGTTTAGCTCATCATATTTTCAAAACTTATAAATCATTTGAAATCCATAAATGACTATTAGCAGAAAGTTTATCTTTTTTAAATACATAAATGTTTAAAAAAATATATAAATGAAGTTTAGTTTTTTATCTACCCATGTGCAACATTTTAAGATTAAGTTCAACAAATTAAATCTTGTGTTCTGTCTTTGGTTTTTATAATAATTTAATTTTTAAGTAAATGCTTAACCTTAGTAATCTTACTATTTTCTTAGTTATTCCATTTTAAAAAATAAGGTGTTTTTTGTAGTTTTTAATTATTGTAATGAGCATGTAAATTTATTCTTGATAATGCGTGTAAATATGCATTAGTTGCCAAGAAAAATATATTCAGAACCATTAATGATTTAATTACATAATATTTGATGATAACTGATAATATTTTAGGTTTAATCGTAAACCTAAACAAGGTATACATTTTCTTCAAGAACAAAAACTTCTTGGAACTAGTCCTTCTGAAGTAGCTGAATGGTTTCATGTTGATGAAAGATTAGATAAAACAGCTATTGGAGATTTCCTTGGAGAAAATGAAGACTTTAACAAAGAAGTAATATTATAATTATTAATTGCTTAAGTATATATCTTGTATCATATTATATAACGGATAGGATTCTGAACAGAATACTATATAATTTATGCCAAGCTTATCAATTAATCTTGGTGAATGACTTTTTTGATGTTCCTTTGTCACTTGTCTCTTATACAAAATATAATATGTACTGGTAGACAGTTAATAACTTGATTGTATTGATATATAAGTTTAAGCTTTAACTCGGCAATGTAATGATGGCATAAAATATTTAGGTAGTAGCTCTATTCCACTTATTTATTGTGTATAAGTACATTGTTCGTGTATATTTAAGTACCACCTACAAAAATTTTACTTGATAAAAACAACATTTTATTCCAAAAAACTTTAAAGGAATAGTGACTAAAAGAGGGAAAGTTATTAATTTAAGTAGTTGGTAAGTCATTATACTTTAAACATGTTCAAGATATATTGATTTTAAATTTTGATCGTTGACAGCTCTTTCTAAAGAAATGAATAATGAATCCAATAAAAATTGACATGATTTCTATTCCTCAAAGCTACAACTACTCATCTATCTATTGCATATTATAATTCAAAATATATTAAATAAATATTTGTATTTAAAGTAATAATTATTATCATTATTAATAGTAAAAAATTGTTTTAGGTTATGTACTATTACGTTGATCAAATGAATTTTGTTGGTAAAGATGTTGTTACAGCATTGCGATTTTTCCTTGATGGATTTCGGTTGCCGGGTGAAGCTCAAAAAATTGATAGATTATTAGAAAAATTTGCCAGCAGATGGTTTGAGTGCAATCCAAAGTAATTGTATTTATAATTAAATATTTTTTAGTCATCAAAGATTATCTTTAAAAAATGACATAAATAATTTATGTTATTTTTATTCTCAGCAATGGGCTCTTTGACAGTGCTGATACCTTGTATGTGCTTTCCTATTCAATTATTATGTTAACTACTGATTTGCATTCTCCACAAGTCAAAACTAAAATGACCAAAGAGCAGTATATAAAAATGAATAGAGGTAGTTGTATATCTGATAATAAAGATTTACCTGAAGAATACTTGAGTAAAATATATGATGACATTGCTGGTCATGAGATTAAGATGAAATCAACAGTAAAACCAGGAAAACAATGTATGTATTTTGGATCATTAAATCTATGTTAATATTCCTCACCTAATTTATTTATTTCATGCATTAGTAATTCCAAATGAAAAAAGACGAAAAGTTTTATGGAATATGGAAATGGAAGCTATAGCAGTAGCAGCTAAAAATCTTATGGAATCTGTTAGTCATGTTCGAGCACCATTTACTGAAGCTAAACATTTAGAACATGTTAAACCCATGTTTAAGGTTTGATCTTGTAGTCAATATTTATTTTGAATAATTATAATCAAGGTTTTGGACTTATATAATTTTTTTTATTTTTACCAAAACAAGTTCGAGTGTCGACATATTTTCAAAGTTATTATTTCCTTATCTCAAATGATTTTTTAGTGTTATGATAAAGGTTTTTCTGCTTTTCTATTTTAGATAAAAAATATTTTAAGTGCTTTTTGTTAACTTTCTAGAGGCTTTGTGTCTCAACCCTGGTTATAAAGTACAACTTATATTTATTTTCTAGATGACATGGACACCATTTTTGGCAGCATTCAGTGTTGGCTTACAAGATTGTGATGATCTAGAAATAGCTATGTTGTGTTTAGATGGCATACGTTGTGCTATTAGAATTGCTTGTATTTTCCACATGACTGTAAGTTTGAATGATACACTTTTATGTATAAACTGAACATGTATTGATTTTAGTTGGAACGAGATGCCTATGTTCAAGCTTTAGCACGTTTTACTCTATTGACAGCTAATTCGCCAGTGACTGAAATGAAAGCTAAGAACATAGAGACAATAAAAACTTTAATTACTGTTGCATATACTGATGGAAATTATCTAGGTTCTTCTTGGCTTGATATTATCAAGTGTATCTCACAATTGGAGCTTGCTCAGATGGTGGGCACTGGAGTCCGACCACAATTTTTATCACAAGTTATTAGTAAAACTTATCCTCCTATTGAAGCCCTTAGTCAAAAGTTAAATTTTACTACATTAGACTGTAAGTTTTATACCAATTTTTTTTATTATGTCAAGTACTTATGCCTTTTCGTCTTTAGCTAGTGGGAAAGGATCAATAGGAGAGACAAGTAGTCAGAGTGTTGTAGTTGCTGTAGATCGTATATTTACTGGTTCTACGAGACTTGATGGAGATGCCATTGTAGAGTTTGTCAAAGCATTATGTCAAGTATGTAAAGCTTTTTTTAAATTTTAACATTGCATTTGCATTATCAAATTTTGTCTTTAGGTTTCTATTAATGAATTAGCCAGCTCCACAAATCCCCGTATGTTCAGTTTACAAAAAATTGTAGAAATTTCTTACTATAATATGGGGCGTATTCGACTTCAGTGGTCAAGAATGTGGCAAGTACTAGGTGAACACTTTAATCGTGTAGGATGTTATCCAAATGAAGATATTGCAACTTTTGCTCTGGACTCGTTACGTCAATTATCCATGAAATTTATTGAAAAAGGAGAGTTTGCCAACTTTAAATTTCAAAAAGATTTTTTGCGTCCATTTGAAATAATTATGAAGAAGAACCATTCTCCTACCATTAGAGATATGGTAGTTAGATGTATTACTCAAATGGTGAACTCACAAGCGGCTAACATTAGATCTGGGTGGAAAAACATATTTGGTGTATTTCATTTGGCAGCTTCTGATCATGATGGAGCTATTGTTGATATGTCATTTCGTACAACTCAGCATGTAATTAGTAAGTAAATATACAATTATTAAATAAATAACTAATTTTGCAGAATTTTTATTTAATTTTTATTTGAATAGACTTGTTCTATAAACAAAATTGTATAATTATGATGGAATCATTCCAAGATGCTGTGAAATGTTTATCTGAGTTTGCATGTAATGTTGGTTTCCCAGAAATCAGCATGGAAGCAATACATTTATTGCGCACATGTGCAGACTGTGTTCATGATAAACCTCAAGTAATTTTTTAATGATCAAAATCAGAATAAGCCATAAACAATTTTATATATATTCAGTGATGTGGTGAATGGGGTTTTATGACATTAGGTGTCATGAAGATATACAAAATAATAAATATTAAATTAAAAATAAAATTATATATTAAGGGGTTATAGAGTGGGTTTAGTACTGCAATATATAT
The DNA here is from genome assembly GCF_037042655.1 of Diuraphis noxia. Lineage (NCBI taxonomy): Eukaryota > Metazoa > Arthropoda > Insecta > Hemiptera > Aphididae > Diuraphis > Diuraphis noxia. The sequence goes on from NW_028301714.1 coordinate 41,647,059, forward strand.
TTCATGTTTTATATTGTTTAATAATGTGTACCACACCACTGCATATGTACATATGTGTATACATATGTTGATTGTAATTAATAACTTGATAATATTTTGTTGTTTTAGATATTTGCAGAACATTTTTCTGAAGAACCCTCTTCTATAGAAGAAGATGGTGTATGGGTACGAGGATGGTTCCCATTATTATTTGAGTTGTCATGTATTGTTAGTCGATGTAAATTAGACATTCGAACACGTGCCTTAACTGTACTTTTTGAGTTGGTTAAAACTCATGGAACTGTATTTAAATTAAACTGGTGGAAAGACCTTTTCAATGTACTATTCCGTATATTTGATAATGTAAAACACCAAGAACACAGTGTTGAGGTAATGAGTTAATAGGTATATTTTAATATGTGTATGAATTATAACACAAGTTTAACAATTAAAATAATGTGTTATGTTAGAGAATTGAATGGATGACAATCACATGCAACCATGCCCTGACATCAATTGTAGACGTTTTTACCCAGTACTTTGATATATTATGTGCTATACTGTTGCAAGATTTATATGCACAACTTCAATGGTGTATTCAACAAGGTATTATCAATAAATTTATTTATTCCAGTTTTAAATTATGTTATTGATTTATTATTTTATATCACAGACAATGATCAGTTAGCTCAGTCAAGTACATACTGTTTAGAAAATTTGATAACATCTAATGGTTCAAAATTTGATAAAGTAAATTGGGATTGTACTTGTCAGACTATTGTATCAATGTTTGACAGTATGATGCCAAAACCATTACAAGAACAGAATCTTAAGTCCGAGGTATGTATATTAAATGTTTTTAATCATCATGAAAATTGTGTTTATGCATTTTTAATTATAATTTATTTGTTAGCATGGTAAACCAGACATCTTAATAACTGCGAAATGTGCTATTCGCCTTGAGCTTATTCGTACTGTGGACAATATTGTGTTCTTTCCCTCCACATCCCGTAAAGAAGACCAAGAGTATTTAGCATTAGCTCAAAATACTACAATCAACCAGAATACTGAAATAGTGGAACAACAACAAGAGGAGCAAGGAATGTTTAGCAACTTGAGTTCTGAACATTTGTTCATGTTAACTGATTGTTTGTTGCGCGTTCATAACTATACCAAACAATATAACTACACATTGTTGCAAAACATTCCCCAGCGAAGTTATGGTTAGTGATAAATTACAACAATTAATTCTTAATCAAAAATATTATCATATTTTATTTATCTTTTTACATACTTCTATAGTTAATGACGATATATCAAATATGTTGACGCAAGAAACTCAGAGTGTAGCTTGTGTATTGAGAATAGTACTGAAAGCTATATGTGATGAGTCACGGCGTATGCACTGGACACATGCACAAAACGTCGCTAGTACTGTTGTAAATGATTCTTTTCAGTACTATTTGTCATTGAATAATCATTACCACCGAACTTCGTGGAATCCTATTTTATTGCTCATATTTACTAAACTATACAAATTACCCGAAGATAAGGTACATTACAGTTATATTAATTCAAAATTATAGTATTTATAAAAATGAAACGTTAATTGTTTACAGTTTGCTGTACAATCTTCTACACACTATCCTCTGTTATGTGAAATGATCAGCATTGATCTAAAACCTGAATTGAAGACTGTTCTTGCTAGAATATTTTCACGCATTGGACCAGTTTTTAAAATTACGTAACAATATATTAGCCACAGAACTGTTACATATTTTATTATATTATTATCATTAACATGAGGTTATTGCTCACTAATTAATTATAGTCTTGTAACACAAAGATTATGATCACCAGAGCAAATTAATGGCCAATAGTACACACTCATTGATTACAACTATATATAAATTAGTAAATAAAGAACTCTGTTTTTACTCTTATTACTATTTTCAATTATTTTTGTTAACTTTGCACATTATAAATCATAAACATTGTGTCGAAGTGTATTATTATTTATTGTATCACTTGTTTTTCAAATGAATGTGATTATATTAAATGTTTAGTTTAATCCTTATGAGTTGTTTTATAAACTAGTTTTTTAATTATTGTATTATCTAAACTACTAGAATGTGCTGATATAACCGTCCCAAAATATAATATAATATATTTTTCATCTTGTGAATTTTATTTTATAAGAATTTCACTTTGTGAAAGTCATTAATTGTTTACTATGTGTCTTATTAAATGTTTGTTATATTTCATTTGTTATCGTAAAATTTTATTTAAATATGTTATCTGCAATATAAAATTCGATTTTTTTTTTTTAAATTTCTGACCATTCACTTATTGAACTTTGTGTTTACTAGACAGTTACGCTCAAAAGTACCTTTTTATAGCAATTCCCCCTCCCTAAAAAAATGTCAGAAAAATTTACTAGTTGCCCTCACATTATAAACACGATTTTAATATCAACCCATCAATTGGGGTTCATTGTAGGGGTTTAACCCAGTAATTGGGGGTTTAACATGTATATAAAAAGAATGAATATAACACATATCATTATTATTAAAAGTGGCATACAGTATACCATCTGTTCCTATCATGTGTTTATCTCCCTCCAGTTTTTAATATCCATTTTCAACAGATCTTGTGGCGGTCCTGGACGGATACCGCGTGAGTCAGTGGTGTCACTAGTGTAGGAGGTGGTGAAAAGAGAAACACAAACAGTTCGCGGTATAATGATTTTTTTATTGTGGTGGTTGAAAATACAACCGCCAGAAAATGATCAACACGAAAATCAAAATAGCGGGGTGGTGAGGAGCGTGTGTCGTTCAGTGTCGGTCAGAGAACTCACTCTACTGTCGACCGGTTCGGAGTCTCGGCGGATCGACCGTTCCAGGCGCGCTTATCGCGTGTCGGTGTCGTCCGTCGTCGATTGGCGGTTGAAAAGAGAAGTAATTGCGCGGTTTGCCGCGCAAAGGCCGTTTGAATTCAAACGGCTATTACGCGGGCCCGCGTCATTCTACTCCATCCAACCATCTTTTTCTCGGTCTGCCTCGTGGTCTCTTCCCTTGCAAGTTGCAGACTTGCAGTACCCATTCAAGTGCTGCTCTTAGAGGTTCATTTTCTTCTCGCGGCATGATGTGTCCAAGCCATTGTATCCTCTGACCTTTGATGAAGTTATTTATCGTTCGATTTATAGCATTTCCTGTTACTCTCTGTTGTATCTTTTCCGCCATTATCCTATAGGTATGAGAATCTACTATTGATCCACAAGTTTTTCTCTACACTATTTTCAAACGGTCTCAGCTTTCTTTCCATTGTGGTAGTTGTTGTTCATGCCTCACATCCGTAGTAAAGATGTTTCTAAGAGGTTAACAATCAATAGAACAACTTGATGAGTAAACACTTATATCGGAAACCAACTAAGGATCTTTTTATTCAAAGTGTCCTTGTTAACCATCCGTTTGTCACGTGTTACACAAATACTATTAATCTTTCTACAAACATTCAGATTGATACTTATTAAACCCAGTGTCATAGTCAGCCTTTTTGAGGGGCATTGGGTGTATAGTACTGTATACACTATCTCCCTCTCCAAATCCTAACCCTGGCTACGGCACTGCCTTCCCCCGCGGACATTCCGATAGTTAAATAAGTCATAAGATGGTTAGTTTAGGTTAGGTATCTATAGAGAATGGTAAGTTGAGCTCAGTTGATGATAGATTACTATCATCACTGGTCGTGGCATTTGCATTGATCTTTTCCTACTAACTATCAAGGTATTAAAAATTGTAAACATAACAATGAAAGAAAATATTTAAAAATTAACCGGGAAAATATTAATACAATTCTTAATATATAATATACATATTTCTTTTTTTTAGCTTATGCAATAAAAAATTAATGCTTAAATCTTATTTTAAATATTAAATCTATTTATGCCACATGATTAATATTTTCGTAATCTTAATCGCGGTTTTAACTTTTAAGTCCAAATTAGTGATAAAGCAGTATTTCATAAGTACCTACTTATAAATGTAAATTACAGTAAATAATGCATCCTCTGATCATCATTTAAAGTATAATTTTGATTTATACAATACAATTTGATATGTAACTTAAAATTGACGGCAGTCCATGACTACAAGCCAATATATTTCCTAATTTTTTTAATTGTTTGGAATTTAAAGGTGTTTTATTACGTTCACTCACGTTGTCTTCATAATATATATTTTCGTTTAATAAACTAAAATTGGTGTAATAGTAAAATTTATTCACAATGATTAGATATTCAATTAATTTTCTTATACATCACGTTCTATACAGGAGCTGTCTAAATCTTCATTAATCAATGAAATAACAACTATAAATAAATTTTTGGGTTTATGAGTTTGGAGATTGTGGATTGCAGTCATAGGTTTGGTTTCCTAATTTTTTTATTTTGCTTTTTGAAAAATATTTGCCTACGGGTGCTAATCCCATCTTCCCAATTTTTTTCATTATTTAATGGAGTTTATTTTTATGTACACAAATTTTTAAACAATTATAAACATTTAATTTAAAAAACAATTATATCACGACTTTATTATTCTCAATAGTTGAATTCATTTATTTTTCTTGAGATTACATACAGCAGTCTTCAGGGTGTATTCTTAGTTCTTACATCATCATATTTCAACTTTTTTTTTTTCCATTATTTAATATAGTTTACTTTTGTGTACACAATTTTTAAACAATTATAACCATTTAACCGAAAAGACAATTATATGTCGATTTTATTATTCTAATAGTTAATTTCATTTTTTTTTTATCGGAATTATATATTTTGCAGTCTTTAGTATGAATTCTATTATTCTAATATTTCAATTTTTTTTATTTGCTTCTTGAAATACATTTGCCTTCGGGCGCTAATCCCCCCTTCCCATTTTTTTTCATTATTTAATGTAGTTGATTTTTGTGTACACAAATTCATTTATAGTTCTTGAGATTACATATTATATTCTTCAGTGTTTATTCTTACAATATATCTTTCAAAATTTTTTTTTTGCTTCGTGAAAAACATTTGCCTTTGGGAGCCAATCCTCTTTCCCAATTTTGTTTTTGATACTATAATATAGTTTATTTATGAGTACATACATTTTTAAACAATTATAACCATTTAACTGAAAAGACGATTATATCACAATTTTATTATTCTAATAGTTTATTTTTTGTTTTTAATTACATTTATACTGCAATATTTAGTATTGGTTCTAAAATTATGATTTTTCAAATTTTTTTTTCCTTCTTGAAATACTGTTTCCTGAGGTCGCTTATCCACCCTTCCCAATTTTTTTTATTCATAATGTAATATAGTTTTTTTTTCACAAAGTTTGGTACTTATTATGTGGTAATAATATTTTTTATTTCATTAGCGAAATTTTCCTATTTTGCTTTTTTAAAGTTATAGCGTCTTCGGAAGGATACTTCAATTCCATGAAATTCCATATCTATTTTACATATTATTGGTCTGTGTCGTGTTTGTGGTATTCGTTGAGCCAATTTCTCTAAAAGCTCTCATTTCTTTATTGGTATCAGCGTATCCCCTGCTGAGGCTATATGATTATTAAAATCACCAATGACTATTCTCGTATTTTGGTCTAGGTAGTTTGAGGGCTCTTTAAACTTAAATGGTGTATTGTGAGGATATCGTGATATTGCCCAGGTCTTCGGTGAATATTTCTATATTGTCCTCGTCTATTATGTGTACTGATTCGACATTTAACTTGTCTCTGACAAAAATTGAACTGCCATAGGTACTTATTGTATGGACGTCGACCTATTATCTTCATGTTAGTTATAGATGGGTTATGGTCGTTTTCTTTTCGGTGGGTTTCCTCATTTCCTGTAAGCACAGTACATTTACATTGTTGTAGCGACTAGCCCTTCTAGGATTGTCAAGAAGTTGAATGGAATAATCAACACTTGATGTTTTTTTGAATAATATTTTATTTATTATAAGTCCAATAATTAATAATATGGAAAAAATGACTAAGTTCAATTAATTTATTTAATTAAATGGTAATAACGAGATGTGACTTCTAGTGTGTTCAGCTTCCAGTCGCTAGTTGTTGGTAAGTTCGTCTGACTATTGTAGTATCTACGAGCTTCTCTTGTAGAGAAATCCCTAGTCCCTACTCTAGTAATCATATCCATGTTACCCATGGTCATGTATGGCGCGTTGACTGTGGCGTGTGGCTGCACGCGTCACTTAACCGGATGTCCCTTACACAACACATTATAACACGATATCCGTTTACATAAAACACACAATTCCTGCGTGACCTACTTTAAAGAATATTTATATGAGTTGTGATATATATAGTGTCATATGCATTATTACTATTATTGGCACTACGCCGCTGCTCTCCAGCATTACTATTATGATATTACTACCAGAGACTCATAAATATATATATATAGATAAAGTCACAGCTCGTTACATTGTACTCCTTCACAGTGGCGTGCAGAACATTTTTTAGACTTGAGGCAAACTATACAATTTGACACCCACCCTACAACCATTAGGTTTTTCATTTAATAAAAAATTGTATACATTCATATGATATTTAAAATGTATGATCAAACTAGTGCCCAGTTGACCAGTTGCACACCTATAGTAACCCATCCACCCACCCACCAGTATTTTCCCTGAGGCAGTTGCCTCAAAAAATAGCTGTTCAGCACGCCACTGCTCTTTCACCAAATGCGATTTTATTTTTTCTTTATCCAATGTCAGTCCTTTATTAAGTGATATCGTCGTCAGATATGGTCCTGATAAGGTACGTGTTGGGTGGATTTGTCGATCAGTGAAAGAAAGTTTCTGTATGTCTCCGTTCTTGATGAAGATACTGTCGTTGTCAGGGGGCTCCGCGTGGAGTCTATTTCAATGCCCCCACAAAATGTTTAAACATTCATAACAAAATGCCATAAGTATAAATAATCATTATTTTTACTATTAAAAATAGTACTATTGCGAGTAACGCGAATTTGTTGAATGTTACTTTTCGCGTGACCCACACGACGTCGGACCCCTGACATAATTAATCACAGCGCGCACTTCGAACTATAGCGAGTAACTAGGATTTGTTATATTTTTTACTTTTCCACTGCCATGATGCCGTAGGCCAGTGACACACATGAGAAATTTGTTTCGTGAAACAAGAAATTTATTTCGTTACTTGAAAACGCGTGTATTTAAATGGAGCAACACACACAGTTGTTTCCGAAACAATTGTAATTGTAATTGTTTCGTCATTTCACTATATCAACTCCCGTGCAGTTAACGACGTAAATAGGTATGTACAAATATGATAATTTATAATTATTTATATATATTAAATTTCTATCTCGTACCTATATGAAAAAAGAAGTATTTGCTTTAAAACCCTAGCCCTACTTATTATAATTGTCATGACCTTATGATTAACAATATTATTATGCTACGAAGATGTGTTTAATGAGATTGTGGTGGCACATGATTGGCATATTGGTGGCTTTTGCCGTAGATAATTAATTAATTATAATAAATTACATATTTGTAATTAATTATTAGTTTCGTATTCGGAAAGACCTTTTGACTTGGAATTTTACAAACTAGTTGTCGCCCGACATGGTCGGTACGGAAAATTAATGTGTACACTGTTTAACTTAATTTTAACTTTAAAAGCAGTAATCACATTTATTTAATAGTTAGTATAGTGCATACACGTCGCGGACTCTAACAAAGCCCAAAATAATTGATATTTAAGGTAAGTTTGTTTTAATACCAATTCTTTTGCGGCTTAATATAATAAAAGAATTGAGGTACACTTATTTAGGCCATTAGTTACACTTATTTACAATAATGATATATTATAATATGTAGGTACTGATACAATGGTAAGTTATTTAATCGGGATAAAACATTTTTTTTTTTATATAAGATTGAACAATTTTGTTTTTCTTAAAAAATTAATTATGTCTAGGTTTTTTTCATGAATAGGTTATTTATATTTTACGTAGGTGCCTAATTCAATATTTTATTAAAATTGAATTTATTATTTATTTTCTAAAAAAAACACAATATATCAAAAATTAATAAATAATAAATTGGAATAATATTTTTAAAAATTATCGAAGTAAAATAAATAAACATTAATACAAGTAATTATAATTAATCTTTACGTTATTAAAATAAAAACGAACCGGTAGGTATCCGAGTTTTAGTAGATAACTTGTTGTGGTTAGTGAACTAGTGAAGAAATAATAAAATCTTGAATAAAATATTCAAAAAAAATAAATTAACACATTATAACTAGGTAGGGAAGATAAAAATTAAACATTAATCGGATCATTTTAGATATATAATACCTGTAATGCATAAAAGAAGCATGATCGTAATCAATAATCAAACAAAAATAGGCTAAGAAAAATAATATATTATATTATAATTTAAATTTAAAATTACAAATATTTTTTGGTTATTGTTGTATCACATTTAATTATTTAAATGAACATTATTCATAAACGTGAACCTCCTTGGTAATAGAAGTTTAATTGAAATATTACATATCTTTGGATTTATCCTATTAGCGTAACATAATATATAATCTGTGGCAATTGTCTTTTCAGAATCAGCTAGAAGTGGCAGTCGATTAAAGATTATAAAATTATAATTTTTTAATGAGCAATAGAGCAAATATGAACTAAAAATATTCTGTATTCCGTATAATTTTAATTTCATAATTAATAATATTTTCAGACTTCAATTAACTTCAATCTGATGCGTTCTTACGTCGGTATCGGAGTGTCACGTCTCGGATTTCGCCAAAACCCCGAAAAAGAGTCGATGTTTGAGGTAAGTTTATTTTCATATTCTTTTGAGGCTTGAATCTTATGTTAGGCTTTAAATAAATATTTAACGTCACGAAAAATATATTCCCAAGTTCCAAGTATCCTTGACGCATATTTTATTTCTAAGCGCGAAATTAAGAAATACGCGAGATCGAATAATATAAACGCGCTGCGTCGTTTTTCAGGTTGCCAGACGTATAATAATTATAATTTCATAATTATAACCTAGGTATGTGTTTGTAATTAACATTTTTCAATTTTTGTTTAGTTAGTTAATTGTAATATCCGTTTTAACTGATAACTCTAGTCTCCAAAACTCATAGGGATCAATTTTAATTCGTAAATGGTAATTTGTTCGAAATCCAACGTTAGAAGTCAGGAATTTAGAATAAAATATATTTTATTTCGATAAATTATGTATATTATAGATATTTATAGTTATTTATAACCTTTATTCTTTATCTTATATCTAATATCATAGGTACTTATTAAGTTATTGCATTGTAGGTACACTTATAAAGCCCTATGACCTAAAGACTAAAAGAATTGATCACTGAGTGGTGAACTAAGCGGTTATGAAAAATATATTATAACTTAGTTATCATACATATAATAAATATCTGTTAAAATAGTGTATCTACCTAATACATACACACAGGAGTTATTATTTTCTTCAAATTTGTACAGTCATTATTTATTATGAAGTTACGTAAGTTAAGTAAATAACCAAACTCTAATTTATTGCAATCGAATTTTTATTTTATAAAACTCAATCTTTCAAAAATTATTATAGAATAATAATTATAATATTCATGAATTCTTGAAATAAAATAAATAAACAAACTAAAATACGCAATAATAATTAAAATTTGTATAAAAAATTATTAAAATAAAAATCGGTACTAGAGAGTTTTAGTAGCCATACAGTAGGTATAATGTTTTTATAGCCATATAAAATTAATAGGTTCTTGAATAAAATAATCAAAACACATAATAACATTAAACGGGTTGTTTAGCTATATATTTGTGATTTGTACGTATATTGTCAAAATTAAAATTTGAATGCTTGTAAAAAAAAAAATGTGACTATGTATTTCTTTTATTTTTCAACTGCTATTGTAAAAATATTTTAGGAGCCTTGTATTAAATTTTCCAATCTTAGATCTAAAAATAAAAACTTTTATGAATTTCTATCTAAGATAATTTGAACATTGCCGTAATTTTGACGTATTAAGTCAATAGTAGGTTAAATTTGAATACAATAATAGGTATCATTGTATACGAAAAACGATTCTGAACGGAGATGATTTGTCAGTCTAGGATAGGTATATTATATTTAAATATTATCATATATTCTATTTTGAAACAAATATTTTATTTTTCAGTTAAGACGCATTTTGCATAAGGCATGGTTAATCAATTTTTCTAAAAACATTGCATGTAGTTATTATAATTCATAATACCTTGTATTATCAAATATATACATATATCTGGTTTGAGGAAAAATCGTTATCATTACGCGATTTCATAAAAATTTAAAACTCAAACGCTCAAAACATTTTTCATTAAATTTTATAACCAGGGCTCGAAAGTTCTAGCAAATGCATATTTTTATTGGTTGGTCTTAGGACATTCAGAGTAAGATACAAAATTGTTTCAAACTTCTCTAATGTCATATACAAAATTTTATTTTGCTAATTTTTGAATATTTGTGATTTTTAGTGCTATTTTGCTAATTTTGAGTTTTAAGTGCTATTTACAAGCATATTTTATATAAAATGAAAATAAACTAAATTGTATTGAATACATTTATGCTAACGAAGACAAACAGTAGGTACATTTTAGTTACTATTTCCGATCGCACAGGTTATTCCGTTCGTATCCAATAATTTAGTTATTTTTAAAATTTTATCAAATGTAATGCAGTTATCGAATTCGTTCGAAGGTTAGATAGAAAATGTTCCTGAGCCGGAAAAGTGCCTACTTCTCAAATATTTATTATATTATATTTTATATAAAACATGTATAATTTAAAAAAGTCTAAAAATTAGTTTATAAAAAAATTTTAAATAAAAAATGTTTGTTAATGAAATTTTAATTTACATATTTTCCAATTTTAAGTGCTATTTATAGCGCTTACTTATTGTGGTGTTTTTAAGTGCATATTAAAGCGCTAAAAAATTACTTTATCAGTTCTATAACTTCCGAGCCCTGTTTATAACCTTAGTCCTTAGATATAAATACAAACAATATTATGGACTTTGAACTACAAAATAATTTGCAAATATTCACGATTTTGACGAATTTTTGTCAATATTTGAAATTCAAATGCTAATTAAAATTTAATTTGAATTTCCGGAAGATATTTTTTTTGTAATAAAGATTGAAAAATTTGTAAGAAATCTTGTATTAAATTTTCAAATCTTAGATATAAAAAGAAAATTTTTACGAATTTCTAGTTTAGAATAATTTGCGAATTTTTGTAATTATTACGTATTTTGTCAAAATTCAAAATTTGAATGCTTATAAAAGAAATTGTGACTATGATAATTTTTTATAAAATTAATTAATAATTTTTTATTGATACCAATTTAAAAAAAACTAATAATGATCGAAAATTGCATATGCCTATGAATAGTTCAACTTATGTCAAAATTTTTTGAAAATTTCATGGTGGATAGAATATATTTATATAAACATTCGGTGAAATTTTCATGTATCAATGGTCATTTGTTTTAAAGTTACATCAAAAATCAAAATCGATTTTGTCGAAAACTGATTGTGCGTAAAATTTCCCGTTTTTCCCTTAATTTTTAGTTTGTTTATTCCGATTATTTACAAAAATATTAAGAATACTTTTGACCACCAAAGTACCAACTAGATTCACTTTCTGATTGAATAAGGAACTGAAGGCAAATATCGAAGCACTTTTACTGCCCCAAAACGTGATGACAGACAAGAAAAAAATATATTCATGGTTTTGACGAATTTTTGTCAATATTTGAACTTTAAATGCTAATAAAATAAAAAAGTTGTGCCTATGTATTCTAATATTTTTTAATAATAATTTTAACCTATGAGAAACTTTATATTAAAATTTCAAGTGTTTTGATAGGGCCAAAAAAATTTTATCGACACTTAAAGTAAAATTGAAAATTTCAGTTATCTATGAATATCCCATAAAAGTCAAAATATTTTGAAAATTAAATCATGTAAAGAAAATGCTAATCTAAATAACTGGTAAAATTTTCAAGTATCTACGACTTATACTTTTTGAATTATAACAAATATTTAAAATCGTTTGAGGATATAAATCGTTATCGTTACGCTATTTCGTAAAAATTTAAAATTCAAACGCACTTAAAATTTTTCCTATAATGATGCTTCGAGTTTTCTCTATAGCTACTTGAGAGAAATCGTATTGAAAACTTAGTGTTGTATTTTTAATCCTTAGTTATAAACACAAACATTTTTTGATTGTTCAACTTCAAAATTGCTTGCAAATTTTCGCGTTTTCGACAGATTTCGTAAAAATTTGAACTATAAACGCTTATAAAAAAAAATCGTGCCTATGTATTCTTATAATTTTTTAATTACTATAAGAATAACTTATGAGAAACTTTGTATTCAATTTTCAAGTTTTTTTATTGGGCCAAAAAAATTTTCAGAAATATCTAAAATTTCAGTGGTCTATAAATAACTCTAAAATTTAACTTTATATAGATTACATTAACATATACATTTGGCGAAAATTTCAAGTGTTTACGTTGATTAGTTTTTGAATTACAACCATATAAAAAAATCGATTTTTTTGAAAACTGTAGGAAAATGTTCACTTTTGACCTTAATAATGCACAAAGGATATTCACTTTTACATCGGAAACCACCCCCAACGTTTGAATTTGAAGCATTATTTCGACTAGTTATGCTGTACATACACAAAAAAAAACACACATCATTGTAAAATCAATACATTCATCACTTCGTTTAGAATCTAAAATGAATAGGTCAGAAAATATTGTTGAATATTTTATTGAAATTTCAGAGATGGTATTCGTCAGTGAAGATTTGTCAACTAAATATCATATTCGTTGTTGAAGCCTGTGTGAAATGTATTAACAATGTTTCGAAGATGAAGTTTTATAGAAGATTCAGATATTAGGTATGTGATTTTCTATTTTTCAGTAGGTTTATTTTTATTTTATTAATTTATTAATTGAGCAGAGGATAGATTACTTGTAATTTTTTAATTATTCGTTTTGTAACCACTGGTATAACACTATTCAAGTTATCAATAAAATCATGATAAAAATTAGGAAATTGGTCAGGTATAATATTTAAAAAATTTTTTTTTAATAATTTCCTCAATGATATTTAAATATTTTCACCAATTATCAGGTACGATGACCTGTAGGTACTATAGGGACTGGGAGTTTGAGAGTGGGGGCAGAGAAGGATAAAGAGATATGGGGATAGAGAGAGAGAGAGAGAGAGAGAGAGAGAGAGAGTGAGAGAGATAGTGAGAAGTTGTGTAGAGAGATGGTAGAGAAGCAGAAAAAAAATCGAGAGAAAAAGAGTGAGAAAGAAAAGGAGGGATAGTAAGAGAGATAGATAGTGTGAGGTAAGGTTAGATTAGGTTAGGTTAGGTAAGGTAGGTACTAGAGAGTGACTTATAAAGAGAGGGCTGAGAGAAGGATAGTGTGAGAGGGAGTGAGAGAGGTAGATAGGATGAAGGATAAGGAGATAAAGTGAATGAGAGGGTGCCAGTGTGAGAAAAACGGGTAGAGGGGTAATGTCAGACGATTGAGTGTGAGAGAGATAGGCGAGGGGGATGGTGTGAAAGTGATAGGGCGAAAGAGAGGTAGTGTCAAAGGGACATGATAAGGTTAGGTGGGGGAACAGAACAAAAAAGTGAGAGAGAATTGTGAGAGGTTGTGAGAGTCAGTGAGATAGGTGAAGGGGAGGGTGTGATAGGGATAGGAAGAAACAGGGGTAGTGGCAGAGAGAGAGAGAGGATAAGGTTAGGTGGGGGAATGGGAATAGTTAGGTAGAAAAGTTATGTTAACAATTCTGAATATGTAGGAAAGGATCTTAAATTGCAAAGGTCACTCGACACTTTGAGTGATACTACCAGGTTAGGTAAGGTTTACAACCTTCGACTTATGGGATAGAATAAAAAGAGAAGGTTGGTTAGGCCGATTTAGAGGATTTCGGTGGAATTTTTTTTCTCCGACTCATGCGCAATACATCAAATTTTTTGTTCACAATAATCTTAATAATTTCAAAAATTAGAGAAAAATGAATGGTTAGATTTTTATCTAAGGCATATCATAGGCTTATTATACTTTAATTATTAAGTGAGTTATGAGTATTTTAAAGTATTCATAACTCGCTTCAAATATAGCCTATAAGTTGCTCTAGGTATTAATCATAAGTTTCTTAAAATTTTAAAAGAGGCCATTTCACTCTAATTTTAGAAATTATTATGATTATAGTGAACGTAATATTTGCTATGTTGTGCGTGGGTCAGAGAGAAAAAAAAAGAAATTCACTGACATCCTCTTAAGTGTTATCAAGTCAAAAAAGCTCTTGATTGTTGACTGTTTACATTATTATAAGTCTTGTAGAAAGTATGACTTTGTCATTACATATTTTGTTAAGATATCACATCAATCAAATGAATATTATCTTTAAAATAACAAATTTTATTTTTATATACAAATTTACAATTTCATTAAACATATTATAGTTAATAGTCTTATTATGAAAAGTATTGTAATGCTCAATAAAAAAAGGTACTAGAGTTGTGGCTTGATAAGTAAAAAAATTTAAATATTATAAATTCTCATTCTCAAAATATTCAATTTCAAAATAAAATATTTGAATACTTTTGTTTAATATTACTTTACAAGTTGTATTATGATTGTGATTAAAAAAATAAAATTGAAAGGAGGCATGATTGGAAGTAAAAGTTATAATTAATAACTGTAGAGCTATAGGACTTTTATGTACTTACTAATAATTCATCAAATATATACAGTTAGATATGCCTTAAAAAAATTACATTCTTTTATTACACTATAAAAATTACTTAATTAAATATTTTATGCATTTTATCATATGTTTATATATATATACCGTGTGTCCCACAAAACAGGGTAGGTACACTTTATCACTCATTACCCTTTAATTATACCCTGTAATCAATCATAAATTCCTATATGACTTAAAATTCTTTTAACTCATATATTTTAGTGGTACTCATACAACTTGGTTTTGTTGATTTTGTGATTGGCGTAGACTTCTACATTTTGTTTCCCATGAGTATTTTTTTTTTTTTTTTAATATATTGTTATGTTGTTTATTCACGAGACATGTGTTAGATTAGTAAAATGTCATGCTAATATTTTTATACTCGAATCAAAAGTTTGGTATAGTAGGGATATTTAATGGATTATATTTTATTTATTATTAATCGTCGTTTGGACTATAACTTTAATTTTATTTGATATTATATTAATATACTTATTTGATCTTTATTTATTATTAGTCATCATTTGGACTATAATATATTTTTATTTTATTTGAATCTAAACATCTCTGTGTTTAATTCTTTTAAAAAAAATGTGTTAATCTTCTTTGGATTATATTTTATTTATTATTAGTCGTCGTTTGGACTATAACTTTAACTTTATTTGAATCTAAAGTCTCTAAACATCTAAACATCTCTGTGTTAAATTCTTTTTAAAAAAATGTGTTAATCTTCTTTGGGTTATATTTTATTTATTATTATTCAACGCTTTGACTATAATTTTAATTTTATTTGATATTATATTAATGTATTTATTAGATCTTTATTTATTATTAGTCATCATTTGGACTATAATATAGTTATAATAGATTTTTATTTTATTTGAATCTAAACATCTCTGTGCTTAATTAATTTATAAAAAATGTTTTAATTTTCTTTGGATTATATTTTATTTATTATTAGTCATCATTTGGACTATAATATAGTTAGGTATAATATATTTTTATTTTATTTGAATCTAAACATCTCTGTGTTTAATTCTTCTATAAAAAATGTGTTAATCTTTGGATTATATTTTATTTATTATTATTCAACGCTTTGACTATAATTTTAATTTTATTTGGTATTATATTAATATATTTATTTGATCTTTATTTATCATTAGTCATCATTTGGACTATAATATAGTTAGAATAGATTTTTATTTTATTTGATTCTAAACATCTCTGTGTTTAATTCATTTATAAAAAATGTTTTAATGTTCTTTGGATTATATTTTATTTATTATTAGTCATCATTTGGACTAGGATATAGTAATAATATATTTTTATTTTATTTGAATCTAAACATCTCTGTGTGATTATTTATATTTTATTTATACTTCTTAGTTTTTTGGTTTGGTCTCCGGTAAATTTGGTTTTTTTTATAGTGTACAATAGCATTATTTATTTTGTAAATTATTGAAAATTAAATTTTTTATATTGTAGTCCAACATACTAGATTGGTATGATCAGATGCATTCCTTATATGACAATTTCATGATATTTAAAATAGGGATTTCCATTTAAAAAGAATGAAGAAATACATGACTACTTATAAGAATTTTAAGTCATATAGGAATTTATGATTGGTTTGTCTAGTTTAATGTCCAACAAACAGAATTAAAGATATTTACAGATTAATGAGCAATAAAGTGTACCCTGTTATTTGAGACACATGATATATTGTATATATAAAAAAAAAATAATTATAAAGTGTTAGTAAAAATTTCATTTTTCTTTCATATTTAATATTATTATATTTTGATCCATAAAAATATTTACCTAAGTGCTTGATTTTCGATAAACTATCAAAATATGTACTTAAAACATTTAGAATTTTATCACATAAGTTTTTAAATATGCTGTGTACTACTACTACCCTAGAAATAAGCATACAATAAAGCTTACAAAAAATAAAAAAAATATAAAATGCATAAAAAGTCTTTGCTCTAGAAAACATAAAATGTTTTAAAATAAAAGTTTGTAATAGTAATTTGTCCAGATAAAAGAAAAACAACTTTTGAAGGTGATTAAGAGTTAAAAGAATTTCATTATGAAATTGAAAACAACTTATATTACTAGATTTTTTAAAATAAATCCAAATCTCTAAGAAGAAATAAGATCTGGTGATAGGTAATTTTTCTGAGAAATACAATCATTTTTAAAGTATTATTTTAGTTGAGTGTTGGAATCTATACTAGTGTTAATCGTATACTTTTTCGACTAGTCTAATGAAATTTTTAAAAGTTAAGATTTTAGAAATAAAAAAAAAAAAAAAATGTTGTTGTTCACGTATGTATTTATTATCTAGGTATTCAATATTTTAAGTGACATACGTGTTGTTGTTATTATTAGCTATAAAAATAAAAAAGCATTCTTGAACTTGATAAAAAATAGACGTACAAGTACTAATTGTCTCATCTAATAGATATGGTTTCTATATGTTAAAAAAGTAAATTTTGGACCTAAAGGTCACCACATCGACTGTCGTCGCTAGCTCCCGGATGGGCAACCACCTGGGTTCTTAGTGACGAAATCTCGTATTATTTACAGGTGTTTAAAACCAAACAGTAAAATCAGGTTATGCAGTTGATATCTCGAAAACAAAAAAATTGCCTCTGGCCTGGTTTATGCACTGCACACTAGTCGTATACTGTATTTTGGGGTATGGTGTGGCGCGGTGATTTGCCGTGGTCAAACATTGCCTGGCGTCACTAGCTCCTGGATGGGTGACCACCTGGGTTCTTAGTGACGAATCCTTACCCCACATACTCACGTGTTTCTAAACAAACACACGCAATATGGATATATAATTGCCGAAGGATTCGTTTAAAAAAAAAAACGTATATAAAAATATTAAGAAACCAATAGTACATTGTTTAAGTCTATATGAGATATTATACTTCATACTATAACTTTTTAATAATAATAATTAACAATAAGTATGTAATTTGAGATATTTTAGATAAATTTTCTTCTGGACACTTGACCTTTGTTATAAAAAATGTACAGACACTGTGATGTAAAGATTACCAATCACACAGCAAAATTTTATGTTGAAATAATAAATAATAATATTTTATTGTAGAAAAGATTGTTTAAACATTTTTTTAGATCATTTCATTTAAAAAATATTCAAAATCGTAATAATTCAATTTTTGGTGTCTAGAGTCGTTTTTATTAGGTACCATATAAAAATAAAAATAAAATTACCATTATGGTACCACCCGACGTTTTTGGGCCCAGAAAAGCATGATAACTATTATAATTTTGGTGTGTTGGAGGGGGAAATAATTTAGATATTACACAATTTATGTAATAATATTACAAAAGTTGTTTTGCTTTAATGAGGATTTCGCACTCTCATTCTCTTCAACAGGAGACAATACAAACACATAAATCTTTAATAATTATTAGTTATTACTTGTACAATTTACATCCAATCATACTTGCGAGTTAAGATGACAATTTTCGATTCAGACTTGATAGAACGTACTACTATGGATGTGTTAACAACAATTCCCTTCACGTATAGGTACTCGCCAGACACTCGTCGTCATATAAATATGTGCTTAAAATTATATACATCAAAAAAATGTGCATGGCTCTATTCATAGGTAATATATTATCTAAGAAGCAGTTGCACCGAAGTCCTAAAACTCTAGTAGGGGGAAAAATATTTCAAGAGGCTCAACATCTTAATAATAAGAGCTATTTCTAAGAGGTTAACAATCAATAGAACAACTTGATAAGTAAACACTTATATCGGAAATCAACTAAGGATCTTTTTATTCAAAGTGTCCTAGTTAACCATCCGTTTGTCACGCGTTACCCAAATAGCATTTATTGTTCTACGATCATTTAGATTGATACTTATTAAACCCAGTGTCGTAGTCAGCCTTCCCGAGGGGTATTGGGTGTATAGTACTGTATACACTTCTTCCCTCCTCAAATCCTAACCCTGGCTACGGCACTGCCTTCCCCGCGGACAAGTAGATGGTTACCTACATAAGTCATCAGAAGGTTAGTTTAGGTTAGGTACCTAACACAATGGTAAGTTAAGCTCAAGTGATGATAGATGACTATCATCACTGGTCGTGAGCTTTGCATAGAACCTTTCTTACTAACTAACAAGGTATTCGAAATTGTCAACATAACAATGAAAAATATTTAAAAATCAACGAGGAAAATATTAATACTACATTTATACTAAAATATAATATTATACTTATATATTAGTTAATTATACATACTTTTTTCTTAGCTTTTATAATGAATACTTAATACTTAAAATATTATATATACCTGATTAATATTGACATAATTTGGATCACGGTTTTAAAGCCATACAAGTAGTAGTGTTATACCAGTATTTCATATGAACTAATGTTAATCAAAGTAAATAATGAGTCCTCTGATCATAAATTGTTCAACAAACTACAAACAAATCAAGTTTATTTTTGTGTTCACAATTTTCAAAATTCTTTAAACATTTTCATCAACTGAAAAACATAATTTTATCATGATTTAACTCTCCTTCTTTTGTTTTTCTTGAGAATACATAGTGCAGTCTTCATTGTGTATTCCATGACTATAATTTTTTCCAAATTTTTTTTTGATTGTTAAAAATCATTTGCCTGCGGGCACCAATACTCCCTTTCCATTTTTATTTTCAAAATATAACTCTAGTTTATTTTTGTGGACACAATTTTTAAACTTAATAGCCACTTGCCACTAAAAAACATAATTTTATCATGATTAAATTATCCTTCATATTTTATTTCATTTATTATTCTTGAAAATACATAGTGCAGTCTTCATTGTGTATTTTAATTCCATAATTTGATACCAATTTTTTTTTTTTATTCTAAAAAATCATTTGCCTGCGGGCGCCAATACTCCCTTTCCAATTTAATTATCAAAATATAGATTTAATTTATTTTTGTTTAGAAAACTATTAAACTTAATAAGCCACTTGCCACTAAAAAACATAATTTTATCACGATTTAATTGTCCTTCTTTTATTTTTCTTGAAAATACATAGTGCAGTCTTTTATTGTGACTTCCAAGACTATAATTTTTTCCAAATTTCTTTTTTGATTGTTAAAATTCATTTGCCTGCGGGCGCCAATACCCTCTTTCTATTTTTATTTTACAAATATATCTCTTGTTTATTTTTGTGGACACAAATTTTAAACATTACAAGCCACTTGCCACTAAAAAACATAATTTTATCATGATTAAATTATCCTTCATATTTTATTTCATTTATTATTCTTGAAAATACATAGTGCAGTCTTTTATTGTGTCTTCCAAGACTATAATTTTTTCCAAATTTCTGTTTTGATTGTTAAAATTCATTTGCCTGCGGGCGCCAATACCCTCTTTCTATTTTTATTTTACAAATATATCTCTTGTATATTTTTGTGGACACAAATTTTAAACATTACAAGCAACTTGCCTCTAAAAAACATAGTTTTATCATGATTTAATTATCCCTCATATTTTATTTCATTTATTATTCTTGATAATACATAGTGCAGTCTTCATTGTATATTCAAGGCCATGATTTTTTCGAAATTTCATTTTTGATCCTTAAAAATCATTTGACTGTCGGCGCCAATACTCCCTTTCCATTTTTATTTTCAAAATATAACTCTAGTTTATATTTGTGGACACAATTTTTAAACTTTATTAGCCACATGCCACTAAAAAAAAAATTTTATCACGAATTAATTATCCTTCTTTTATTTTTCTTGAAAATACATAGTGCAGTCTTTTATTGTGTATTCCAAGACTAAAATTTTTCCAAATTTCTTTTTTGATTGTTAAAAATCATTTGCCTGCGGGCGGCAATACCCCCTTTCCATTTTTATTTTCAAAATATAGCTCTAGTTTAATTTTGTGGATACAATTTTTAAACTTTATTATCCAATTTTCACTAAAAAACATAATTTTATCATGATTAAATTATCCTTCATATTTTAATTCATTTATTATTCTTGAAAATACATATTGAAGTCTTCATTGTATATTCAAAGGCCATAATTTTTTCGAAATTTCTTTTTTGATTCTAAAAACTCATTTGCCTGCGGGCGCCAATACCCCCTTTCCATTTTTATTTTCAAAAAAAAGCTCTAGTTTATTTTTGTGGACACAGTTTTTAAACTTTACAAGCAACTTGCCTCTAAAAAACATAATTTTATCATGATTAAATTATCCATCATATATTATTTCTTTACTAACATTATTATTAGCCACTTGCCACTAAAAAACATAAATTTATCCCGAATTAATTATCCTTCTTTTATTTTTCTTGAAAATACATAGTGCAGTCTTTTATTGTGTATTCGAAGACTATAATTTTTTCCAAATTTCTTTTTTGATTGTTAAAAATCATTTGCCTGCGGGCGGCAATACCCCCTTTCCATTTTTATTTTCAAAATATAGCTCTAGTTTATTTTTGTGGATACAATTTTTAAACTTTATTAGCCACTTGCCACTAAAAAACATAAATTTATCACGATTTAATTATCCTTCTTTTATTTTTCTTGAAGATACATAGTGCTGTCTTCATTGTGTATTTTAATTCCATAATTTGATACCAATTTTTTTTTTTTATTCTAAAAAATCATTTGCCTGCGGGCGCCAATACCCCCTTTCCAATTTATTTTTCAAAATATGAATCGATTTTATATTTGTTTAGAAAACTTTTAAACTTAATAAGCCACTTGCCACTAACAAACATAATTTTATCACGATTTAATTATCCTTCTTTTATTTTTCTTGAAAATGTATAGTGCAGTATTTTATTGTGTATTCCAAGACTATAATTTTTTCCAAATTTCTTTTTTGATCCTTAAAAATCTTTTGCCTGCGGGTGCCGATACCCAATTTCCATTATGATTTTCAAAATATAGCTCTAGTTTATTTTTGTGGACACAAATTTTAAACTTTATTAGCCACTTGCCAATAAAAAACATAATTTTATCATGATTAAATTACCCTTCATATTTTATTTCATTTATTATTCTTGAAAATACATATTGCAGTCTTCATTGTATATTCAAAGGCCATAATTTTTTCGAAACTTCTTTTTTGATTCTAAAAAATCATTTGCCTGCGGGCGGCAATACCCCCTTTCCATTTTTATTTTCAATATATAGCTCTAGTTTATTTTTGTGGATACAATTTTTAAACTTTATTATCCAATTTCCGCTAAAATTCATAATTTTATCATGATTAAATTATCCTTCATATTTTATTTCTTTTATTTTTCTTGAAAATACATAGTGCAGTCTTTTATTGTGTATTCCAAAACTATATTTTTTTCGAAATTTCTGTTTTGATCCTTAAAAATCATTTGCCTGTGGGCGCCAATACCCTCTTTCCATTTTTATTTTACAAAAATATATCTCTTGTTTATTTTTGTGGATACAATTTTTAAACTTTATTAGCCACTTGCCACTAAAAAACATAATTTTATCATGATTAAATTATCCTTCAAATTTTAATTCATTTATTATTCTTGAAAATACATATTGAAGTCTTCACTGTATATTCAAAGGCCATAATTTTTTCGAAATTTCTTTTTTGATTCTAAAAACTCATTTGCCTACGGGCGCCAATACCCCCTATCCATTTTTATTTTCAAAATATAGCTCTAGTTTAATTTTGTGGACACAATTTTTAAACTTTATTAGCCACTTGCCACTCAAAAACATAAATTTATCACGATTTAATTATCCTTCTTTTAATTTTCTTGAAAATATATAGTGAAGTCTTTTAATGTGTATTCAAAGACTATAATTTTTTCCAAATTTCCTTTTTTGATTGTTAAAAATCATTTGCCTGCGGGCGGCAATACACCCTTACCATTTTTATTTTCAAATTATAGCTCTAGTTTATTTTTGTGGATACAATTTTTAAACTTTATTCTCCAATTTCCACTAAAAATCATAAATTTATCATGATTAAATTATCCTTCATATTTTATTACTTTTATTTTTCTTGAAAATACATAGTGCAGTCTTTTATTGTGTATTCGAAGACTATAATTTTTTCCAAATTTCTTTTTTGATTGTTAAAAATCATTTGCCTGCGGGCGGCAATACCCCCTTTCCATTTTTATTTTCAAAAAAAAGCTCTAGTTTATTTTTGTGGACACAGTTTTTAAACTTTACAAGCAACTTGCCTCTAAAAAACATAAATTTATCACGATTTAATTATCCTTCTTTTATTTTTCTTGAAAATATATAGTGCAGTCTTTTAATGTGTATTCAAAGACTATAATTTTTTCCAAATTTCCTTTTTTGATTGTTAAAAATCATTTGCTGCGGGCGGCAATACCCCCTTTCCATTTTTATTTTCAAAATATACCTCTAGTTTATTTTTGTGGATACAATTTTTAAACTTTATTATCCGATTTCCACTAAAATTCATAATTTTATCATGATTAAATTATCCTTCATATTTAATTTCATTTATTATTCTTGAAAATACATAGTTTAGTTTTTTATTGTGTATTCCAAGACTATATATTTTTTGAAATTTCTGTTTTGATCCTTAAAAATCATTTGCCTGCGGGCGCCAATACCCCCTTTCCATTTTTATTTTACAAATATATCTCTTGTTTATTTTTGTGGATATAATTTTTAAACTTTATTAGCCACTTGCCACTAAAAAACATAATTTTATCATGATTAAATTATCCTTCATATTTTAATTCTTTATTATTCTTGAAAATACATATTGAAGTCTTCATTGTATATTCAAAGGCCATAATTTTTTCGAAATTTCTTTTTTGATTCTAAAAACTCATTTGCCTGCGGGCGCCAATACCCCCTTTCCATTTTTATTTTCAAAAAAAAGCTCTAGTTTATTTTTGTGGACACAGTTTTTAAACTTTACAAGCAACTTGCCTCTAAAAAACATAATTTTATCATGATTAAATTATCCATCATATATTATTTCTTTACTAACATTATTAGCCACTTGCCACTAAAAAACATAAATTTATCCCGAATGAATTATCCTTCTTTTATTTTTCTTGAAAATACATAGTGCAGTCTTTTATTGTGTATTCGAAGACTATAATTTTTTCCAAATTTCTTTTTTGATTGTTAAAAATCATTTGCCTGCGGGCGGCAATACCCCCTTTCCATTTTTATTTTCAAAATATAGCTCTAGTTTATTTTTGTGGATACAATTATTAAACTTTACTATCCAATTTCCACTAAAAATCATAATTTTATCATGATTAAATTATCCTTCATATTTTAATTCTTTTATTTTTCTTGAAAATATATAGTGCAGTATTTTATTGTTTATTCCAAGACTATAATTTTTTCCAAATTTCTTTTTTGATCCTTAAAAATCTTTTGCCTGCGGGCGCCAATACCCCTTTTCCATTTTTATTTTTAAAATATAGCTCTAGTTTATTTTTGTGCACATAGTTTTTAAACTTTAACAGCCAATTGCCACTAAAAATCATAATTTTATCATGATTAAATTATCCTTCATATTTTATTTCAATTATTATTCTTGAAAATACATAGTGCAGTCTTCATTGTATATTCAAAGGCCATAATTTTTTCGAAATTTCTGTTTTGATCCTTAAAAATCATTTGCCTGCGGGCGCCAATACCCCCTTTCCAATTTTATTTTAAAAAAAAATCTCTTGTTTATTTTTGTGGACACAATTTTTACACTTTACAAGCAACTTGCCTCTAAAAAACATAATTTTATCATGATTAAATTTTCCATCATATATTATTTCTTTATTAACATTATTAGCCACTTGCCACTAAAAAACATAAATTTATCACGATTTAATTATCCTTCTTTTATGTTTCTTGAAAATGTATAGTGCAGTCTTTTAATGTGTATTCAAAGACTATAATTTTTTCCAAATTTCTTTTTTGATTGTTAAAAATCATTTGCCTGCGGTCGGCAATACCCCCTTTCCATTTTTATTTTCAAAATATAGCTCTAGTTTATTTTTGTGGATACAATTTTTAAACTTTATTAGCCACTTGCCACTAAAAAACATAAATTTATCACGATTTAATTATCCTTCTTTTATTTTTCTTAAAGATACATAGTGCAGTCTTCATTGTGTATTTTAATTCCATAATTTGATACCAATTTTTTTTTTTTATTCTAAAAAATCATTTGCCTGCGGGCGCCAATACCCCCTTTCCAATTTATTTTTCAAAATATGAATCGATTTTATATTTGTTTAGAAAACTTTTAAACTTAATAAGCCACTTGCCACTAACAAACATAATTTTATCACGATTTAATTATCCTTCTTTTATTTTTCTTGAAAATGTATAGTGCAGTATTTTATTGTGTATTCCAAGACTATAATTTTTTCCAAATTTCTTTTTTGATCCTTAAAAATCTTTTGCCTGCGGGTGCCGATACCCAATTTCCATTATGATTTTCAAAATATAGCTCTAGTTTATTTTTGTGGACACAAATTTTAAACTTTATTAGCCACTTGCCAATAAAAAACATAATTTTATCATGATTAAATTATCCTTCATATTTTATTTCTTTTATTTTTCTTGAAAATACATAGTGCAGTCTTTTATTGTGTATTCCAAAACTATATTTTTTTCGAAATTTCTGTTTTGATCCTTAAAAATCATTTGCCTGTGGGCGCCAATACCCTCTTTCCATTTTTATTTTACAAAAATATATCTCTTGTTTATTTTTGTGGATACAATTTTTAAACTTTATTAGCCACTTGCCACTAAAAAACATAATTTTATCATGATTAAATTATCCTTCATATTTTAATTCATTTATTATTCTTGAAAATACATATTGAAGTCTTCATTGTATATTCAAAGGCCATAATTTTTTCGAAATTTCTTTTTTGAATCTAAAAACTCATTTGCCTACGGGCGCCAATACCCCCTATCCATTTTTATTTTCAAAATATAGCTCTAGTTTAATTTTGTGGACACAATTTTTAAACTTTATTAGCCACTTGCCACTCAAAAACATAAATTTATCCCGATTTAATTATCCTTCTTTTATTTTTCTTGAAAATATATAGTGCAGTCTTTTAATGTGTATTCAAAGACTATAATTTTTTCCAAATTTCCTTTTTTGATTGTTAAAAATCATTTGCCTGCGGGCGCCAATACCCCCTTTCCATTTTTATTTTCAAAAAAAAGCTCTAGTTTATTTTTGTGGATATAATTTTTAAACTTTATTAGCCACTTGCCACTAAAAAAAAATTTTTATCACGAATTAATTATCCTTCTTTTATTTTTTTTGAAAATACATAGTGCAGTCTTTTATTGTGTATTTTAATTCCATAATTTGATACCAATTTTTTTTTTTTATTCTAAAAAATCATTTGCCTGCGGGGGCCAATACTCCCTTTCCAATTTAATTTTCAAAATATGAATCGATTTTATATTTGTTTAGAAAACTTTTAAACTTAATAAGCCACTTGCCACTAAAAAACATAATTTTATCACGATTTAATTATCCTTCTTTTATTTTTCTTGAAAATACAAAGTGCAGTCTTTTATTGTGTATTCCAAGACTATAATTTTTTCCAAATTTCTTTTTTGATTGTTAAAAATCATTTGCCTGCGGGTGGCAATACCCCCTTTCCATTTTTATTTTCAAAATATAGCTCTAGTTTATTTTTGTGGATACAATTTTTAAACTTTATTATCCAATTTCCACTAAAATTCATAATTTTATCATGATTAAATTATCCTTCATATTTTATTTCTTTTATTTTTCTTGAAAATACATAGTGCAGTCTTTTATTGTGTATTCCAAGACTATAATTTTTTCCAAATTTCTTTTTTGATTGTTAAAAATCATTTGCCTGCGGGCGCCAATACCCCCTTTCCATTTTTATTTTCAAAAAAAAGCTCTAGTTTATTTTTGTGGATATAATTTTTAAACTTTATTAGCCACTTGCCAGTAAAAAACATAATTTTATTACGATTTAATTATCCTTCTTTTATTTTTCATGAAGATACATAGTGCAGTCTTTATTGTGTATTTTAATTCCATAATTTGATACCAATTTTTTTTTTTTATTCTAAAAAATCATTTGCCTGCGGGCGCCAATACTCCCTTTCCAATTTAATTTTCAAAATATGAATCGATTTTATATTTGTTTAGAAAACTTTTAAACTTAATAAGCCACTTGCCACTAAAAAACATAATTTTATCACGATTTAATTGTCCTTCTTTTATTTTTCTTGAAAATACATAGTGCAGTCTTTTATTGTGTATTCCAAGACTATATTTTTTTCGAAATTTCTTTTTTGATTGTTAAAAATCATTTGCCTGCGGTCGGCAATACCCCCTTTCCATTTTTATTTTCAAAATATAGCTCTAGTTTATTTTTTGGATACAATTTTTAAACTTTATTAGCCACTTGCCACTAAAAAAAAATTTTTATCACGAATTAATTATCCTTCTTTTATTTTTTTTGAAAATACATAGTGCAGTCTTTTATTGTGTATTCCAAGACTATATTTTTTTCGAAATTTCTTTTTTGATTGTTAAAAATCATTTGCCTGCGGGCGGCAATACCCCCTTTCCATTTTTATTTTCAAAATATAGCTCTAGTTTATTTTTGTGGATACAATTTTTAAACTTTATTATCCAATTTCCACTAAAATTCATAACTTTATCATGATTAAATTATCCTTCATATTTTATTTCTTTTATTTTTCTTGAAAATACATAGTGCAGTCTTTTATTGTGTATTCCAAAACTATATTTTTTTCGAAATTTCTGTTTTGATCCTTAAAAATCATTTGCCTGCGGGCGCCAATACCCTCTTTCCATTTTTATTTTACAAAAATATATCTCTTGCTTATTTTTGTGGATACAATTTTTAAACTTTATTAGCCACTTGCCACTAAAAAACATAATTTTATCATGATTAAATTATCCTTCATATATTAATTCATTTATTATTCTTGAAAATACATATTGAAGTCTTCATTCTATATTCAAAGGCCATAATTTTTTCGAAATTTCTTTTTTGATTCTAAAAACTCATTTGCCTACAGGCGCCAATACCCCCTATCCATTTTTATTTTCAAAATATAGCTCTAGTTTATTTTTGTGGACACAATTTTTAAACTTTATTAGCCACTTGCCACTAAAAAACATAAATTTATCACGATTTAATTATCCTTCTTTTATTTTTCTTGAAAATATATAGTGCAGTCTTTTAATGTGTATTCAAAGACTATAATTTTTTCCAACTTTCCTTTTTTGATTGTTAAAAATCATTTGCCTGCGGGCGGCAACACCCCCTTTCCATTTTTATTTTCAAAATATAGCTCTAGTTTATTTTTGTGGATACAATTTTTAAACTTTATTATCCAATTTCCACTAAAATTCATAATTTTATCATGATTAAATTATCTTTCATATTTTAATTCATTTATTATTCTTGAAAATACATATTGAAGTCTTCATTGTATATTCAAAGGCCATAATTTTTTCGAAATTTCTTTTTTGATTCTAAAAACTCATTTGCCTACGGGCGCCAATACCCCCTTTCCATTTTTATTTTCAAAAAAAAGCTCTAGTTTATTTTTGTGGACACAGTTTTTAAACTTTACAAGCAACTTGCCTCTAAAAAACATAATTTAATCATGATTTAATTATCCTTCCTTTATTTTTCATGAAGATACATAGTCCAGTCTTCATTGTGTATTTTAATTCCATAATTTGATACCAATTTTTTTTTTTTATTCTAAAAAACCATTTGCCTGCGGGCGCCAATACTCCCTTTCCAATTTAATTTTCAAAATATGAATCGATTTTATATTTTTTTAGAAAACTTTTAAACTTAATAAGCCACTTGCCACTAAAAAACATAATTTTATCACGATTTAATTGTCCTTCTTTTATTTTTCTTGAAAATACATAGTGCAGTCTTTTATTGTGTATTCCAAGACTATATTTTTTTCGAAATTTCTTTTTTGATTGTTAAAAATCATTTGCCTGCGGTCGGCAATACCCCCTTTCCATTTTTATTTTCAAAACATAGCTCTATTTTATTTTTTGGATACAATTTTTAAACTTTATTAGCCACTTGCCACTAAAAAACATAATTTTATCACGATTTAATTATCCTTCATATTTTATTTCATTTATTATTCTTGAAAATACATATTGCAGTCTTCATTGTATATTCAAAGGCCATAATTTTTTCGAAATTTCTTTTTTGATTCTAAAAACTCATTTGCCTACGGGCGCCAATACCCCCTATCCATTTTTATTTTCAAAATATAGCTCTAGTTTATTTTTGTGGACACAATTTTTAAACTTTATTAGCCACATGCCACTAAAAAAAAAATTTTATCACGAATTAATTATCCTTCTTTTATTTTTTTTGAAAATACAAAGTGCAGTCTTTTATTGTGTATTCCAAGACTATAATTTTTTCCAAATTTCTTTTTTGATTGTTAAAAATCATTTGCCTGCGGGTGGCAATACCCCCTTTCCATTTTTATTTTCAAAATATAGCTCTAGTTTATTTTTGTGGATACAATTTTTAAACTTTATTATCCAATTTCCACTAAAATTCATAATTTTATCATGATTAAATTATCCTTCATATTTTATTTCTTTTATTTTTCTTGAAAATACATAGTGCAGTCTTTTATTGTGTATTCCAAGACTATAATTTTTTCCAAATTTCTTTTTTGATTGTTAAAAATCATTTGCCTGCGGGCGCCAATACCCCCTATCCATTTTTATTTTCAAAATATAGCTCTAGTTTATTTTTGTGGACACAATTTTTAAACTTTATTAGCCACTTGCCACTAAAAAACATAAATTTATCACGATTTAATTATCCTTCTTTTATTTTTCTTGAAAATATATAGTGCAGTCTTTTAATGTGTATTCAAAGACTATAATTTTTTCCAAATTTCCTTTTTTGATTGTTAAAAATCATTTGCCTGCGGGCGGCAACACCCCCTTTCCATTTTTATTTTCAAAATATAGCTCTAGTTTATTTTTGTGGATACAATTTTTAAACTTT
The DNA here is from genome assembly GCF_037042655.1 of Diuraphis noxia. Taxonomy (NCBI): domain Eukaryota; kingdom Metazoa; phylum Arthropoda; class Insecta; order Hemiptera; family Aphididae; genus Diuraphis; species Diuraphis noxia. The sequence continues at coordinate 41,677,045 of NW_028301714.1, forward strand.
ATTATCCAATTTCCACTAAAATTCATAATTTTATCATGATTAAATTATCTTTCATATTTTAATTCATTTATTATTCTTGAAAATACATATTGAAGTCTTCATTGTATATTCAAAGGCCATAATTTTTTCGAAATTTCTTTTTTGATTCTAAAAACTCATTTGCCTGCGGGCGCCAATACCCCCTTTCCATTTTTATTTTCAAAAAAAAGCTCTAGTTTATTTTTGTGGACACAGTTTTTAAACTTTACAAGCAACTTGCCTCTAAAAAACATAATTTAATCATGATTTAATTATCCTTCCTTTATTTTTCATGAAGATACATAGTCCAGTCTTCATTGTGTATTTTAATTCCATAATTTGATACCAATTTTTTTTTTTTATTCTAAAAAACCATTTGCCTGCGGGCGCCAATACTCCCTTTCCAATTTAATTTTCAAAATATGAATCGATTTTATATTTGTTTAGAAAACTTTTAAACTTAATAAGCCACTTGCCACTAAAAAACATAATTTTATCACGATTTAATTGTCCTTCTTTTATTTTTCTTGAAAATACATAGTGCAGTCTTTTATTGTGTATTCCAAGACTATATTTTTTTCGAAATTTCTTTTTTGATTGTTAAAAATCATTTGCCTGCGGTCGGCAATACCCCCTTTCCATTTTTATTTTCAAAATATAGCTCTAGTTTATTTTTTGGATACAATTTTTAAACTTTATTAGCCACTTGCCACTAAAAAACATAATTTTATCACGATTTAATTATCCTTCATATTTTATTTCATTTATTATTCTTGAAAATACATATTGCAGTCTTCATTGTATATTCAAAGGCCATAATTTTTTCGAAATTTCTTTTTTGATTCTAAAAACTCATTTGCCTGCGGGCGCCAATACCCCCTTTCCATTTTTATTTTCAAAAAAAAGCTCTAGTTTATTTTTGTGGACACAGTTTTTAAACTTTACAAGCAACTTGCCTCTAAAAAACATAATTTAATCATGATTTAATTATCCTTCCTTTATTTTTCATGAAGATACATAGTCCAGTCTTCATTGTGTATTTTAATTCCATAATTTGATACCAATTTTTTTTTTTATTCTAAAAAACCATTTGCCTGCGGGCGCCAATACTCCCTTTCCAATTTAATTTTCAAAATATGAATCGATTTTATATTTGTTTAGAAAACTTTTAAACTTAATAAGCCACTTGCCACTAAAAAACATAATTTTATCACGATTTAATTGTCCTTCTTTTATTTTTCTTGAAAATACATAGTGCAGTCTTTTATTGTGTATTCCAAGACTATATTTTTTTCGAAATTTCTTTTTTGATTGTTAAAAATCATTTGCCTGCGGTCGGCAATACCCCCTTTCCATTTTTATTTTCAAAATATAGCTCTAGTTTATTTTTTGGATACAATTTTTAAACTTTATTAGCCACTTGCCACTAAAAAACATAATTTTATCACGATTTAATTATCCTTCATATTTTATTTCATTTATTATTCTTGAAAATACATATTGCAGTCTTCATTGTATATTCAAAGGCCATAATTTTTTCGAAATTTCTTTTTTGATTCTAAAAACTCATTTGCCTACGGGCGCCAATACCCCCTATCCATTTTTATTTTCAAAATATAGCTCTAGTTTATTTTTGTGGACACAATTTTTAAACTTTATTAGCCACATGCCACTAAAAAAAAAATTTTATCACGAATTAATTATCCTTCTTTTATTTTTTTTGAAAATACAAAGTGCAGTCTTTTATTGTGTATTCCAAGACTATAATTTTTTCCAAATTTCTTTTTTGATTGTTAAAAATCATTTGCCTGCGGGTGGCAATACCCCCTTTCCATTTTTATTTTCAAAAAAAAGCTCTAGTTTATTTTTGTGGATATAATTTTTAAACTTTATTAGCCACTTGCCAGTAAAAAACATAATTTTATTACGATTTAATTATCCATCTTTTATTTTTCATGAAGATACATAGTGCAGTCTTCATTGTGTATTTTAATTCCATAATTTGATACCAAATTTTTTTTTTTATTTTAAAAAATCATTTGCCTGCGGGCGCCAATACTCCCTTTCCAATTTAATTTTCAAAATATGAATCGATTTTATATTTGTTTAGAAAACTTTTAAACTTAATAAGCCACTTGCCACTAAAAAACATAATTTTATCACGATTTAATTGTCCTTCTTTTATTTTTCTTGAAAATACATAGTGCAGTCTTTTATTGTGTATTCCAAGACTATATTTTTTTCGAAATTTCTTTTTTGATTGTTAAAAATCATTTGCCTGCGGTCGGCAATACCCCCTTTCCATTTTTATTTTCAAAATATAGTTCTAGTTTATTTTTTGGATACAATTTTTAAACTTTATTAGCCACTTGCCACTAAAAAACATAATTTTATCATGATTAAATTATCCATCATATATTATTTCATTATTAACATTATTAGCCACTTGCCACTAAAAAACATAAATTTATCACGATTTAATTATCCTTCTTTTATGTTTCTTGAAAATGTATAGTGCAGTCTTTTAATGTGTATTCAAAGACTATAATTTTTTCCAAATTTCTTTTTTGATTGTTAAAAATCATTTGCCTGCGGTCGGCAATACCCCCTTTCCATTTTTATTTTCAAAATATAGCTCTAGTTTATTTTTTGGATACAATTTTTAAACTTTATTAGCCACTTGCCACTAAAAAACATAATTTTATCACGATTTAATTATCCTTCATATTTTATTTCATTTATTATTCTTGAAAATACATATTGCAGTCTTCATTGTATATTCAAAGGCCATAATTTTTTCGAAATTTCTTTTTTGATTCTAAAAACTAATTTGCCTACGGGCGCCAATACCCCCTATCCATTTTTATTTTCAAAATATAGCTCTAGTTTATTTTTGTGGACACAATTTTTAAACTTTATTAGCCACATGCCACTAAAAAAAAAATTTTATCACGAATTAATTATCCTTCTTTTATTTTTTTTGAAAATACAAAGTGCAGTCTTTTATTGTGTATTCCAAGACTATAATTTTTTCCAAATTTCTTTTTTGATTGTTAAAAATCATTTGCCTGCGGGTGGCAATACCCCCTTTCCATTTTTATTTTCAAAAAAAAGCTCTAGTTTATTTTTGTGGATATAATTTTTAAACTTTATTAGCCACTTGCCAGTAAAAAACATAATTTTAATACGATTTAATTATCCATCTTTTATTTTTCATGAAGATACATAGTGCAGTCTTCATTGTGTATTTTAATTCCATAATTTGATACCAAATTTTTTTTTTTATTTTAAAAAATCATTTGCCTGCGGGCGCCAATACTCCCTTTCCAATTTAATTTTCAAAATATGAATCGATTTTATATTTGTTTAGAAAACTTTTAAACTTAATAAGCCACTTGCCACTAAAAAACATAATTTTATCACGATTTAATTGTCCTTCTTTTATTTTTCTTGAAAATACATAGTGCAGTCTTTTATTGTGTATTCCAAGACTATATTTTTTTCGAAATTTCTTTTTTGATTGTTAAAAATCATTTGCCTGCGGTCGGCAATACCCCCTTTCCATTTTTATTTTCAAAATATAGTTCTAGTTTATTTTTTGGATACAATTTTTAAACTTTATTAGCCACTTGCCACTAAAAAACATAATTTTATCATGATTAAATTATCCATCATATATTATTTCATTATTAACATTATTAGCCACTTGCCACTAAAAAACATAAATTTATCACGATTTAATTATCCTTCTTTTATTTTTCTTGAAAATATATAGTGCAGTCTTTTAATGTGTATTCAAAGACTATAATTTTTTCCAAATTTCCTTTTTTGATTGTTAAAAATCATTTGCCTGCGGGCGCCAATACTCCCTTTCCAATTTAATTTTCAAAATATGAATCGATTTTATATTTGTTTAGAAAACTTTTAAACTTAATAAGCCACTTGCCACTAAAAAACATAATTTTATCACGATTTAATTATCCTTCTTTTATTTTTCTTGAAAATGTATAGTGCAGTATTTTATTGTGTATTCCAAGACTATAATTTTTTCCAAATTTCTTTTTTGATCCTTAAAAATCTTTTGCCTGCGGGTGCCGATACCCCATTTCCATTTTTATTTTCAAAATATAGCTCTAGTTTATTTTTGTGGATACAATTTTTAAACTTTATTATCCAATTTCCACTAAAATTCATAATTTTATCATGATTAAATTATCCTTCATATTTTATTTCTTTTATTTTTCTTGAAAATACATAGTGCAGTCTTTTATTGTGTATTCCAAGACTATAATTTTTTCCAAATTTCTTTTTTGATTGTTAAGAGGACGCCACACCGAAAGCGAAACGTATACAATGACCGAGAGAACGCGCTGTTAGGTGTTTTCGCGATGCGCAAGCACGCGACGTTTAAGCCGCGCCCACCACTCATCGTCGGCTGCCGGCCGACGATTGTGCTTATTCGGAGCGGTGATTATTATATTCTCAACCTTCGTCTGTGGAGGATCGCGTAAATATAAAATGCATAGGTACACGTTACACGTACATTATGCCGCATTGCCGCCGTAATATTTTTAATAATCGCGCGTACTTACGCGACCTGTATTTATTGCATTTTTAGATACTTACTCAATAATAAATATATACAATATACTAATACAGTAAATAATATCTAATTTATAACAGTAACCTTTTTAGTAAGTAAATAAGGTAATATTTAATTGAATATATTATTTTACGTTATACTGCTACCATATAGGTATACTTTTTAAACGACAGTTTTTGGGTATTTTTTTAAACATAATACAGTAGCACTTATCAAAGCTATCTATTATTATTTATAAGATCCTAAGTTTTTACAAAGATACGATTCAGATATGAATTTGATAATAAAGAAAATAATAGTTACTGTTTAGGTTTTTCTACCATATTATTTATCCAAAACTCTTTATCAAACTTTAGTATTTGGTAAAAGTTTTAAGCTTCTACAACTAGTATAGGTACTTACCTATTATTTTAATTATAACAAAATTCAAAATTGTATTTTTGATTTCGTGAAAATAAAACTTCAGCCATTCGTAACATTTTTAAATGGTATTACCCTCGTATTTTTTAGTAATTATTGTAAACAGAATTTATGGACAATCTTGTACCTATTCAATTTTCAAATCTTAGCTATAGATATGAACTTTTTCCTACATTTTTACTACAAAATAATTTCCAAATATTCGTGAATTTGAACCTCCCCAATGTACAAACGATATTCACTTTCCCATCAAACAAGATACTGATGTCGAAAATCGAAGCATTATTTCGACTACTTATCATGTACCTATCGTGTTATGCCGCATAAATGTACGTGTCCGCACGCCGTATTCACGAGAGAGGCACATTATTATGCTACCGACGGTTGTTTTTGTAACATAAATTCAGTTTATTATGAGAATGTGATATTTTTAATGAGTAAATTAATATGTATAAAGATTTTAATTAGAAGGATACCTAATAATAGTATAGGTATTTACAATATAATGTATTATATTACATAGTATACTTGGTCTATTTAGGTATATAGGTACATTTATATACTATTTAAATTGTTAGTCACTTGTTTATTTTTTCTTTTATATAAGTGGGTTCTCTTATGTCTGATATAAGAAGTCTTTTCCCATATAGCGGATCAACAATTTCTGGTAAAATACACTCTGTATAAAACCTAAAAAACATACATTCATAATTTATTCATTATACAAATATATTTAACTCGATAAAACTTTAAATTCCTTACAAATTCAACTTTTTGACCATTTTTTCTTCCCAAAATGTTTTATCGTAATAAATATGTTCTACACTTGTCCATTTTTTAGTATAAACAACAAAATAACAAACATTTCTACGTGTTATATGAAGTTGACCCATAACTTGATAATAGTATTGATGATCATTTTTAAGAACCGCCGCTAGGTGCGCCAGTAGACGGTGCAATCGGTGCATAGAACTATACATTTTTTTCGGAAACCCTTCTACATATTTCAAATGCTACGAAGTCTTCAACGATCGTAGACTCATAAAAAATATACTCTTAGAAAGGCCATAATTTTTACTATGTTTTGTTGGAAACCGATTTCTGAAAATTGTATTAACAAGCAAGCATTACGGCATAACAAAAGATCGTTTTATAAAAACTAATTTGCTTATATTTTAGAAAATAAATTACATTTCAAATATCTGATTCCAACAAAACATAGTAAAAACTATCACCTTTCAAACAGTGTATTACTTATGGGTCTACGACCATTATTGACTTCGTAGCATTTGAAATACGAATGCATTATTTTTGATGCAGAAAGACGGGTGTGGCGTCCTCTTAAAAATCATTTGCCTGCGGGCGCCAATACCCCCTTTCCATTTTTATTTTCAAAATATAGCTCTAGTTTATTTTTGTGGATACAATTTTTAAACTTTATCATCCAATTTCCACTAAAAATCATAATTTTATCATGATTAAATTATCCTTCATATTTTAATTCATTTATTTTTCTTGAAAATACATAGTGCAGTATTTTATTGTGTATTCCAAGACTATAATTTTTTCCAAATTTCTTTTTTGATTGTTAAAAATCATTTGCCTGCGGGCGGCAATACCCTCTTTTCATTTTTAATTTCAAAATATAGCTCTAGTTTATTTTTGTGGATACAATTTTTAAACTTTATTATCCAATTTCCACTAAAAATCATAATTTTATCATGATTAAATTATCCTTCATATTTTATTTATTTTATTTTTCTTGAAAATACATAGTGCAGTCTTTTATTGTGTATTCCAAGACTATAATTTTTTCCAAATTTCTTTTTTGATTGTTAAAAATCATTTGCCTGCGGGCGCCAATACCCCCTTTCCATTTTTATTTTCAAAATATAGCTCTAATTTATTTTTGTGGACACAATTTTTAAAATTTATAAGTCAATTGCCACTAAAAAACATAATTTTTTCACGATTTAATTATCCTTCTTTTATTTTTCTTGAAAATATATAGTGCAGTCTATTAATGTGTATTCAAAGACTATAATTTTTTCCGAATTTCTTTTTTGATTGTTAAAAATCATTTGCCTGCGGGCGCCAATACTCCCTTTCCAATTTAATTTTCAAAATATGAATCGATTTTATATTTGTTTAGAAAACTTTTAAACTTAATAAGCCACTTGCCACTAAAAAACATAATTTTATCACGATTTAATTATCCTTCTTTTATTTTTCTTGAAAATGTATAGTGCAGTATTTTATTGTGTATTCCAAGACTATAATTTTTTCCAAATTTCTTTTTTGATCCTTAAAAATCTTTTGCCTGCGGGTGCCGATACCCCATTTCCATTTTTATTTTCAAAATATAGCTCTAGTTTATTTTTGTGGATACAATTTTTAAACTTTATTATCCAATTTCCACTAAAATTCATAATTTTATCATGATTAAATTATCCTTCATATTTTATTTCTTTTATTTTTCTTGAAAATACATAGTGCAGTCTTTTATTGTGTATTCCAAGACTATAATTTTTTACAAATTTCTTTTTTGATTGTTAAAAATCATTTGCCTGCGGGCGCCAATACCCCCTTTCCATTTTTATTTTCAAAATATAGCTCTAGTTTATTTTTGTGTATACAATTTTTAAACTTTATTATCCAATTTCCACTAAAAATCATAATTTTATCATGATTAAATTATCCTTCATATTTTATTTATTTTATTTTTCTTGAAAATACATAGTGCAGTCTTTTATTGTGTATTCCAAGACTATAATTTTTTCCAAATTTCTTTTTTGATTGTTAAAAATCATTTGCCTGCGGGCGCCAATACCCCCTTTCCATTTTTATTTACAAAATATAGCTCTAATTTATTTTTGTGGACACAATTTTTAAAATTTATAAGTCAATTGCCACTAAAAAACATAATTTTTTCACGATTTAATTATCCTTCTTTTATTTTTCTTGAAAATATATAGTGCAGTCTATTAATGTGTATTCAAAGACTATAATTTTTTCCGAATTTCTTTTTTGATTGTTAAAAATCATTTGCCTGCGGGCGCCAATACTCCCTTTCCAATTTAATTTTCAAAATATGAATCGATTTTATATTTGTTTAGAAAACTTTTAAACTTAATAAGCCACTTGCCACTAAAAAACATAATTTTATCACGATTTAATTATCCTTCTTTTATTTTTCTTGAAAATGTATAGTGCAGTATTTTATTGTGTATTCCAAGACTATAATTTTTTCCAAATTTCTTTTTTGATCCTTAAAAATCTTTTGCCTGCGGGTGCCGATACCCCATTTCCATTTTTATTTTCAAAATATAGCTCTAGTTTATTTTTGTGGATACAATTTTTAAACTTTATTATCCAATTTCCACTAAAATTCATAATTTTATCATGATTAAATTATCCTTCATATTTTATTTCTTTTATTTTTCTTGAAAATACATAGTGCAGTCTTTTATTGTGTATTCCAAGACTATAATTTTTTACAAATTTCTTTTTTGATTGTTAAAAATCATTTGCCTGCGGGCGCCAATACCCCCTTTCCATTTTTATTTTCAAAATATAGCTCTAGTTTATTTTTGTGTATACAATTTTTAAACTTTATTATCCAATTTCCACTAAAAATCATAATTTTATCATGATTAAATTATCCTTCATATTTTATTTATTTTATTTTTCTTGAAAATACATAGTGCAGTCTTTTATTGTGTATTCCAAGACTATAATTTTTTCCAAATTTCTTTTTTGATTGTTAAAAATCATTTGCCTGCGGGCGCCAATACCCCCTTTCCATTTTTATTTTCAAAATATATCTCTAATTTATTTTTGTGGACACAATTTTTAAAATTTATAAGTCAATTGCCACTAAAAAACATAATTTTTTCACGATTTAATTATCCTTCTTTTATTTTTCTTGAAAATATATAGTGCAGTCTATTAATGTGTATTCAAAGACTATAATTTTTTCCGAATTTCTTTTTTGATTGTTAAAAATCATTTGCCTGCGGGCGCCAATACTCCCTTTCCAATTTAATTTTCAAAATATGAATCGATTTTATATTTGTTTAGAAAACTTTTAAACTTAATAAGCCACTTGCCACTAAAAAACATAAATTTATCACGATTTAATTATCCTTCTTTTATTTTTCTTGAAAATACATAGTGCAGTCTTTTATTGCGTATTCCAAGACTATAATTTTTTCCAAATTTCTTTTTTGATCCTTAAAAATCTTTTGCCTGCGGGTGCCGATACCCCATTTCCATTTTTATTTTCAAAATATAGCTCTAGTTTATTTTTGTGGATACAATTTTTAAACTTTATTATCCAATTTCCACTAAAATTCATAATTTTATCAAGATTAAATTATCCTTCATATTTTATTTCTTTTATTTTTCTTGAAAATACATAGTGCAGTCTTTTATTGTGTAAAAATCTTTTGCCTGCGGGTGCCGATACCCCATTTCCATTTTTATTTTCAAAATATAGCTCTAGTTTATTTTTGTGGATACAATTTTTAAACTTTATTAGCCACTTGCCACTAAAAAACATAATTTTATCACGATTTAATTATCCTTCTTTTATTTTTCTTGAAAATACATAGTGCAGTCTTTTATTGTGTATTCCAAGACTATAATTTTTTCCAAATTTCTTTTTTGATTGTTAAAAATCATTTGCCTGCGGGCGCCAATACGCCCTTTCCATTTTTATTTTCAAAATATAGCTCTAGTGTATTTTTGTGGACACAATTTTTAAACTTTATGAGCCACTTGCCACTAAAAAACATAATTTTATCATGATTTAATTATTCTTCTTTTTTTTCTTGAGAATACATAGTGCAGTCTTCATTGTGTATTTTAATACCATAATTTGATACCAATTTTTTTTTTTTTATTATTCTAAAAAATCATTTGCCTAAGGGCGCCAATACTCCCTTTCCAATTCAGTTTTCAAACTATGGATCGATTTTATATTTGTTTAGAAAACTTTTAAACTTAATAAGCCACTTGCCACTAATAAGATATACATATACCCACCTGATTTCGTAAAAATTTAAAATTCAAACGCACTTAAAATTTTTTCTAGAATGTTACTTCGAGTTGTCTCTATAGCTACTTGAAGGAAAACTTATGGAGAACTTAGTGTTGTATTTTTAATCCATAGTTATAAACGCAAAAAATTTTATGATTTTTCAACTTCAAAATTACTTGCAAATTTTCGCGTTTTCGACAGATTTCGTAAAAATTTGAACTATAAAAGCTTATTAAAAAAAATTGTGACTTACGATTTTTAATTTTTTTTAGCTACAATAAGAATAACTCGTAAGGAAACTTGTTTAACTTGTTTTCAAGTTTTTTTGGTCGTCCAACATTTTTTTACCGACACTTCAAAAAAAAATTCTCAAAAAAAGTGTAAATTTCAGTGGTCTATAAATAACTCAAAAAAAGTCAAAAATTTTTGAAAATTAAACTGTATATAGAGAACACTAACATAAACATTTGGTGAAAATTTCATGTATTAGTATAAGTATATAAGTTTAAGTGATTATTTTTTGAATTACAACCATATAAAAAAATCGATTTGGTCGAAAACTGATTTTGCGTAAAAATTCCCGTTTTTCTGTTTTTTAGGGGGTATTGGCGCCCGCAGGCAAATGATTTTTAACAATCAAAAAAGAAATTTCGAAAAAATTATGGCCTTTGAATATACAATGAAGACTGCACTACGTATTTTCAAGAATAATAAATGAAATAAAAGATGAAGGATAATTTAACCATGATAAAATTATGTTTTTTAGTGGCAAGTGGCTATTAAAGCTTAAAAATTGTGTCCGCAAAAATAAACTAGAGTTATATTTTGAAAATAAAAATAGAAAGGGGGTATTGGCAGACGGAGGCAAATGATTTTTTAGAATCAAAAAAGAAATTTCGAAAAAATTATGGCGTTTGAATATACAATGAAAACTGCAATATGTATTTTCAAGAATAATAAATGAGATAAAATATCAAGGATAATATAATCATGATAAAATTATGTTTTTTAGTGGCAAGTGGCTATTAAAGCTTAAAAATTGTGTCCGCAAAAATAAACTAGAGTTATATTTTGAAAATAAAAATGGAAAGGGGGTATGGGCGCCCGCAGGCAAATTACTTTTTAGAATAAAAAGAAAAAAATTGGTATCAAATTATGGTATTAAAATATACAAAGAAGACTGCACTATGTATTTTCAAGAAAAATAAAATAAGGATAATTAAATCGTGATAAAATTATGTTTTTTAGTAGCAAGTGGCCAATAAAGTAAATAAAGAAATAATATATGAAGGATAATTTAATCATGATATAATTATGTTTTTTAGAGGCATGTTGCTTGTAAAGTTTAAAAATTATGACCACAAAAATAAACTAGAGCTATATTTTGAAAATAAAAATGGAAAGGGGGTATTGGCAGACACAGGCAAATGATTTTTTAGAATCAAAAAAGAAATTTCGAAAAAATTATGGCGTGTGAATATACAATGAAAACTGCAATATGTATTTTCAAGAATAATAAATGAGATAAAATATCAAGGATAATATAATCATGATAAAATTATGTTTTTTAGTGGCAAGTGGCTTATTAAGTTTAAAAGTTTTCTAAACAAATATAAAATCGATCCATATTTTGAAAATTAAATTGGTAAGGGAGTATTGCCGGCCGCAGGCAAATGATTTTTTGGAATAAAAAAAAAAAAAATGGGTATCAAATTATGGTATTAAAATACACAATGAAGACTGCACTATGTATTCTCAAGAAAAAAAAGAAGAAGAATTAAATCATGATAAAATTATGTTTTTCAGAGGCAAGTGGCTTGTACAGTTCAAAATTTGTGTCCACAAAAATAAACAAGAGATATATTTGTAAAATAAAAATGGAAAGAGGGTATTGGCGCCCGCAGACAAATGAATTTTAACTATCAAAAACGAAATTTGGAACAAATTATAGTCTTGGAATACACAATTAAAGACTGCACTATGTATTTTCAAGAAAAATAAAAGAAGGATAATGAAATCGTGATAAAATTATGTTTTTTAGTGGCAAGTGGCTTGTAAAGTTCAAAATTTGTGTCCACAAAAATAAACAAGAGATATATTTGTAAAATAAAAATGGAAAGAGGGTATTGGCGCCCACAGACAAATGAATTTTAACTATCAAAAACGAAATTTGGAACAAATTATAGTCTTGGAATACACAATTAAAGACTGCACTATGTATTTTCAAGAAAAATAAAAGAAGGATAATTAAATCGTGATAAAATTATGTTTTTTAGTGGCAATTGGCTAATAATGTTTAAAAATTATGTCCACAATAATAAATTAGAGCTATATTTTGAAAATAAAAATGGAAAGGGGGTAATGGCGCCCGCAGGCAAAAGATTTTTAAGGATCAAAAAAGAAATTTCGAAAAAATTATGGCCTTTGAATATACAATGAAGACTGCACTATGTATTTTCAAGAATAATATAATATGAAATAAAATATGAAGGATAATTTAATCATGATAAAATTATGTTTTTTAGTGGCAAGTGGCTAATAAAGTTTAAAAATTATGTCCACAAAAATAAACTAGAGCTATATTTTGAAAAAACAAAATGGAAAGGGGGTATGGGTGCCCGCAGGCAAATGATTTTTTAGAATAAAAAAAAAAAAAAATTGGTATCAAATTATGGCATTAAAATACACAAAGAAGACTGCACTATGTATTTTCAAGAAAAATAAAATAAGGATAATTAAATCGTGATAAAATTATGTTTTTTAGTAGCAAGTGGCCAATAAAGTAAATAAAGAAATAATATATGAAGGATAATTTAATCATGATATAATTATGTTTTTTAGAGGCATGTTGCTTGTAAAGTTTAAAAATTATGACCACAAAAATAAACTAGAGCTATATTTTGAAAATAAAAATGGAAAGGGGGTATTGGCGCCCGCAGGCAAAAGATTTTTAAGGATCAAAAAAGAAATTTAGAAAAAAATTATAGTCTTGGAATACACAATAAAAGACTGCAGTATATAATTTCAAGAAAAATAAAAGAAGGATAATTAATTCGTGATAAAATTATGTTTTATAGTGGCAAGTGGCTAATATAGTTAATACAGAAATAATATATGAAGGATAATTTAATCATGATAAAATTATGTTTTTTAGGGGCAAGTGGCTTATGAAGTTTAAAAATTGTGTCCACAAAAATAAACTAGAGTTATATTTTGAAAATAAAAATGGAAAGGGGGTATTGGCGCCCGCAGGCAAAAGATTTTTAAGGATCAAAAAAGAAATTTAGAAAAAAATTATAGTCTTGGAATACACAATAAAAGACTGCACTATGTATTTTCAAGAAAAATAAAAGAAGGATAATTAAATCGTGATAAAATTATGTTTTTTAGTGGCAATTGGCTAATAATGTTTAAAAATTATGTCCACAATAAAAAACTAGAGTTATATTTTGAAAATAAAAATGGAAAGGGGGTATTGGCGCCCGCAGGCAAATGATTTTTAACAATCAAAAAAGAAATTTAGAAAAAATTATGGCCTTTGAATATACAATAAAATACTGCAGTATATAATTTCAAGAAAAATAAAAGAAGGATAATTAATTCGTGATAAAATTATGTTTTATAGTGGCAAGTGGCTAATATAGTTAATACAGAAATAATATATGAAGGATAATTTAATCATGATAAAATTATGTTTTTTAGAGGCAAGTTGCTTGTAAAGTTTAAAATTTGTGTCCACAAAAATCAACAAGAGATATATTTGTAAAATAAAAATGGAAAGAGGGTATTGGCTCCCGCAGGCAAATAAATTTTAACATTTAAAAAAGAAATTTGGAAAAAATTATAGTCTTGGAATACAGAATTAAAGACTGCACTACCTATGTATTTTCAAGAAAAATAAAATAAGGATAATTAAATCGTGATAAAATTATGTTTTTTAGTAGCAAGTGGCCAATAACGTTAATAAAGAAATAATATATGAAGGATAATTAAATCGTGATAAAATTATGTTTTTTAGTGGCAAGTGGCTTATGAAGTTTAAAAATTGTGTCCACAAAAATAAACTAGAGTTATATTTTGAAAATAAAAATGGAAAGGGGGTATTGGCGCCCGCAGGCAAAAGATTTTTAAGGATCAAAAAAGAAATTTGGAAAAAATTATAGTCTTGGAATACACAATAAATGACTGCACTATGTATTTTCAAGAAAAATAAAAGAAGGATAATTAAATCGTGATAAAATTATGTTTTTTAGTGGCAATTGGCTAATAATGTTTAAAAATTATGTCCACAATAATAAATTAGAGCTATATTTTGAAAATAAAAATGGAAAGGGGGTATTGGCGCCCGCAGGCAAAAGATTTTTAAGGATCAAAAAAGAAATTTCGAAAAAATTATGGCCTTTGAATATACAATGAAGACTGCACTATGTATTTTCAAGAATAATATATGAAATAAAATATGAAGGATAATTTAATCATGATAAAATTATGTTTTTTAGTGACAAGTGGCTAATAAAGTTTAAAAATGATGTCCACAAAAATAAACTAGAGCTATATTTTGAAAAAAAAAATGGAAAGGGGGTATGGGCGCCCGCAGGCAAATTACTTTTTAGAATAAAAAAAAAAAAATTGGTATCAAACTATGGTATTAAAATATACAAAGAAGACTTCACTATGTATTTTCAAGAAAAATAAAATAAGGATAATTAAATCGTGATAAAATATTATGTTTTTTAGTAGCAAGTGGCCAATAAAGTAAATAAAGAAATAATATATGAAGGATAATTTAATCATGATAAATTATGTTTTTTAGAGGCATGTTGCTTGTAATGTTTAAAAATTATGACCACAAAAATAAACTAGAAATATATTTTGAAAATAAAAATGGAAAGGGGGTATTGGCGCCCGCAGCAAAAGATTTTTAAGGATCAAAAAAGAAATTTCGAAAAAATTATGGCCTTTGAATATACAATGAAAACTGCAATATGTATTTCAAGAATAATAAATGAAATAAAATATCAAGGATAATTAAATCGTGATAAAATTATGTTTTTTAGGGGCAAGTGGCTTATGAAGTTTAAAAATTGTGTCCACAAAAATAAACTAGAGTTATATTTTGAAAATAAAAATGGAAAGGGGGTATTGGCGCCCGCAGGCAAAAGATTTTTAAGGATCAAAAAAGAAATTTAGAAAAAAATTATAGTCTTGGAATACACAATAAAAGACTGCACTATGTATTTTCAAGAAAAATAAAAGAAGGATAATTAAATCGTGATAAAATTATGTTTTTTAGTGGCAATTGGCTAATAATGTTTAAAAATTATGTCCACAATAAAAAACTAGAGTTATATTTTGAAAATAAAAATGGAAAGGGGGTATTGGCGCCCGCAGGCAAATGATTTTTAACAATCAAAAAAGAAATTTAGAAAAAATTATGGCCTTTGAATATACAATAAAATACTGCAGTATATAATTTCAAGAAAAATAAAAGAAGGATAATTAATTCGTGATAAAATTATGTTTTATAGTGGCAAGTGGCTAATATAGTTAATACAGAAATAATATATGAAGGATAATTTAATCATGATAAAATTATGTTTTTTAGAGGCAAGTTGCTTGTAAAGTTTAAAATTTGTGTCCACAAAAATCAACAAGAGATATATTTGTAAAATAAAAATGGAAAGAGGGTATTGGCTCCCGCAGGCAAATAAATTTTAACATTTAAAAAAGAAATTTGGAAAAAATTATAGTCTTGGAATACAGAATTAAAGACTGCACTACCTATGTATTTTCAAGAAAAATAAAATAAGGATAATTAAATCGTGATAAAATTATGTTTTTTAGTAGCAAGTGGCCAATAACGTTAATAAAGAAATAATATATGAAGGATAATTAAATCGTGATAAAATTATGTTTTTTAGTGGCAAGTGGCTTATGAAGTTTAAAAATTGTGTCCACAAAAATAAACTAGAGTTATATTTTGAAAATAAAAATGGAAAGGGGGTATTGGCGCCCACAGGCAAAAGATTTTTATGGATCAAAAAAGAAATTTCGAAAAAATTATGGCCTTTGAATATACAATGAAGACTGCACTACGTATTTTCAAGAATAATAAATGAAATAAAAGATGAAGGATAATTTAACCATGATAAAATTATGTTTTTTAGTGGCAAGTGGCTTATTAAGTTTAAAAGTTTTCTAAACAAATATAAAATCGATCCATATTTTGAAAATTAAATTGGTAAGGGAGTATTGCCGGCCGCAGGCAAATGATTTTTTGGAATAAAAAAAAAAAAAAATGGGTATCAAATTATGGTATTAAAATACACAATGAAGACTGCACTATGTATTCTCAAGAAAAAAAAGAAGAATAATTAAATCATGATACAATTATGTTTTTCAGAGGCAAGTGGCTTGTAAAGTTCAAAATTTGTGTCCTCAAAAATAAACAAGAGATGTAGTTGTAAAATAAAAATGGAAAGAGGGTATTGGCGCCCGCAGACAAATGAATTTTAACTATCAAAAACGAAATTTGGAACAAATTATAGTCTTGGAATACACAATTAAAGACTGCACTATGTATTTTCAAGAAAAATAAAAGAAGGATAATGAAATCGTGATAAAATTATGTTTTTTAGTGGCAAGTGGCTTATGAAGTTTAAAAATTGTGTCCACAAAAATAAACTAGAGTTATATTTTGAAAATAAAAATGGAAAGGGGGTATTGGCGCCCGCAGGCAAAAGATTTTTAAGGATCAAAAAAGAAATTTGGAAAAAATTATAGTCTTGGAATACACAATAAATGACTGCACTATGTATTTTCAAGAAAAATAAAAGAAGGATAATTAAATCGTGATAAAATTATGTTTTTTAGTGGCAATTGGCTAATAATGTTTAAAAATTATGTCCACAATAATAAATTAGAGCTATATTTTGAAAATAAAAATGGAAAGGGGGTATTGGCGCCCGCAGGCAAAAGATTTTTAAGGATCAAAAAAGAAATTTCGAAAAAATTATGGCCTTTGAATATACAATGAAGACTGCACTATGTATTTTCAAGAATAATATATGAAATAAAATATGAAGGATAATTTAATCATGATAAAATTATGTTTTTTAGTGACAAGTGGCTAATAAAGTTTAAAAATGATGTCCACAAAAATAAACTAGAGCTATATTTTGAAAAAAAAAATGGAAAGGGGGTATGGGCGCCCGCAGGCAAATTACTTTTTAGAATAAAAAAAAAAAAATTGGTATCAAACTATGGTATTAAAATATACAAAGAAGACTTCACTATGTATTTTCAAGAAAAATAAAATAAGGATAATTAAATCGTGATAAAATATTATGTTTTTTAGTAGCAAGTGGCCAATAAAGTAAATAAAGAAATAATATATGAAGGATAATTTAATCATGATAAATTATGTTTTTTAGAGGCATGTTGCTTGTAATGTTTAAAAATTATGACCACAAAAATAAACTAGAAATATATTTTGAAAATAAAAATGGAAAGGGGGTATTGGCGCCCGCAGCAAAAGATTTTTAAGGATCAAAAAAGAAATTTCGAAAAAATTATGGCCTTTGAATATACAATGAAAACTGCAATATGTATTTCAAGAATAATAAATGAAATAAAATATCAAGGATAATTAAATCGTGATAAAATTATGTTTTTTAGGGGCAAGTGGCTTATGAAGTTTAAAAATTGTGTCCACAAAAATAAACTAGAGTTATATTTTGAAAATAAAAATGGAAAGGGGGTATTGGCGCCCGCAGGCAAAAGATTTTTAAGGATCAAAAAAGAAATTTAGAAAAAAATTATAGTCTTGGAATACACAATAAAAGACTGCACTATGTATTTTCAAGAAAAATAAAAGAAGGATAATTAAATCGTGATAAAATTATGTTTTTTAGTGGCAATTGGCTAATAATGTTTAAAAATTATGTCCACAATAATAAACTAGAGTTATATTTTGAAAATAAAAATGGAAAGGGGGTATTGGCGCCCGCAGGCAAATGATTTTTAACAATCAAAAAAGAAATTTAGAAAAAATTATGGCCTTTGAATATACAATAAAATACTGCAGTATATATTTTCAAGAAAAATAAAAGAAGGATAATTAATTCGTGATAAAATTATGTTTTATAGTGGCAAGTGGCTAATATAGTTAATACAGAAATAATATATGAAGGATAATTTAATCATGATAAAATTATGTTTTTTAGAGGCAAGTTGCTTGTAAAGTTTAAAATTTGTGTCCACAAAAATCAACAAGAGATATATTTGTAAAATAAAAATGGAAAGAGGGTATTGGCTCCCGCAGGCAAATAAATTTTAACATTTAAAAAAGAAATTTGGAAAAAATTATAGTCTTGGAATACAGAATTAAAGACTGCACTACCTATGTATTTTCAAGAAAAATAAAATAAGGATAATTAAATCGTGATAAAATTATGTTTTTTAGTAGCAAGTGGCCAATAACGTTAATAAAGAAATAATATATGAAGGATAATTAAATCGTGATAAAATTATGTTTTTTAGTGGCAAGTGGCTTATGAAGTTTAAAAATTGTGTCCACAAAAATAAACTAGAGTTATATTTTGAAAATAAAAATGGAAAGGGGGTATTGGCGCCCACAGGCAAAAGATTTTTATGGATCAAAAAAGAAATTTCGAAAAAATTATGGCCTTTGAATATACAATGAAGACTGCACTACGTATTTTCAAGAATAATAAATGAAATAAAAGATGAAGGATAATTTAACCATGATAAAATTATGTTTTTTAGTGGCAAGTGGCTTATTAAGTTTAAAAGTTTTCTAAACAAATATAAAATCGATCCATATTTTGAAAATTAAATTGGTAAGGGAGTATTGCCGGCCGCAGGCAAATGATTTTTTGGAATAAAAAAAAAAAAAAATGGGTATCAAATTATGGTATTAAAATACACAATGAAGACTGCACTATGTATTCTCAAGAAAAAAAAGAAGAATAATTAAATCATGATACAATTATGTTTTTCAGAGGCAAGTGGCTTGTAAAGTTCAAAATTTGTGTCCTCAAAAATAAACAAGAGATGTAGTTGTAAAATAAAAATGGAAAGAGGGTATTGGCGCCCGCAGACAAATGAATTTTAACTATCAAAAACGAAATTTGGAACAAATTATAGTCTTGGAATACACAATTAAAGACTGCACTATGTATTTTCAAGAAAAATAAAAGAAGGATAATGAAATCGTGATAAAATTATGTTTTTTAGTGGCAAGTGGCTTATGAAGTTTAAAAATTGTGTCCACAAAAATAAACTAGAGTTATATTTTGAAAATAAAAATGGAAAGGGGGTATTGGCGCCCGCAGGCAAATGAATTTTAACTATAAAAAACGAAATTTGGAACAAATTATAGTCTTGGAATACACAATAAAAGACTGCACTATGTATTTTCAAGAAAAATAAAAGAAGGATAATTAAATCGTGATAAAATTATGTTTTTTAGTAGCAAGTGGCTAATAAAGTAAATAAAGAAATAATATATGAAGGATAATTTAATCATGATATAATTATGTTTTTTAGAGGCATGTTGCTTGTAAAGTTTAAAAATTATGACCACAAAAATAAACTAGAGCTATATTTTGAAAATAAAAATGGAGAGGGGGTATTGGCGCCCGCAGCAAAAGATTTTTAAGGATCAAAAAAGAAATTTCGAAAAAATTATGGCCTTTGAATATACAATGAAAACTGCAATATGTATTTCAAGAATAATAAATGAAATAAAATATCAAGGATAATTAAATCGTGATAAAATTATGTTTTTTAGTGGCAAGTGGCTTATGAAGTTTAAAAATTGTGTCCACAAAAATAAACTAGAGTTATATTTTGAAAATAAAAATGGAAAGGGGGTATTGGCGCCCGCAGGCAAAAGATTTTTAAGGAACAAAAAAGAAATTTAGAAAAAAATTATAGTCTTGGAATACACAATAAAAGACTGCACTATGTATTTTCAAGAAAAATAAAAGAAGGATAATTAATTCGTGATAAAATTATGTTTTATAGTGGCAAGTGGCTAATATAGTTAATACAGAAATAATATATGAAGGATAATTTAATCATGATAAAATTATGTTTTTTAGAGGCAAGTTGCTTGTAAAGTTTAAAATTTGTGTCCACAAAAATCAACAATAGATATATTTGTAAAATAAAAATGGAAAGAGGGTATTGGCTCCCGCAGGCAAATAAATTTTAACATTTAAAAAAAAAAGACTGCAATATATATTTTCAAGAAAAATAAAATAAGGATAATTAAATCGTGATAAAATTATGTTTTTTAGTAGCAAGTGGCCAATAACGTTAATAAAGAAATAATATATGAAGGATAATTAAATCGTGATAAAATTATGTTTTTTAGTGGCAAGTGGCTTATGAAGTTTAAAAATTGTGTCCACAAAAATAAACTAGTGTTATATTTTGAAAATAAAAATGGAAAGGGGGTATTGGCGCCCGCAGGCAAAAGATTTTTAAGGATCAAAAAAGAAATTTCGAAAAAATTATGGCCTTTGAATATACAATGAAGACTGCACGACGTATTTTCAAGAATAATAAATGAAATAAAAGATGAAGGATAATTTAACCATGATAAAATTATGTTTTTTAGTGGCAAGTGGCTTATTAAGTTTAAAAGTTTTCTAAACAAATATAAAATCGATCCATTATTTGAAAATTAAATTGGAAAGAGAGTATTGGCGCCCGCAGGCAAATGATTTTTTAGAATAAAAAAAAAAAAAAAAATTGGTATCAAATTATGGTATTAAAATACACAATGAAGACTGCACTATGTATTCTCAAGAAAAATAAGAAGAATAATTAAATCATGATAAAATTATGTTTTTCAGAGGCAAGTGGCTTGTACAGTTTAAAATTTGTGTCCACAAAAATAAACAAGAGATATATTTGTAAAATAAAAATGGAAAGAGGGTATTGGCGCCCGCAGGCAAATGAATTTTAACCATCAAAAACGAACTTTGGAACAAATTATAGTCTTGGAATACACAATTAAAGACTTCACTATGTATTTTCAAGAAAAATAAAAGAAGGATAATTAAATCGTGATAAAATTATGTTTTTTGTGGCAAGTGGCTTATGAAGTTTAAAAATTGTGTCCACAAAAATAAACTAGAGTTTTATTTTGAAAATAAAAATGGAAAGGGGGTATTGGCGCCCGCGGGCAAAAGATTTTTAAGGATCAAAAAAGAAATTTGGAAAAAATTATAGTCTTGGAATACACAATAAAAGACTGCACTATGTATTTTCAAGAATAATAAATGAAATAAAATATGAAGGATAATTTAATCATGATAAAATTATGTTTTTTAGTGGCAAGTGGCTTATTAAGTTTAAAAATTGTGTCCACAAAAATAAACTAGAGTTATATTTTGAAAATAAAAATGGAAAGGGAGTATTGGTGCCCGCAGGCAAATGATTTTTAACAATCAAAAAAAAATTTGGAAAAAATTATAGTCATGGAATACACAATGAAGACTGCACTATGTATTCTCAAGAAAAACAAAAGAAGGAGAGTTAAATCATGATAAAATTATGTTTTTCAGTTGATGAAAATGTTTAAAGAATTTTGAAAATTGTGAACACAAAAATAAACTTGATTTGTTTGTAGTTTGTTGAACAATTTATGATCAGAGGACGCATTATTTACTTTGATTAACATTAGTTCATATGAAATACTGGTATAACACTACTACTTGTATGGCTTTAAAACCGTGATCCAAATTATGTCAATATTAATCAGGTATATATAATATTTTAAGTATTAAGTATTCATTATAAAAGCTAAGAAAAAAGTATGTATAATTAACTAATATATAAGTATAATATTATATTTTAGTATAAATGTAGTATTAATATTTTCCTCGTTGATTTTTAAATATTTTTCATTGTTATGTTGACAATTTCGAATACCTTGTTAGTTAGTAAGAAAGGTTCTATGCAAAGCTCACGACCAGTGATGATAGTCATCTATCATCACTTGAGCTTAACTTACCATTGTGTTAGGTACCTAACCTAAACTAACCTTCTGATGACTTATGTAGGTAACCATCTACTTGTCCGCGGGGAAGGCAGTGCCGTAGCCAGGGTTAGGATTTGAGGAGGGAAGAAGTGTATACAGTACTATACACCCAATACCCCTCGGGAAGGCTGACTACGACACTGGGTTTAATAAGTATCAATCTAAATGATCGTAGAACAATAAATGCTATTTGGGTAACGCGTGACAAACGGATGGTTAACTAGGACACTTTGAATAAAAAGATCCTTAGTTGATTTCCGATATAAGTGTTTACTTATCAAGTTGTTCTATTGATTGTTAACCTCTTAGAAATAGCTCTTATTATTAAGATGTTGAGCCTCTTGAAATATTTTTCCCCCTACTAGAGTTTTAGGACTTCGGTGCAACTGCTTCTTAGATAATATATTACCTATGAATAGAGCCATGCACATTTTTTTGATGTATATAATTTTAAGCACATATTTATATGACGACGAGTGTCTGGCGAGTACCTATACGTGAAGGGAATTGTTGTTAACACATCCATAGTAGTACGTTCTATCAAGTCTGAATCGAAAATTGTCATCTTAACTCGCAAGTATGATTGGATGTAAATTGTACAAGTAATAACTAATAATTATTAAAGATTTATGTGTTTGTATTGTCTCCTGTTGAAGAGAATGAGAGTGCGAAATCCTCATTAAAGCAAAACAACTTTTGTAATATTATTACATAAATTGTGTAATATCTAAATTATTTCCCCCTCCAACACACCAAAATTATAATAGTTATCATGCTTTTCTGGGCCCAAAAACGTCGGGTGGTACCATAATGGTAATTTTATTTTTATTTTTATATGGTACCTAATAAAAACGACTCTAGACACCAAAAATTGAATTATTACGATTTTGAATATTTTTTAAATGAAATGATCTAAAAAAATGTTTAAACAATCTTTTCTACAATAAAATATTATTATTTATTATTTCAACATAAAATTTTGCTGTGTGATTGGTAATCTTTACATCACAGTGTCTGTACATTTTTTATAACAAAGGTCAAGTGTCCAGAAGAAAATTTATCTAAAATATCTCAAATTACATACTTATTGTTAATTATTATTATTAAAAAGTTATAGTATGAAGTATAATATCTCATATAGACTTAAACAATGTACTATTGGTTTCTTAATATTTTTATATACGTTTTTTTTTTTAAACGAATCCTTCGGCAATTATATATCCATATTGCGTGTGTTTGTTTAGAAACACGTGAGTATGTGGGGTAAGGATTCGTCACTAAGAACCCAGGTGGTCACCCATCCAGGAGCTAGTGACGCCAGGCAATGTTTGACCACGGCAAATCACCGCGCCACACCATACCCCAAAATACAGTATACGACTAGTGTGCAGTGCATAAACCAGGCCAGAGGCAATTTTTTTGTTTTCGAGATATCAACTGCATAACCTGATTTTACTGTTTGGTTTTAAACACCTGTAAATAATACGAGATTTCGTCACTAAGAACCCAGGTGGTTGCCCATCCGGGAGCTAGCGACGACAGTCGATGTGGTGACCTTTAGGTCCAAAATTTACTTTTTTAACATATAGAAACCATATCTATTAGATGAGACAATTAGTACTTGTACGTCTATTTTTTATCAAGTTCAAGAATGCTTTTTTATTTTTATAGCTAATAATAACAACAACACGTATGTCACTTAAAATATTGAATACCTAGATAATAAATACATACGTGAACAACAACATTTTTTTTTTTTTTTATTTCTAAAATCTTAACTTTTAAAAATTTCATTAGACTAGTCGAAAAAGTATACGATTAACACTAGTATAGATTCCAACACTCAACTAAAATAATACTTTAAAAATGATTGTATTTCTCAGAAAAATTACCTATCACCAGATCTTATTTCTTCTTAGAGATTTGGATTTATTTTAAAAAATCTAGTAATATAAGTTGTTTTCAATTTCATAATGAAATTCTTTTAACTCTTAATCACCTTCAAAAGTTGTTTTTCTTTTATCTGGACAAATTACTATTACAAACTTTTATTTTAAAACATTTTATGTTTTCTAGAGCAAAGACTTTTTATGCATTTTATATTTTTTTTATTTTTTGTAAGCTTTATTGTATGCTTATTTCTAGGGTAGTAGTAGTACACAGCATATTTAAAAACTTATGTGATAAAATTCTAAATGTTTTAAGTACATATTTTGATAGTTTATCGAAAATCAAGCACTTAGGTAAATATTTTTATGGATCAAAATATAATAATATTAAATATGAAAGAAAAATGAAATTTTTACTAACACTTTATAATTATTTTTTTTTTATATATACAATATATCATGTGTCTCAAATAACAGGGTACACTTTATTGCTCATTAATCTGTAAATATCTTTAATTCTGTTTGTTGGACATTAAACTAGACAAACCAATCATAAATTCCTATATGACTTAAAATTCTTATAAGTAGTCATGTATTTCTTCATTCTTTTTAAATGGAAATCCCTATTTTAAATATCATGAAATTGTCATATAAGGAATGCATCTGATCATACCAATCTAGTATGTTGGACTACAATATAAAAAATTTAATTTTCAATAATTTACAAAATAAATAATGCTATTGTACACTATAAAAAAAACCAAATTTACCGGAGACCAAACCAAAAAACTAAGAAGTATAAATAAAATATAAATAATCACACAGAGATGTTTAGATTCAAATAAAATAAAAATATATTATTACTATATCCTAGTCCAAATGATGACTAATAATAAATAAAATATAATCCAAAGAACATTAAAACATTTTTTATAAATGAATTAAACACAGAGATGTTTAGAATCAAATAAAATAAAAATCTATTCTAACTATATTATAGTCCAAATGATGACTAATGATAAATAAAGATCAAATAAATATATTAATATAATACCAAATAAAATTAAAATTATAGTCAAAGCGTTGAATAATAATAAATAAAATATAATCCAAAGATTAACACATTTTTTATAGAAGAATTAAACACAGAGATGTTTAGATTCAAATAAAATAAAAATATATTATACCTAACTATATTATAGTCCAAATGATGACTAATAATAAATAAAATATAATCCAAAGAAAATTAAAACATTTTTTATAAATTAATTAAGCACAGAGATGTTTAGATTCAAATAAAATAAAAATCTATTATAACTATATTATAGTCCAAATGATGACTAATAATAAATAAAGATCTAATAAATACATTAATATAATATCAAATAAAATTAAAATTATAGTCAAAGCGTTGAATAATAATAAATAAAATATAACCCAAAGAAGATTAACACATTTTTTTAAAAAGAATTTAACACAGAGATGTTTAGATGTTTAGAGACTTTAGATTCAAATAAAGTTAAAGTTATAGTCCAAACGACGACTAATAATAAATAAAATATAATCCAAAGAAGATTAATACATTTTTTTTAAAAGAATTAAACACAGAGATGTTTAGATTCAAATAAAATAAAAATATATTATAGTCCAAATGATGACTAATAATAAATAAAGATCAAATAAGTATATTAATATAATATCAAATAAAATTAAAGTTATAGTCCAAACGACGATTAATAATAAATAAAATATAATCCATTAAATATCCCTACTATACCAAACTTTTGATTCGAGTATAAAAATATTAGCATGACATTTTACTAATCTAACACATGTCTCGTGAATAAACAACATAACAATATATTAAAAAAAAAAAAAAAATACTCATGGGAAACAAAATGTAGAAGTCTACGCCAATCACAAAATCAACAAAACCAAGTTGTATGAGTACCACTAAAATATATGAGTTAAAAGAATTTTAAGTCATATAGGAATTTATGATTGATTACAGGGTATAATTAAAGGGTAATGAGTGATAAAGTGTACCTACCCTGTTTTGTGGGACACACGGTATATATATATAAACATATGATAAAATGCATAAAATATTTAATTAAGTAATTTTTATAGTGTAATAAAAGAATGTAATTTTTTTAAGGCATATCTAACTGTATATATTTGATGAATTATTAGTAAGTACATAAAAGTCCTATAGCTCTACAGTTATTAATTATAACTTTTACTTCCAATCATGCCTCCTTTCAATTTTATTTTTTTAATCACAATCATAATACAACTTGTAAAGTAATATTAAACAAAAGTATTCAAATATTTTATTTTGAAATTGAATATTTTGAGAATGAGAATTTATAATATTTAAATTTTTTTACTTATCAAGCCACAACTCTAGTACCTTTTTTTATTGAGCATTACAATACTTTTCATAATAAGACTATTAACTATAATATGTTTAATGAAATTGTAAATTTGTATATAAAAATAAAATTTGTTATTTTAAAGATAATATTCATTTGATTGATGTGATATCTTAACAAAATATGTAATGACAAAGTCATACTTTCTACAAGACTTATAATAATGTAAACAGTCAACAATCAAGAGCTTTTTTGACTTGATAACACTTAAGAGGATGTCAGTGAATTTCTTTTTTTTTCTCTCTGACCCACGCACAACATAGCAAATATTACGTTCACTATAATCATAATAATTTCTAAAATTAGAGTGAAATGGCCTCTTTTAAAATTTTAAGAAACTTATGATTAATACCTAGAGCAACTTATAGGCTATATTTGAAGCGAGTTATGAATACTTTAAAATACTCATAACTCACTTAATAATTAAAGTATAATAAGCCTATGATATGCCTTAGATAAAAATCTAACCATTCATTTTTCTCTAATTTTTGAAATTATTAAGATTATTGTGAACAAAAAATTTGATGTATTGCGCATGAGTCGGAGAAAAAAAATTCCACCGAAATCCTCTAAATCGGCCTAACCAACCTTCTCTTTTTATTCTATCCCATAAGTCGAAGGTTGTAAACCTTACCTAACCTGGTAGTATCACTCAAAGTGTCGAGTGACCTTTGCAATTTAAGATCCTTTCCTACATATTCAGAATTGTTAACATAACTTTTCTACCTAACTATTCCCATTCCCCCACCTAACCTTATCCTCTCTCTCTCTCTGCCACTACCCCTGTTTCTTCCTATCCCTATCACACCCTCCCCTTCACCTATCTCACTGACTCTCACAACCTCTCACAATTCTCTCTCACTTTTTTGTTCTGTTCCCCCACCTAACCTTATCATGTCCCTTTGACACTACCTCTCTTTCGCCCTATCACTTTCACACCATCCCCCTCGCCTATCTCTCTCACACTCAATCGTCTGACATTACCCCTCTACCCGTTTTTCTCACACTGGCACCCTCTCATTCACTTTATCTCCTTATCCTTCATCCTATCTACCTCTCTCACTCCCTCTCACACTATCCTTCTCTCAGCCCTCTCTTTATAAGTCACTCTCTAGTACCTACCTTACCTAACCTAACCTAATCTAACCTTACCTCACACTATCTATCTCTCTTACTATCCCTCCTTTTCTTTCTCACTCTTTTTCTCTCGATTTTTTTTCTGCTTCTCTACCATCTCTCTACACAACTTCTCACTATCTCTCTCACTCTCTCTCTCTCTCTCTCTCTCTCTCTCTCTCTCTATCCCCATATCTCTTTATCCTTCTCTGCCCCCACTCTCAAACTCCCAGTCCCTATAGTACCTACAGGTCATCGTACCTGATAATTGGTGAAAAT
Organism: Diuraphis noxia; assembly: GCF_037042655.1. NCBI lineage: Eukaryota > Metazoa > Arthropoda > Insecta > Hemiptera > Aphididae > Diuraphis > Diuraphis noxia. The sequence continues at coordinate 41,704,922 of NW_028301714.1, forward strand.
ATTTAAATATCATTGAGGAAATTATTAAAAAAAAATTTTTTAAATATTATACCTGACCAATTTCCTAATTTTTATCATGATTTTATTGATAACTTGAATAGTGTTATACCAGTGGTTACAAAACGAATAATTAAAAAATTACAAGTAATCTATCCTCTGCTCAATTAATAAATTAATAAAATAAAAATAAACCTACTGAAAAATAGAAAATCACATACCTAATATCTGAATCTTCTATAAAACTTCATCTTCGAAACATTGTTAATACATTTCACACAGGCTTCAACAACGAATATGATATTTAGTTGACAAATCTTCACTGACGAATACCATCTCTGAAATTTCAATAAAATATTCAACAATATTTTCTGACCTATTCATTTTAGATTCTAAACGAAGTGATGAATGTATTGATTTTACAATGATGTGTGTTTTTTTTTGTGTATGTACAGCATAACTAGTCGAAATAATGCTTCAAATTCAAACGTTGGGGGTGGTTTCCGATGTAAAAGTGAATATCCTTTGTGCATTATTAAGGTCAAAAGTGAACATTTTCCTACAGTTTTCAAAAAAATCGATTTTTTTATATGGTTGTAATTCAAAAACTAATCAACGTAAACACTTGAAATTTTCGCCAAATGTATATGTTAATGTAATCTATATAAAGTTAAATTTTAGAGTTATTTATAGACCACTGAAATTTTAGATTTTTCTGAAAATTTTTTCGATAAATTTTTTTGGCCCAATAAAAAAACTTGAAAATTGAATACAAAGTTTCTCATAAGTTATTCTTATAGTAATTAAAAAATTATAAGAATACATAGGCACGATTTTTTTTTATAAGCGTTTATAGTTCAAATTTTTACGAAATCTGTCGTAAACGCGAAAATTTGCAAGCAATTTTGAAGTTGAACAATCAAAAAATGTTTGTGTTTATAACTAAGGATTAAAAATACAACACTAAGTTTTCAATACGATTTCTCTCAAGTAGCTATAGAGAAAACTCGAAGCATCATTATAGGAAAAATTTTAAGTGCGTTTGAATTTTAAATTTTTACGAAATAGCGTAACGATAACGATTTATATCCTCAAACGATTTTAAATATTTGTTATAATTCAAAAAGTATAAGTCGTAGATACTTGAAAATTTTACCAGTTATTTAGATTAGCATTTTCTTTACATGATTTAATTTTCAAAATATTTTGACTTTTTTGGGATATTCATAGATAACTGAAATTTTCAATTTTACTTTAAGTGTCGATAAAATTTTTTTGGCCCTATCAAAACACTTGAAATTTTAATATAAAGTTTCTCATAGGTTAAAATTATTATTAAAAAATATTAGAATACATAGGCACAACTTTTTTATTTTATTAGCATTTAAAGTTCAAATATTGACAAAAATTCGTCAAAACCATGAATATATTTTTTTCTTGTCTGTCATCACGTTTTGGGGCAGTAAAAGTGCTTCGATATTTGCCTTCAGTTCCTTATTCAATCAGAAAGTGAATCTAGTTGGTACTTTGGTGGTCAAAAGTATTCTTAATATTTTTGTAAATAATCGGAATAAACAAACTAAAAATTAAGGGAAAAACGGGAAATTTTACGCACAATCAGTTTTCGACAAAATCGATTTTGATTTTTGATGTAACTTTAAAACAAATGACCATTGATACATGAAAATTTTACCGAATGTTTATATAAATATATTCTATCCACCATGAAATTTTCAAAAAATTTTGACATAAGTTGAACTATTCATAGGCATATGCAATTTTCGATCATTATTAGTTTTTTTTAAATTGGTATCAATAAAAAATTATTAATTAATTTTATAAAAAATTATCATAGTCACAATTTCTTTTATAAGCATTCAAATTTTGAATTTTGACAAAATACGTAATAATTACAAAAATTCGCAAATTATTCTAAACTAGAAATTCGTAAAAATTTTCTTTTTATATCTAAGATTTGAAAATTTAATACAAGATTTCTTACAAATTTTTCAATCTTTATTACAAAAAAAATATCTTCCGGAAATTCAAATTAAATTTTAATTAGCATTTGAATTTCAAATATTGACAAAAATTCGTCAAAATCGTGAATATTTGCAAATTATTTTGTAGTTCAAAGTCCATAATATTGTTTGTATTTATATCTAAGGACTAAGGTTATAAACAGGGCTCGGAAGTTATAGCACTGATAAAGTAATTTCTTAGCGCTTTAATATGCACTTAAAAACAGCACAATAAGTAAGCGCTATAAATAGCACTTAAAATTGGAAAATATGTAAATTAAAATTTCATTAACAAACATTTTTTATTTAAAATTTTTTTATAAACTAATTTTTAGACTTTTTTAAATTATACATGTTTTATATAAAATATAATATAATAAATATTTGAGAAGTAGGCACTTTTCCGGCTCAGGAACATTTTCTATCTAACCTTCGAACGAATTCGATAACTGCATTACATTTGATAAAATTTTAAAAATAACTAAATTATTGGATACGAACGGAATAACCTGTGCGATCGGAAATAGTAACTAAAATGTACCTACTGTTTGTCTTCGTTAGCATAAATGTATTCAATACAATTTAGTTTATTTTCATTTTATATAAAATATGCTTGTAAATAGCACTTAAAACTCAAAATTAGCAAAATAGCACTAAAAATCACAAATATTCAAAAATTAGCAAAATAAAATTTTGTATATGACATTAGAGAAGTTTGAAACAATTTTGTATCTTACTCTGAATGTCCTAAGACCAACCAATAAAAATATGCATTTGCTAGAACTTTCGAGCCCTGGTTATAAAATTTAATGAAAAATGTTTTGAGCGTTTGAGTTTTAAATTTTTATGAAATCGCGTAATGATAACGATTTTTCCTCAAACCAGATATATGTATATATTTGATAATACAAGGTATTATGAATTATAATAACTACATGCAATGTTTTTAGAAAAATTGATTAACCATGCCTTATGCAAAATGCGTCTTAACTGAAAAATAAAATATTTGTTTCAAAATAGAATATATGATAATATTTAAATATAATATACCTATCCTAGACTGACAAATCATCTCCGTTCAGAATCGTTTTTCGTATACAATGATACCTATTATTGTATTCAAATTTAACCTACTATTGACTTAATACGTCAAAATTACGGCAATGTTCAAATTATCTTAGATAGAAATTCATAAAAGTTTTTATTTTTAGATCTAAGATTGGAAAATTTAATACAAGGCTCCTAAAATATTTTTACAATAGCAGTTGAAAAATAAAAGAAATACATAGTCACATTTTTTTTTTTACAAGCATTCAAATTTTAATTTTGACAATATACGTACAAATCACAAATATATAGCTAAACAACCCGTTTAATGTTATTATGTGTTTTGATTATTTTATTCAAGAACCTATTAATTTTATATGGCTATAAAAACATTATACCTACTGTATGGCTACTAAAACTCTCTAGTACCGATTTTTATTTTAATAATTTTTTATACAAATTTTAATTATTATTGCGTATTTTAGTTTGTTTATTTATTTTATTTCAAGAATTCATGAATATTATAATTATTATTCTATAATAATTTTTGAAAGATTGAGTTTTATAAAATAAAAATTCGATTGCAATAAATTAGAGTTTGGTTATTTACTTAACTTACGTAACTTCATAATAAATAATGACTGTACAAATTTGAAGAAAATAATAACTCCTGTGTGTATGTATTAGGTAGATACACTATTTTAACAGATATTTATTATATGTATGATAACTAAGTTATAATATATTTTTCATAACCGCTTAGTTCACCACTCAGTGATCAATTCTTTTAGTCTTTAGGTCATAGGGCTTTATAAGTGTACCTACAATGCAATAACTTAATAAGTACCTATGATATTAGATATAAGATAAAGAATAAAGGTTATAAATAACTATAAATATCTATAATATACATAATTTATCGAAATAAAATATATTTTATTCTAAATTCCTGACTTCTAACGTTGGATTTCGAACAAATTACCATTTACGAATTAAAATTGATCCCTATGAGTTTTGGAGACTAGAGTTATCAGTTAAAACGGATATTACAATTAACTAACTAAACAAAAATTGAAAAATGTTAATTACAAACACATACCTAGGTTATAATTATGAAATTATAATTATTATACGTCTGGCAACCTGAAAAACGACGCAGCGCGTTTATATTATTCGATCTCGCGTATTTCTTAATTTCGCGCTTAGAAATAAAATATGCGTCAAGGATACTTGGAACTTGGGAATATATTTTTCGTGACGTTAAATATTTATTTAAAGCCTAACATAAGATTCAAGCCTCAAAAGAATATGAAAATAAACTTACCTCAAACATCGACTCTTTTTCGGGGTTTTGGCGAAATCCGAGACGTGACACTCCGATACCGACGTAAGAACGCATCAGATTGAAGTTAATTGAAGTCTGAAAATATTATTAATTATGAAATTAAAATTATACGGAATACAGAATATTTTTAGTTCATATTTGCTCTATTGCTCATTAAAAAATTATAATTTTATAATCTTTAATCGACTGCCACTTCTAGCTGATTCTGAAAAGACAATTGCCACAGATTATATATTATGTTACGCTAATAGGATAAATCCAAAGATATGTAATATTTCAATTAAACTTCTATTACCAAGGAGGTTCACGTTTATGAATAATGTTCATTTAAATAATTAAATGTGATACAACAATAACCAAAAAATATTTGTAATTTTAAATTTAAATTATAATATAATATATTATTTTTCTTAGCCTATTTTTGTTTGATTATTGATTACGATCATGCTTCTTTTATGCATTACAGGTATTATATATCTAAAATGATCCGATTAATGTTTAATTTTTATCTTCCCTACCTAGTTATAATGTGTTAATTTATTTTTTTTGAATATTTTATTCAAGATTTTATTATTTCTTCACTAGTTCACTAACCACAACAAGTTATCTACTAAAACTCGGATACCTACCGGTTCGTTTTTATTTTAATAACGTAAAGATTAATTATAATTACTTGTATTAATGTTTATTTATTTTACTTCGATAATTTTTAAAAATATTATTCCAATTTATTATTTATTAATTTTTGATATATTGTGTTTTTTTTAGAAAATAAATAATAAATTCAATTTTAATAAAATATTGAATTAGGCACCTACGTAAAATATAAATAACCTATTCATGAAAAAACCTATACATAGTTAATTTTTTAAGAAAAACAAAATTGTTCAATCTTATATAAAAAAAAAATGTTTTATCCTAATTAAATAACTTATCATTGTATCAGTACCTGCATATTATATTATATCATTATTGTAAATAAGTTTAACTAATGGCCTTTGTTGTCGATGTGAATATACTCAATAAAAATAAAATATATATATATATATAATTATTTACCTATAAATCTGTAAAAATTTAATTTTTACTAGAACAAGGTGTCATAGCAAAGATTTTTGTAACAACTTTAATAAAAATAATATCGGTCAAATGGTTTTATAGAGAGATATTAAATTAATTAAAGTTAAATAAGAATTCCATGATAAATTGTTTTTACAATAATATAAACAACCTATGGGCAAGCAAATTATCAAGAAATTATAGTTTTAAAGAAAAATAGAAATTCAAAAATAAAATTATCAAACATACATTACATATGAAATTTGCATTTATTGAAAAACCTGGAATCTTACAAATAAAAAAGATTTAATTTTATCGCGCAAATCAAAACTTATTCCAGATACTTATTATCATTTTTATAAAAACTTACTAATATCTGAAATTGATAATACTTATAACAAATACTAATAAAATAATAATAATAATAAAAAAACTATGAAGATGGTGATTAATTTATATAATAAAATTAGACATATTATTTATTTATTTTCAAAGCCATAGGTAGTATAATATTGTTAAACATAAGGCCATGATAATTATAATGAGTAACTTTTTTTTTACATTGTATTTCAAACAAGTAGGTATTATACCTACTCGTATATTATTAACATAATAATAAATTATTCAAATTCGTACATAATGTTATAGTCTTGTACTCTTTTTGTTCAAAAGCATTTGATAATTTTATAGTCATTATCAGTTTAGAATATATTTTTTTTTAATTTGTCATATTATTTGTTATTTTGATACATAAAAATAAGCTTATTGACTTAAAGACAAGCAGTATTTTATTTTTTATTTAGTGTTTTATAGTAAATTATTTTTAAAGATATTGATTAAATACCTACAACTATTAAATGATTAATTTTCATCCTTATATATTATATATTACCTGTACAATTATAAATTATAACACAACAATAATTTTAATAAAATTTCAAAAAAACTAACAGTCAATAATATTTTATTATTCATTAATAATTTAAAGTTCAATACTGCCATAATTGGATATATGACACAAAAATAAACATGGCTTAAATTCAATACTGCTATATTTTGGTATGTCTGAAAATCAATTTCTGTATGCAATACAGCCACATATCAAAATATGACAGTCTTACATTTACTTAAAAAATTGTAAAAGGCTAAAAATTTGTAAAAAATTGTATAAGTCTGACTTTTTGTAAAAAATTGTATAAGTCTGACTTTTTGGGTTCAAGGGAATATTTTATTATATTTGAAAAAGTCACAATATAAAGTATGTTTAAAATGCCTATTGTAGTTTTTAGTTTCAAATGCATAGGTGAAGAACTCTTTGCAAACATCACCATTGTAAAAGTGTACGAACGTGTACCTCAATTCTTTTATAATATTAAGCCGCAAAAGAATTGGTATTAAAACAAACTTACCTTAAATATCAATTATTTTGGGCTTTGTTAGAGTCCGCGACGTGTATGCACTCCGACGCTGAAATGGAAACGCATCAGATACTGCTGAATTGAAGTCTAAAAATAATGTGATTTATGAAAAAAAAGATTAAACGGAAAGTAGGATGTTTTTCGTTCATGTCTACTTTGCTATCTAATTGAAATGTTAGCATCTTTAATAGACTGCGTCCTCCGCAAAGACTTTGACAATCGCCATGGATTATATTGTACTAAATCAATAAGAGAAATCCATAGATACCTAGGTATATATTATAATACTACTTTTATATCAACGATGCCCTTGTATACAATCTGTTCATTGCAGGGCATCGGGCAATAATGAAATGAGATAACTATACCGAAATAATGCATAACTTTAAATTAAAATTATGTATAGCAAAATAAAGTACCTTGGTATTATTTTAATTATTTTTTTTAAATTTATTTATTTGATTATCGATTAATAATATTTAAGATGGTGTTTAAATGTTAGAAGCACATGCATATTTTTACTAAAATATATTTCTTTATGAACTATTAAATAAATGTGATTACTGCTTTTTAAAGTTAAAATTAAGTTAAACAGTGTACACATTAATTTTCCGTACCGACCATGTCGGGCGACAACTAGTTTGTAAAATTCCAAGTCAAAAGGTCTTTCCGAATACGAAACTAATAATTAATTACAAATATGTTATTTATTATAATTAATTAATTATCTACGGCAAAAGCCACCAATATGCCAATCATGTGCCACCACAATCTCATTAAACACATCTTCGTAGCATAATAATATTGTTAATCATAAGGTCATGACAATTATAATAAGTAGGGCTAGGGTTTTAAAGCAAATACTTCTTTTTTCATATAGGTACGAGATAGAAATTTAATATATATATATATATATTCGACTCACGCCATTCTTATTCCAAATAAACCAATTTATTTTAGCTTTTTTTTTGTTTCTTTCAGTTATTTTAGATGTCGAATTTGTATATTATGTTTATTATAGTAATAAAAAAATTTTAATTTAAGTGATAAGAAAATCTGGAATACGCATTGAGGACTAAATGAGTTATTGCATGGTTTTTTGTATGTATAAAAATTTTATGTCAGACATGTCTGTTGCAATAGTCAGTTTCACTACTGAAATCTTGCCAAATATAATATTTTAGATTCTGAACGGAGTGATGTATTGATTTTACAATGATGTGTGTTTTTATTTTTATTTTTATTTTTTTTTATTTTTTTTTATTGTGTTACATTAGCCGAAACTTATTAAAGCCGAATTTATCCCGATAAGCATTATCATAATGATTTGTTTTTAATTCATTAAATTGTCACCTATATTTTTAAATAGCACCAGTGAACTCAATTAGAAATCACTTCGTTCAGAATCTAAAACAGTGACCAAATATTATTAGATATTATATATTTTAAAAAATATAAATATATATATATATATCAAATTTAACTAAAAAATATTTTAAAAATTTTCTGTACTCAAAAATAATGAAAAATTTAAGAGTGTGTGGTGCATCATACAAAACATTTAAAGCCGAGCTAAGTCTCACATACACTTCTTTGTTCAAACCTGTTTATAAGATAGTGACTGGGGGTATATGTCAAGTGTAAGAGCACCACTCACTTTTAAATTTTTCATTATTTTTGAGTACAGAAAATTTTTTAAATATTTTTTAGTTCAATTTTATATATATATTTATATTTTTTTAAATATGTTTTTATAGGAAAGCGTGTTTTTAAAAAATTTTTTTTTTATTTTATTTTTTATTTTCTACTTTTTAGTTGAAAGTACATTTTTTTATTAAACGTTTAAAAAATATTTATGAATCAAATTTCTTATATTTAATAAAACGAATCAAACTGCTGATAATTATGATTTATTAATAAATAAATAAGTTTATGACAAGACATTTATTTTGTTTGACACAACAAATTGAAATTTTACTACTATGATACCTAATCAATTTACAATTTTTTTTTTGTCCCGATTCCCGCTTTTTAATAAAGTGGGACGTCAATTTCCCGATTTTTTACAATATTACATTTAAAAAAATTGTGTATCCCGCGAGTTAAAACAAAAAAATCCCAACCCTATGTTTGACTCTGTTCGACCGACACTCTTTTTGCCTACGAAAATGCACACAAACCGTATGGTTTTGATTATCAGTGGTTCGACATCGTCATCGTCACGCGAAATAAAACACTTAACAAATTAGCGTTACTCACAATAGTTCGTCGTGCGCCCTATGATTGATTATTTCAGATAAGAACATCTCCTTACAGAATCGTTTTTTGTATATACAATGATACCTATGATTGTACATTCAAATTTAACCTACCCTTGTCAGAGGTCCACCCCACCCCCTAATGTACAGCAGAGCAACATCCACTTACCCGCTTTTTTTTTTTATTCTTGAAAAATATTTAGCTGCGGGCGCCAATCCCCCCTTCTTTATTATTTCTAATGATTAAACACTTGTACACTAAATTAGCAATTTTCGCAATTGTTCGGCGTCATCACAGTGGAAATTAGTTTGACTCTGTTTGACAACACTTTTTTTACATACGAAAATTTGCACTTAGACCATGGTTTGGATATTCTGCGGTCCAACGTCGTCATCGTCACGCAAAAATTAACGTATAACAATTTTACGTTACTCGCAATAATAGTTAGGCGTGTGAAGCGAGACTGATTATGTCAGCGGTCGGACGTCGTCATTATCACGCGAAAAGTAACCTATAACAAATTCTTATTAACTGCATTAGTACGGCGTTTACCACATGGTTTGGATTTTCAGCAGTTTGACATCTTCTCACGAAATGAAACGTATAACAAATTAGGGTTACTCACGATAGTTCGGCGTGCGCGGTGTGATTTATTATGTCAGTTGTCCGACGTCGTCATCGTTATGCAAAAAGTAATGTATAACAATTTCGTGTTACTCTCAATAGTTAGGCGTTCAAGGTGTGATTAATTATGTCATGAGTAGGACGTCGTCATCGTTACGCAAAAAGTAATGTACAACAATTATTTCGCGTTACTCTCAATAGTTCGGCGTGCGAGGGGTGATTGATGATGTCAGCAGTCCGATGTCGTCATGTTTACCTGAAAAGTAACTTCTAACAAATTTTCATTATTGGCAACAGTACAGTGTCAAACGCATGGTTTAAATTTTCAGCAGTTCGACGTCTTCGTCGTCACACGAAAAGTAACGTACAACAATTTCGCATTACTCGCAATAGTTCGGCATGCGAGGTGTGATTGATTGTGTATGCCGTAGGACGTCACATGATCACGTGAAATGTAATGTATAACAAATTCTTATTAACTGCATTAGTACGGCGTTCACCACATGGTTTGGATTTTCAGCAGTTTGACGTCTTCATCGTCACACGAAGAGTAACGTACAAAAAATACACGTTACTCGCGATAGTTCTGCGTCAACAGCATGGTTTGGATTGTCAGTTGTCCGACGTCGTCATCGTCATGCAAAAAGTAATGTACCTATAACAATTTCGTGTTACTCTCAATAGTTCGGCGTGCGAGGGGTGATTGATGATGTCAGCAGTCCGACCTCGTCATGTTTACCTGAAAGTAACTCATAACAAATTTTCATTATTGGCAATAGTACGGCGTCAAACGCATGGTTTAGATTTTTAGCAGTTCGACGTCTTCGTCGTCACACGAAAAGTAACGTACAACAATTTCGCGTTACTTGCAATATTACGGCTTCATCACAGTGGTAATTAGATTGACTATCTCTTCGAACGACACTCTTTTTGCCTACGAAAATTCGCACAAACCGTATGGTTTTGATCATCAGTTCGATATCATCATGGTAAAGTGATATGTAACCTATAACAAATTGGCGGTACTTCGCTTAAGCCAATTTCTCGGCTAATATACGCTCATTTTTACGAGTCCCTTGATTTTGACAACATTTAACATGTAATCAACTCTGGATAATACGCTCCATGTTCCCGGATAAGACGCTCGTCTTGTTAATGATGTTAATAGGATGATACAACACAGATTCTTCCAGTAACAAATACACTCGAGCTATGCTAAGTAAAAAATATAATTTATTGTTCCCGAGTAACACGATTTCCCGCTTAAGACGCTATTTTTAACTGGTCCCTCGAAGAGCGTTTTAAACGGGTTTATACTGTAGTTGTATTTGGTTTTTTCACGTTAGCCAACCCTATGTTTGACTCTGTTCGATCGACACTCTTTTTGCCTACGAAAATGCACACAAACCGACAAACCGTATGGTTTTGATTATCAGTGGTTCGACATCGTCATCGTCACGCGAAATAAAACACTTAACAAATTAGCGTTACTCACAATAGTTTGGCGTGCGCCCTATAATTGATTATTTCAGCAGTCCGATGTCGTTATGATTACTCGAAAATTAATGTAAACAAAAAATTCGAGTTATTCCCAATAGTACGGGGACCACCGCATGGTTTGGATATTCAAGCGGACTGAAGTAGTCATCGTCACGCGAAAAGCATTTTATAATTAAAATTTCATTATTGGCAATAGTACGGCGTCAAACGCATGGTTTGGGTTCAACGTCGTCATCGTCACGAAGAAATTTATTAATGTAATCAATTTCGCGTTACTCTCAATAGTTCGGAGTGCGAGGCGTGATTGATTATGCCAGTGGTAGGACGTCACATGTTCACGCGAAAAGTAACGTAAAAACATTTTGCGTTACTTGCAATAGTACGGCTTCATAACAGTGGTAATTAGTTTGACTATGTTCGATCGACACTCTTTTTGCCTGCGAAAATTCGCACAAACCGCCTGGTTTCGATTATCAGTGGTTCGATATCATCGTGGTCACGCGATATTATGTAACCTTTAACAAATTTGTGTTACCCACAATAGCTCACCTTGGCTGTGTGATTGATTATGTCAGCGGTCGAACGTCGTCATGATCACGCGAAAAGTAACGTACCTACAACAAATTCGCGTTAATTGCAATAATTTGGCGTCAGCCGCATGGTTTAGATTGTCAGCGGTCCAACGTCGTCATCGTCACGCAGAAAGTAATGTACAAAAATGTCGCATTACTCGCAATTTTAATATAAATATAAAAAATATATATAATATAAAAAATTCAGTTTAGAATAAAATGTACGCGTGAAATATAAATAATAATTGTTGAATTTTACTCGGCATGAGGGTAATTTTCATTAATATTCTATGCCTGGGATACGACGTATAAATAATGAGTAATTGATCGCCGAGCTGCTGTATATAGTTGCTTCGTTTATTTTACGTATTGCGCGCTTCGGTATTTAAGACGCTCGTCCGTTTTAAAATATATTTTTAATAATATATTTGCAACAATAGCATTTTAAAAAAAACTTACAAAAATATTGATTCTTCTAGTGAAACTTCTGTTATTGTGTGGTTACTAACGCAGAACCATCATCTTCGCCGCTTTGAAATGGATGTTGGTAAATTAAATTATTCATTTACCTGAACAGAATATATTAAATTGGCTGCTGCCATAGATTTATACTTGTATAGGTATATTATTAAGTATATAAGTAATTATAAATATTTATAAATTCTTAGAGTTTCTATAAATCCACCGCGTTCACCGATGACATAATACCTACATACCATGGTATTTACTAAGTCGTATTTTTCGAAATTTCAAATTTCTAACTATAATAAGTTGTACCTGACATACTCGTAGGGTCTTACAACTGCAGTTATGGATGTCAGTGTCCATCATCGTTTTATTTCCTGCAGCTGGTCCGAACTACAAGCTCTGCTGTATGAAGTGACGGACGAGATCAAAAACAGGGCAGCGACCTTGCAAGCCAGTTTGTGATGACCACCACCGACTAACCACGATTATCGCACCTGAGCTTGCGGGCACTGCGCTACGCCTCGGCATCGATACGTCAATTATCATTTATCATTTATGTTTATTCATTATCAATTATGGCAGTGGCAGAGTAAAAAATATAACAATTCCGAGTTACTCGGTATAGTTCGAAGTGTGCGCTGTGATTAATTATTTCAGCGGTCCGACGTCGTGTGGGTCACGTAAAAAGTAACGTTCAACAAATTCACGTTACTCGCAATAGTATACAGCATCATCTCGCAGTGGTAATAAAATTGACACGGTTCGATAGCTACATTCTTTCGTCTACAACAAGTCGCACAAACCGCATAGATTCGATTATCAATTGTCCCGTGTCCGACGTCGTCTTCGTCACGTGAAAAGTAACCTATAACAAACCCGAGTTACTTGCAATAGTACGGCATCATGGCAGTGGAAAAGCAAAAAATATTACAATTCTGAGTTACTCGCTATATTATAGTTAAGTGCGCGCTGTGATTAATTATGTCAGCGGTCCGACGTCGTCATCGTCACGCGAAAATTAACCTATAACAAATCAGTGTTACTCGCTATACTTCGAAGTGCAGGCCGTGTTTAATTATGACGTCTTTTCGGCGTCGTGTTGGTCACCCAAAAAGTAACGTACAACAAACTCGCGTTACCCGCAATAGTACGGCATCATGGCATTGGAAAAGTAAAAAATATAACAAACCTGAGTTACTTGCAATAGTGCGGCTCATCGCGGTGGAAAAATAAAAAATACAACAATTCCGAGTTACTCGCTAGTCGCTATAGTTCAAAAGTGCAGGCCGTGATTAATTATGACGTCGTTTCGGCGTCGTGTTGGTCACCCAAAAAGTAACGTACAACAAACTCGCGTTACTCGCAATAGTACGGCATCATGGCATTGGAACAGTAAAAAATATAACAAATCCGAGTTATGCCGTGTCCTACGTGAATCCGACCTACGCGACGAAAAACAAAACAGTTTGTATTTTGTCGCATCGGACGCATCGTATTTCGACAGAACAGCATGGTCAGAATAGAATTCGTTCTCAAGAGTCGCACTAGTCGGATTCACGTAGGACACGGCGTTACTCGCTGTTACGTATACTTTTCGTAGTTATATATTGTGCCTACGTATTACATAAGCCAATGTGGTTGTTGCGGAGGTCGCGGTAACAACGGACCTACTGAGCGATCTCTGCGTTGTCGCGGCGGCAGTCGACGTTACGACCCGGTACAAACAGTGGCAATAAGGTTGCTTGCGCCTTTTTCTCTTATAATCAAACCGACGTACATCGTCCGTACTCATACGGTCGCGCCCACATACGCATATGAGCACCTAAATGGTAGACATTACAATGTAATATATTACCTATAGCCATCATAACGTTCGCCCGCTGTGTCACCACCTGCCGCATTGTCAGCACCAAACCGTTATACAGAGGATGTCCCAAAGAGATCTGACAAATGAAATAACTTTTGTTCTAATCAATATTTTTTAAATATAATCCATAGTCACTTGCGCTACATTTTTAGAATACATTTTTTTATTTTTTAATACTGAAAATAAAAAACTTAAAAATTGATACATTTTTTTTTCGAAATATTCAATATAGCCAATTTATAAATCTGATTTTTAGAAAAATGTATATGGTAAAAACACTTATTTAAGTCAAATGGCTGATTTTTTACAATTTTTTTAAATATCAATATTTTCGTTAGGTTAATTATAGTAGGTAATTTATAGCTTATACATCACATATTATTAAAATAAATACAATAAAAAAAAAATTAGATTTTGACATGCACTTATTTAAAAATGTTCTTATAAAATATTTTTAAAAAACTTCATTATTATTTGAAATTACAAGGTTTCTAACATAAACTAGATCGTAATTTACTTAACGAAAATATTGATATTTAAAAAATTGTAAAAACTCAGGCATTTGACTTAAATAAGTGTTTTACCATATAAATTTTTCTAAAAATCAGATTTATATTGAATATTTCGAAAAAAAATGAGTTTCCTGAGTTACTCGCTATATATATATCGAAGTGTGAGCTGTGATTAATTATGCCAGCGGTCCGACGTCGTGTGGGTCACGCGAAAAGTAACCTATAACAAACCTGAGTTACATGCAATAGTACGGCATCATGGCAGTGGAAAAGTAAAAAATATAAAAATTCCGAGTTACTCGCTTTAATTCGAAGAGTGCGCTGTGATTAATTATGTCAGCGGTCCGACGTCTTCATCGTCATGTGAAAAGTAACCTATAACAAACCTGAGTTACATGCAATAGTACGGCATCATGGCTGCAGTGGAAAAGTAAAAAATATAACAATTCCGAGTTACTCGCTATAATTCGAAGAGTGCGCTGTGATTAATTATGTCAGCGGTCCGACGTCGTCATCGTCACGTGAAAAGTAACCTATAACAAACCTGAGTTACTCGCTATGTATATCGAAGTGTGAGCTGTGATTAATTATTATGTCAGCGGTCCGATGTCGTGTGGATCACGAGAAAAGTAACATTCAACAAATTCACGTTACTCGCAATAGTACTATTTTTAATAGTAAAAATAATGATTGTTTATACTATGGCATTTTGTTATGAATGTTTAAAAATTTTGTGGGGGCATTGAAAGAGCCTCCACGCGGAGCCCCCTCCTGACAACGACAGTCATACAGGAAATGAGGAAACCCACAGAAAAGAAAACGACCATAACCCATCTATAACTAACATGAAGATAATAGGTCGACGTCCTCACAATAAGTATGGCAGTTCAATTTTTGTCAGAGACAAGTTAAATATCGAATCAATACACATAATGAACGAGGACAATATAGAAATATTCACCGTAGACCTGGGCAATATCACAATATCCTCACAATACACCATTTAAGTTTATAGAGCCCTCAAACTACCTAAACCAAAATACGAGAATAGTCATTGGTGATTTTAATAGGCATAGCCTCAGCAGGGGATACGCTGATACCAATAAAGAAACGAGTGCTTGTAGAGAAATGTGCTCAACGAATACCACAAACGCGACACAGACCAATAATATGTAAAATAGATATGGAAATTCATGGAATTGAAGTATCCATCTGAAGACGCTATAACTTTAAAAAATCAAAATGGGAAAATTTCGCTAATGAGCTAGAAAATATTATTACCAAATATGTACCAAATTTTGTACACAAAAAAACAAAAATTGGGAAGGGTGGTTTAGCGACCTCAGGAAAAATATTTCAAGAAGGAACAAAAAAATTTGAAAAACCATAATTTAAGAATTAATACTAAATATTGCTAAAAATTATGTAATTATGAAAAAAAAATGAAATATAATATTAAACTAATAAAAACGTGATTTAATTGTCTTTTCAGTTAAATGGTTATAATTATTTAAAAATTTGTGTACTCAAAAATAAACTATATTATAGTATCAAAAAAAAATTGGGAAGGGGGTTTGGCAGCCGCAGGCAAATGTTTTTCAAGAAGAAAAAAATTTTGATAAATTATGATGTAAACTGAAGACTGCAGTATGTAATCTCAAGAAAATAAAATGAATTAAACTATTGAGAATAATATAATCGTAAAATAATAATTATTTTAAGCTCTTGTTGTGATGAATGTTTAAATTAGTGTACACAAAAATCAACTACATTAAAGAATGAAAAAAAAATGGGAAGGGGGGATAAGCGCCCGAAGGCAAATGTATTTCAAGAAGCAAAAAAAAAATTTTTAATTATAGAATATTAGAATTCATACCTACTGAAGACTGTAAAATGTATAATTTCTATAAAAAAAAAATGAAATAAACTATTAGAATAAAAAAATCTTGATATACCTAATTGTCTTTTCAGTTAGATGGGTATAATTGTATAAAAATTTGTGTACTCAAAAATAAACTATATTATAGTATCAAAAAAAAAAAAATTGGGAAGGTGGGGATTAGCGCCCGCAGGCAAATGTTTTTCAAGAAGCCAAAAAAAAAAATTTGAAAAATTATGATGTAAGTATTTAGTATACACACTAAAGCCTGCAGTATGTAATTTCAAGAACTATAAATAAGTTAAACTATTGAGAATATTAAAATCGTGATAGAATTAGTTTTTTTGAGTCAAATGGTTATTAATGTTCAAAAAATGTGCACACAAAAAATAAAATATATTTAATTATGAAAATAAAATGGGAAGAGGGGATTGGCGCCCGCAGGCAAATGTATTTCAAGAAGCAAAAAAAAAATATATTATTGTTACTTTACTACTTTCTACCCTATTCAATTTTTTGGGTTTCTAGGAGTAAAAACATTGATCAAAAACTGTTCATCATAAGTAAATTGTCAGATGGTGGTCCTGATTATTTAATGACATGTTCATTGAATGGAGATACTCTTATTTTGGATCAGAAAAGTCAACATGCAATATTTAAGTTTGAAGAATCAGTTTCTGCGTTTTGTTGTGGAATGTATACAGTAAAATTAAATACAAAATCTATGCCTAGTTTTGTGTTTATAACTAATTCACAGAAGGTATATATTTTTTTTTCTTAATAATATTTTGGACGCAAGTATAAGGTATATTGACTAATAATTAGACTTCTAAAAAAATGCCTTTACATTATTTTAGATAAAAAATAATTTTGCAATGCATATAAAAATTGCATCTTTATAATTTAATATTGTACTTCTATGTTTAAAATGTTATACCATATTTTTTTAGGTTTATATTTATTATGGTTTAAAATTACCTAATACATGTGTCCAGAGCTTATCAAAATGTATTGAAAATGACAATCAGCTTTCAACATTTATGGAAAAGTACGAAGAACCATTAAAAAGAAAAATCATTGGAGACTGTCTTTATCAATATAATCCTAATAAAATGTAATAATATACACTTTTCTCAATAAGATATATTTTGTTATACAATATTTTTGAAAGAGATTTTTTAAATTCAATTTAAAAGATCACTTAATAATTACTGGTATTTCTTTTATTTCTGGTATTTAATCAATAATATAACTTATTAAATTGTAAAAATATATAAATTCAACAACTTTTTTAACCATCTAATTTTAAAACTCTGGCCAGCCTTCTTATTTTAGAAACTGCATCAGTACTATCAATCAATCAGGAGGGGATTAATCCAGCGAAATACTTATATTAATCCCTAGCCTTGTGAATGGTAGCCTACAGTATAATAATAATTTACTGTTAAATATCTTAGACCACTAGTTGTTCGCTATGTGCTCCTGTATAAACAATGTATTCTGCAGTATTATATATTACTGAGAAATAGGCTTAACTAGGTATGTTTATTGATTAAGTTTTCTAAAATTAATAATATTGTGGTTATTTCAATTCTGTCAGAAGAAATATAACAATGTCGCATCACCACTAATTTTCATACAAGTATGATGTGTATAGACGTATAGTTGTCTATGATTACCGTATATAATATAATATAATAATTAATAGCCCACGGGCACATAATATATCATTCTTCATGACACATTTAAAATACTAATGGCATAAAAAATAGGTACAGAATAAATTAAAAACATGTAAAGAATATTTAAGTGGAAAAAACGTTACAAATTTTTTTTTTTTTTTACAGTTATGGCACACACTATACAATATTTAAGCTAATATTTGTAATTTTAAAGTAAAATATATTTGTTGTTTTTTTTCCTAGGTTCGTCATTATTCTATAAAAGACGATTAATCCATTTTAAATCGCTCTGTACATAATATAGTCATTAGTCTGTTCCTGGTTTTAGTGTTATTTTAATTCAATGTCTAAAATATTAATTTATTTAATGGTTATAACTATGTCAAAAATCTACTAATTAATATAATACAACATATTCAATCTTAATACGTAATTAATAACGATTACAACATTTTATTCCACGAGTTTTAAAATTTCAAAAAATAGCCCTAAAATTAAGGACCAATAAAAATGGTTCCAATATTATTGCAATATAAAATATAAATTGTATTCATAATTTTTATATTATGAGTAAAATACAAACGTTTTCTAACAATGGATTACACAAATATATAATTTTTATCATAGTTAGCTTAGGTATATCATAAGCTTATAATAAACCTTAACTATAGGTTATATATATAGTATATACCTTATTTTTAAATATTAAAATGTATTTAAATATTTCAAAAATTGAGCGGCATATTTTGAACCAATCAGGAAAGTTGTGTTCACAACTATAGGCAATTATAGGTGTAGAAATTACGCCGCCCGGCGAGGATCGGGAGTCGGGACCATCTATTTTCTATGGTCGGGACTCGACAAGTCACCAAAAAGTTCCGCACACAAGATACCTACCGAATGAATCGAATGATCTTAGCACTACCGGTGATTATATCTGGCGCCACATATTCTGCTCACTAAGCTCGTTTCCACTGTTACCAGTCCGTGATGATAAATTGATAACCTTGTAGAACTAAATACACTGATAACCGGTAAAATAAGAATAACCTAAAAAAATAACTAATGTTTTATCAAATACGAAATGTTTTGATTCTTGTGTACTGTATTTGAAATCATTCGTTCCGATCCCGATCGGTCTTGTGCTCGTTAAGTAAATAGCTATTACCAGCCGATACGTTCGAAATTCGAATTAAGATTTTTGTTACTGTAAATATTAACTGTTGTCGATTATTGAGTTCAATACTCCCAGCAAAATGGCAGCAGTATTCGATGAAGTTGGTAAGTCAAATGTATTAAAGAATACTGAAGAAGTGTTCGATGATGAAGAACAAGTAGAAGATGTTGAAGATGGATCGGCGGTCACAAAGAAGAAGAGGAAGCGAAGGAAGAAGAAGACTCAAACAAACGGTAAAGGTGTAAAAACATTTTTTAATTTCTTGCGTTTTACTATGTGCAATTTTTAGATGATGGGACAGAAACAAAAGAAAAAGATGAAGTAGAAAAAGAAATGACTAGCGGAGTGACCAATATTAATATGGATGATGAAACGGAAGCTGAGAAAAAAAAGACCAGACGTCGTACTAAAAAGAAGGAAACTAAGGTCAATGAACCAGAGTCGAAAGAAAAAAAGCAAACTGATCCTCCATCTGTCCCCATACATGAACTTTTTCCAACGAGTAATTCACTTATCTTAAAACAACTTAACAAGTGTAAAAATTTGATTTTTTTGTGTATGCTGTTTCTATAGAATGGCCTTTGCAATATCCTTTCTTCAAAACTTGACAAGTTTATTAATTTTTTCAAATTTCTTGAGATTTTTCTCTTATTTTCTAAAAAATCAAATTTTTGTTACTCATAAATTTAAAATTAAGAAAAATATTATTAATTAATCAGGTTTATTAAAAATTTAAAATAAAAATGTATAAATCTAATCACTCAGCAGATAGAAGTGGTGTGATTTTTAATCATGGTCGGATGATAACTATTTATCCTATAATAGTGCTTAAAGATAAGATTAATTTAATATAAACAATATAATTGTCTCACAATATTTTACAAATTTAAAATGTTGGCTCAAGAAATTGATATTTTAAATTTGTAAATACTTGTAAAAACCTATTTAGTTATTTTATAAATAATAATAATAAATATATTATGCACCATTAATTAAATCTATTGAATCTGAAATTTAAAGTATTGTTGCTTGTGAAAACATAATATTAATTATCACAAAACAATATTGTTGTTTAATGCCTATTCAAATTAATTTTGTTATCTTATAACTAATTAATTAGTATGTAATTACTTTGTTATCATAGATGAGTATCCTGTTGGTCAAGAAGTTGAATATGATGGCCGTATGGGCAAACAGCGAATAACAAGTGAAGAGAAACGAGCAATTGAACGTTCAAAGTATGATGATTACAATGATGCCAGACGGGCAGCTGAAGCTCATAGACAAGTAAATTTATTTATTTATTATCTGTTATTTAATATTAATTGTTGTGAGTTAGGTAAGAAAACATATTCAAAGCTGGGTGAAACCTGGTATGACTATGATTGAAATTTGTGAAGAGTTAGAGCGATGTTCTAGAGCTTTAATTGGAGAAGATGGACTTAAAGCTGGTCTAGCTTTTCCCACAGGATGCTCAAGAAATAATTGTGCAGCACATTATACACCCAATGCGGGTGATCCTACAGTCTTATTATATGATGATGTTACCAAAATTGATTTCGGCACACACGTGAATGGTGAATTGAATGTTTTCTTCTCTTTTAAATTCCATCCATAATTTTTTTTTTTTTTTAGGCCGTATAATTGATTGTGCATTTACTTTGACTTTCAATCCCAAGTATGATAAGCTTGTTGAAGCTGTGAGGGATGCAACTAATACAGGAATAAAAGTAAACTCTGAAGATTAAAATTTACTATAAAAAATAACTTGCTGACAATTTAATTATTAGGCTGCTGGTATCGATGTTAAGCTTTGTGAAGTTGGTGAAGCAATTCAAGAAGTAATGGAATCTTATGAAGTTGAGCTTGATGGTAAAACATATCCTGTTAAGTCAATTAGAAATCTCAATGGCCATTCAATTGATGCATATAGTAAATATAAAATTATTATAACAATTTTAATCATTTTAGATTGCGAGTGAAGTAAGATATGTATTGGTATATAGCTAACACATACTTTGGTCGATTGGTTTTTTAAAAAAATACCATTTACTAAATAACTTATTATTTTCATCTTAAATAATGAACAGAAAGAATTTGCTATTAAATAGTTGGTTTTTTTGAGTATTACTCATTTTCTTATTGAAATGTAGAAATTTAAGCTAGTAAAAAATTAAAAATCTATTTAAAAAAAACATAAAACGTTATTTACCTTTACTCAGAATACTTTGCATTGCTTTTATAATTGAATATTTAAATATCATAATTACATACCAACTATGGTCATAATCAACCGCCCTTGTGTCTTTAGAACTTCATTCTTCCCTACTGTTTTAAGCTTACAAAGATTGAATAGTTATACTGAATTAAAAACTAATGTGTCAATTTGTATTTTTGACCATATTTAATAAAAAATACCTGTCCAACCTGGTTTAGGTAGTTGTAAGTTGGAATATTATTTGTACATGCCTCAGATTTGAATTTATTTATTTTGCAGGAATACATGCGGGAAAAACTGTACCAATTGTTAAAGGTGGTGAAGCAACTATGATGGAGGAGAACGAGTTTTATGCTATAGAAACATTTGGTTCCACTGGCCGTGGCATTGTTCGAGATGATATGGATACATCCCATTATATGAAAAATTTTGATGCTCCATATGTGCCACTACGACTCCAAGCATCACAAAAATTGCTCAGTACAGTCAATAAGAATTTCAGTACATTAGCATTTTGTAAACGCTGGCTTGATAGGTTGGGCGCAACGAAATATCAAATGGCACTAAAAGACTTATGCGATAAAGGTAAGTTTTTACATTTGTCTAAAAAATGTATACATTTCTGTTACTTTGACAATAATTGAATATAATATTTTATTTGTACAGGAATTCTTGACGCTTATCCACCATTATGTGATATCAAAGGCTGTTACACAGCTCAGTTTGAGCACACAATTGTACTTAGACCAACTTGCAAGGAAATCATAAGCAAAGGAGATGATTATTAACTCTACGAGTAATTTAAGTCCATACAAATATTATGTCGCTAATATCATAACAAATACATTGTTATTCTAAATAAAATGTTAACCTTCGGTGGTCAATAAATGAAAAAATTAAATTTTATGGTGTTATAATATATAAAACCTATTCAAAAATTGATTAACTACCGGTCAATTACACTTAATATTATATTATCAATATGTGGATAAAAATAGGTTTATTACTTAATTTATTTATGTTTCCTTATTTTTTTTTTTTTTTTTTTTTTACATAATATGCCTTGATAGTTATTGACTTTTCTGTTGTTCATCATTGGTCAACAATGATTCTGCCATACGCTCGTAGTCATCTAAGCTATACTGTGTAAGAGAACGGTCAAATTCCTTCATGAATTCTTTTAATACCTTGACCGTATCTTCTGTACTATAATGTTCTCGTACATGTTTAGTGATCATTTCTTCTAATTCGTCAGTTTTAATGATTTGCTGCTTAACAATTAAGTTCAATCTGGTACCGTCCTTTATTTGTGGATAATCAACTAAAGTTTTTTCATCTATAAATATTTTTAAAAAAAAGTTATCCTTTATAAATAATGCTTAATCACGATAGATAAATATTATATATTGAACAAAGAAATTGTAAAATAATAAAGTTAAAGAATAATTACCACATAAAGGACGACCGGTAAGCAATAATCTTTGATCTTTAACAGGAACCTTAAGTGCTTCAAATACATGATTTTTTAGCTCTGCTATTGTCATCTCACTTTGAACCTAAAAATGAATTGATCGCATTAAAATGCAATTAAAAAAAATTAACTGAATCACAGAACTATTAGATAATTGGCAATTATAAACATTTAAATGGAATTATCATATAGTTTGAAACTAAGTGATATAATTAACTTATAAAATGTATGACGTCATTCAAGATTTGAACTACAAAATATATACTTCAATTTGTACGCAATAATCATAATAAGCTTATAAATAAGTCAATGCATTCATGCATTGTTGAGGAACAAAATAGTATACAGAATTTTTTTTTTTAATAATTAATCATTTATTTAAAAATATTATTTAAATTTCATATACTTATTAAAAAAAAAAAAAAATTATAAGTATTAAGTAGGTAGTAACTATAATGATAGTATCATTTATAGTATATATTTTAGTTATACAATAAATGTTAAAATATAAAAATTAATGGATTAAAATCATATAAAAACTTGTTGCGAGGCTAGCATGTCTGCAAATGGTTTTACTAGTCCACGAGTAGCAAAATAGAATACAAGTCCAAAAGTTATTGATATAGGTAAAGCGGGCAGAGCTCGTCTAAATATAGCTAATAATAATAGTGTTAGGCATAATCCAATTAGTATAGCCACAAAGCATGCTAATGTGGTATTCCAGTCTCCATAAGATGACGCTTTGCCCACTAAAACGCTGTAGAATATAAAATCTCCTAATCCAAGCTTGACACCTTTATCTTCATCGTCCATCAGTCTTCTACAAATTCTGACTTCTTCGGTCTGAGGCTGCTGATGTTCTTCAACCCAGGTCCTAGTAAATCCATTTTGACTGTCTGTAGTACTATCGACACTATCTGAACGGTTCATCATGTAAACAACCGTAGAAGAGTAGATTAGTGCAGGGAATATTTGTTCATTACGCTCCTCAGCCAATTCAACAAGAATACGCAAGGGTCCTCGTGGAGTGAGGACAGCAATCAAGTCCCAAATAGATATAACAAGCAGCACAGCCCAAGTGGTCCATTCGGGCATGTACTTGATAAACACAAGTGCCATGAGGGCAGCAACAAATATCAGATATGATTGTTGGAGTCGAAGCGGGCCTTTCCAGTGTATACATATCATACCAAGCATACCAATATTCCAGATAACCAAAAAAAATGTTATATAATCCATAGGAACGTTATATGTGTATAAGATTTCCTCAATGTACAGACATGTAAACATGGACAACAGAAGCAACGACGACATGATGAGCCACCCGTGTATTATCTTATAACACCGATATTTGTACAATGCGATTAAGAACACTGTCATAACAATGACAACAGATATGAGTATCAGGGAATTGGCCACAGCGTTCAGTACTTTGGTCGAAGGTTCGGGACTGGTTTCGTGGAACGGCGTATACACCAGGTACACGTCTTTGACGTTGTAGAATGACACAGAGTTGATCGTGGCCACCACCACCAACATACACATCGACACGGGTACAAACAGCTTGATGACGTGTTCGGCACCATACTTGAGCGTTTCTTCTTCTTGGGCCGTCAACGAGTCACGTCGGGACGTTTCCCTGGGGGCCTCGGCAGCCATGAGCGGAATTGAATCTCTACGAGTCGGTGACTTGCTGTTGCTACTGCTACTACTTCTACTTCTGTTGCTGCTGTCGCGCATCAATATTACACACAAACAAGGAGTGACGCCAAAGTGTAAGCCTCAATCTACGCACAAAGATCTAAGCGCGTGTTCTCACTTCCTCAACAATTTAACAGAAAATAACGTATCGTTTAAAAAGCTCCCATACTCACGTCGAATGAACATTCCTGTCCGTTAAGTATCTTGATGTTGATTTTCATTGTTTCCGGACCGTGCAACAATCACTGCATTTAAACCGCAAATCAATACTCTTGATTTACACACAGGAAGTGTCGCCAAACTCAAAGCTTCATGACGTCGTGAACAAGCGAGGTTCTACGGTAGTACGGTGCCTGCCTATTTGAGAACACACGATTCGAGCGAAAAGGCGCTACTCGATCGCGATTCCAAGGTGATTATTGAAAAAATGAAAATCGGAATAGGTAAAATAGGCAATAGCAGCTCGTAGCCGTAGTGGCTAGCTGATGTCGAGACTCGAGAGTGGGTGATATGGAATAAAACGAAATAGAGTATACAGTGCGAACAATCATGCATCAGTTATTGGCTATTGCTGCAGCTATATACGACATATTATTACATACAGACAATTTGATAGATTATTGTAAAAAATACAAAAACCAAGGATGTTGTATGAAGTTTAGGACTTTAAAAACGGCGGCAAATTTAAACCTGTTATAAACCGTACGTATATTTACACACATTAGACATAATATTACTGTAATATAAATATATAATAATATATTTAAAATATTATCATTAAATTTTGAACGTTATTAACCAAATTATTATTATCGAATCGATATTTTAATCTAAAAAGACAATAAAGGATATTAGATAGTTATGGTTTATTGATACAAAGACACAAAGCATTAGCCAAATATTGAAATTATGACTTAATAATTAAATAATGTATTGGTTTTGCAATGATTAAATTATATTAATTGAAAACCTAGTGTTATATCATTATTATAATAATTATCATAATTATCATGGCTTTCAAATTCATAGTATACAATTAAATAATTGACCGCAGTCCACAGTAAATTATCGTTGAAACTCTGGAGCGGAACACAAGTACTTACTCATTTAACAGCTTAACAGCCGCCCTCAGACCCTATAAATGTAAATAATTATACAAAAACAACAACTTTTGTAATTAATTTCATCCTATAATTACTATCATATTGTACTGCAAAATATTTTTTTCAAATTGGTTTTATTACCATTATAACAGTGAGTTTATTTTCACATTATTGTAAAATAAACTGATGTTTCAAATTTTAAGTACCTAAAAGAATATTTAAGTAAAGATCGAGACAGGCCATATTTTTATAGCTATATAGCTGATTTTTCACAATATTTGCAATTTATGTTATTATTATATTTTTATTAGTATTAATATTATCAACCTGACAACCTATTTATATTTTTAAATAAATAACTTGATAATTTCCTTCAAACTGATATTTGTGAATTTTAAGTAAAATACATTTAATATTTTTTCCTGAGTTATTATTTCCGTGTCGTTTTTTCCTAGATTCTCGGATTTGTTGGGTAAATGTGAATATCTAAATAAAAATAAAATTGCGATCTTTATTCTTTGTAATTTTCCAGATTTCAATTTCAAAAACGTGACCAACTACTAAGTGGTTATCACCAGTTTACCACTATACTGTCTACTACACCACTCTGCTGTACAGGTAAATGTCTAGATTCTAGAGGAGTAACTGTATAATAGATGCGTTAAACATTAACTCAATAGTATAAATCCTATATTACTAAATACTTATATTTGATATTAAGGTAATATATTTTACTTAGTATAACAGTATACATTAGATTGAATGAATGTTTGCCAAAAGAATTTCGCTTTTAAATTTCATTATACATGTAATATAAATATATAATAATAAAGATAGAACGTTTCAAGTACCCACGAAAAATATTTTTGAATTATAACAAAATATAACAAAAATTGTTATTTTTCGTTTAGAAGATTTAGAATTGTACAAAATATATTGAACTAAAAACTCTATAAAAGAAAGATTTATTTTCGTTTACAATAGTAGGTATCTGCTTATGAGAAACCTTGTTGTAAACTTCAATCCTTAATCATAAAATTGAATAGTTTCAAAATTTTAAATACTATATAGTTAGAGTACCTGTTAAATGTTAATCATATTATGCATAATTTAGAGGAACTTTGAGGGCTTTGCTTTTCCAAATTCCAATATAAAAGTTAACCGTCACAAAACTTTGTATTCTAATTGCAGTTTTAAATGATTCATTAATTATCTTATTACTGTCAGATTATCTAACATATATAATTCAAAAAACCTTGTTAGAGAAGAATATTTTCTTAAGTTTAATTAAAGACTCATTTTGTATATGTTTTCCATAATAGCTAGATTCAAATCCACTTCTAGAACATAATTGTCGACCGTGTGTTATCGATAGATGGTTACGATTGTTGCGGTATTAAGATATATATTTATTGTCCATAGTAACGATTGTTTGTGTAAGCCTACTTGGTTACTCATTAAGTTTTTATAACGGTTCTATTCAAAGTAAATATGTAATAGCCAATATGACAATATTAAACAAATATATTAGGTGTACCAAAATATAAAGGTTACCAAATTATTTTTCAATTGTACATAGTATATGAGATTATATAGCTTGATGGATTGCATTAAAATTTAAAATAAGTTAAGTAATCGCGAATTTAGAACACTAGCAGACTGCAGAATAACCAGTAAACTTTCCTGTACTTGTTTAATAAAATTCCTTAGCACAGCCGCACAGGTGTTACAGGTGCTACCCGGCGTATAGCATACCTAGGCAAAATAGCCAAAATAGTGCCTACCTACATATTAAGCTAGGCGTGATGAAATGAAGACATTCAGCGTTTGGATCCGTTCAGACTCGAGTATATTTTTATACATTGCGCTTTTGGGAATAACAGTTTATCCTTCTACCCTGGAGTAGTTAGCAGTTTGAAAATACATATTTAATTTAAATCTAAAAAGTAAATCTAAGCCCAAAATAATATAAAAAGAAACTTACGCTTAAACATGGGCTCTTCAGGTGTAACCGATATTGTATATCAACAAATCGAGGAATGTTAAAATATTGGTCTCATAATTTGTTTATGCTGTACCTATTCATATAAATTAATGGTAAATATCCCCTGAAGCCTCCTTGTGCAAATTTGCTCTCTGAGTGACATCAAGGGGAGTTATACAGTCTTTTACACTGCAACAGTGACAACTGCGTTGGACATCGTCGCAGACAAAACTGAACGAAATCAAACTTTCTATCAACCCTTGGCCATTATAGTCATAATCAGGACTAGGATTTATATGCAATAAAAAATTGTAAAATATGCAAAACTATGCATTTAAATTTTTTAAATATACAATAACACACACAAATGTAGTTACAAAAAAAATATTGCAGAAATATATCAGTGATTAGCTAATTGTCATATAATACGTAGAATTAAGATTAAAAATTAAATTAATTATTTATTTTTCCCATACATTAATTATTATTTTGTAATACAATTTATAATTCTCATTCAATCAATAGTAGAAATATGAGTATTAATGTATTATTATATGCTACGACCACATGTTTTTTAAATTTTCGAATAGATCATCTAGATCGATGAACGTACATAAGTATACTCATCGTACCTTAGAATTGTATTTGTATTTATAAAAACAAATATGTTCAACCAAAAAACCAAGTTAAATACTTTGATCAGTTTAGTTATTATTGGTATAAGTATTCAATGAATACGATCATACTAAATATATGTATTAAGCTCAATACATGCAAAAACATACAAAATAAAAATAGTACCATTTTCATCACAATAATATAAACCGCGGACATTACTCACTTAAATTTCATTTGGACGTAGCAAAAAAAAAACATGCTGTTGCATACAAATCTTAGCCCAGGTCATAATCAACAGACTCAGAATTGGGCACACATATGGGTAATTGATGAGGCGCGAAGACCCTGCCCATTGCTTAACCTACGAGGAAGGTCTAACAGTCAAACACATCCTTCTACATTGCCGTAACTATGTCGATACCAAAACATAATATTTCGGACCACTTAAATGAAGTCTTGAACCCAGTCTTGAAAACTGCAGCAACATCATACAATTTTTACAAAGAACTAAACTTTATAACTTTATATAGTATTAAATTGTTTTTTTTTTTTATCTTTTTTATCCTTCTCTTCCTTGTATAATATTCTTAAACCTACCACAATGTAATAATTTAATAATGTATCTTTAAAATGTAAGCTAATAACCTTAGCTGTTGAGGTTTTAAATAAATAAATAGTAAATATATATTTAGACATAAATGTATAACGATGAGTGGGACGAGATTGATTCTGTTTTCATATTTTATTTTACTAGGAACCAACACATAATTTCAGCTATACACACCCCCTAACTAATTTAAAGGCCCTGCAGCTATAGTTACTCCTATGCTGTTAGGCGGTATGTTGAGTTATGTATACAGAAGTATACTAATATATAGGTACAGTGTATATATATATATATATATATATCTACAGTTATATATACTCATATAACTGCTGCATTAATTTGCTAATAAATATATTACTGTCAATGTATTATGTACATGATGTACATGTATTAACAAAAGTTATTTGTTTAACTATATATATTGATCGATTAACTTTTAATGAGAAAAAATATTTGTTTACAAAAATATATACATTGGACGATTGAAGTACATTAATATTAAAATTAATTAATATACATAATACAAAAAATGAAACTACTCTACGTCTACAATTATTCTGATTGCTTGGAAAACTTTCCTAGCTGTCCACATTGATACATAAGTGACAAGTGAGGGTGAACCATCAAGGGCCCGTACTCGCCGTTTGCCTGTGTACAAAAAAAGTTTTATTTTTATTCACACAAAGATACGCGATTATTAGGTAAACTTATAATTATTTTAAGTACCTATATGTGATATTATATAAATCCTTGCAGTCTAAACTTATCTAGTTTTTTGACTAACTGAACCACGTATATTATACGTCGTATAAGATTCAAAACTAACGAGTGAATAAATAAATAATTATTTCTATAATTATTTAGATGATCAAGGTCTAATCGAACAAGAAAATCATTCAAAAACTCTTAAGCCAAATTTATGGAATACCTATGGATCTTATAACAACTAACACAAGGTATAAACTATAATGGCTTCTATTTAGTTATTCGTTGTATCTTTTTTAAAACATACTTTTCTATATAGGTACCTAATCTGGTAATCTACTAATATTATTTACAGTACCTATGTATATCTAATCAACCTGTCAGATTATATGCACCAAATTATACTTAAAAAAAATTATGTATAACTTACATTTACATCGAGTATTGACATCACCGATTTGAAATTAATCGGTTAGGTAGTTAAATTATAATAAATATATTATTATTCGATCTTATCGAGAAAAAAAACATTCTTATGATCAAAATGTATGGTAACATTTTCAAGTGCGTTAGGCACAGGAATATTAGGTATACCTATATCCTATACGGATATACAGCTATATACAACGTAATATTTTAATCATAATCATAGGTACTATATAAGTATATAACCTTAAACCTAATATAATCTATGAATTATTGTATAATTTCCAGTTGCCACCATAAGTGACAGTAAAATATAATATTAAATAAACAATTTACAGCATATAATTGAAAAACGTGTCTACTTCTTTAAGCAGCTTGTGATGGAGTAAAGAATTATACATAGTATTTCTAAAATTATAAGTAAAATTAAATATAATATTTCTTTTCACAAAAAATGATAAATAAAAGAAACCACTTTCTAAAAATATAAAATGTATATTCGGATACATGAAAATATGAAATTGACATTTCAAAGAAAAAATAATAAATATAAGGATTATAAACATAGGTACTAATGAAAAATATAATAAATGTCAAATGTAGGTACAAAAAATTGTGACCATTCCATTCGATATTACAAGATAATTTAATAAACTTATAAGGTACTAAACTAACCTCTACAGAAATAATATAGAAAAATTAACAATACCTAAATGTACCTACCGATTACCTAGGTACTTTAATTTACTCACCTGTTTTTCGTACACTTGTTTTTCATCTACGGTCATATTATCCCAACTTTCTGAAATAATTTTTCGAACAAAGTCTGTGGGGAGTCCAGGTTGTGTCCAATGATATAAATTCATCGTCTTTTTTACATAGATTCTTTTTGCTTCACTTTGGGTCCAGCTGGAGTGATGTACTCTTTTATTTGTTTTATTTATCTGCTGTATATTTAAAATAAAAAAATAATAATGAAAATATATATTTTTTTAATATGTGCAAGGTGCTTACAAAAAGGCTAAACAAAATTATTTATAAATAGGTATAAGCGTCTATCGAATCTATGTGAATATCGCGAAAAAAAAGGCGAAAGTAAAAATCGCGAAATGTTTTAACAGCGAAAACTTTATTGATAGCGAAAAGTAAGAAATTATTTTCGTTAGTGGGTAGGTATACCTTTAATCTTTATAATATAATAAGTAATAAATAAACATTAAAATAATATAAAAATCAAAATACTAAACACAATTAAATTTAAATTTAATATGATAAACTATAGGCAACACCTCTTAAGTCTTAGGTATTCAAGTCTGTCCCTATTTTCGTAGTCATTGACTAATTCTTAAAGTGTATCCCCTTTATTTATTATCTAGTGTTATTATTAATTGTTAATTATTATATTATAAAGGTATACCATATACCCACTAACGAAAATAATTTCTTACTTTTCGCGATTTTTATTTTCGTCGTTTTATTTTCGTGATTTTAACTGGCACCCGCGTTTATCATCATTCATCACCGTTCTTCAATCCGCTGGCGCAAAAACTATTTATACTACTTTTTAAAGTGACGGAAAAAGGAATTAAAAATTCATTGAACACTAGGTATACAATTTATGCATTTACAATCCATGGTCTACACTCTACTTTAAAATAATACCCAACTTATTATTGTGAATAGAGAGTGATACTCTAATAATTTACAGTATAATAGTAAACTTTAAAAAGATTATAAATACATGGTAGCTGCAGGTAGGTAACAAATTGTATTCTTACTTTACGCATGTTGGGTCGGACAGGAAAGTTTGCAAAAGCGATGGATCCAGGAACAAAATTATCCGGCAGGCTAAAATGTATCGAGTCCATAGACTTTTTATACGGCAAAAGTTTTTGGAGTTGTTCGGGAGTCATATCAGGTGACGGATAGTTCTAAATTAAGGACATGTGTTAAAAACTAGGTACTGTACAATATTACAATCATATTTGACTAAGAATTTAATATTAATTCGAGGGTTTGAAACAACTAGTTTGTAAAAATTTATAGATAGACAATTTTTATAGATTATAATATTTTTTATCGGTATTTTAATATTAAAAATAGGTAGGTATATATGGACATTAATGATAAATTGATCAACTTGTATTATACAACCATACTAGTCGATACATAAATGCATGCTCCAGTATACAGGATATTTACGTCATAAATATGCGGATGAAGATATTTTGTATTAAAATGTAAAAGTTAATAAGAAAAACTCTCAGTTCTTAATTAGTTTGAGAATTTATAACTCGTTAGGACATAAGGTTTTACCTTGTACATCGAATAAATTAATAACCAATGATTTATAAATTATGTTGAATGACGTTAGTAAAATTGTAAACATAATACGAATAATTTGTTTACAATTGAGTAAATGTTTTTGGCTTTGCCTCGCCGACCATCTCTACAAAAATTCGGTTACACTTCAGAATGCCGTTAATCGTAATAATTTACAGGTAATAGTATAATTGGGTATTACCATTTTGTTGTTCATATTGCTTTGATTGAAGATGTTTATTTTGTGACTGGTAATATTTTTTTTCAAGATCAGAACAATTAATTTATACTTTATTTAGATTGGTCTTTTAAACTATACTTGCAAATGTTCACGAAAATACTAAGTAGGCAATGTAGCATGTTAATAATCAATATTAATTATGTCATTTTATGTTTTTCCTTTGTATAAATTATGCTTGTCGATTGTTACAACCATAGAGATGACAGGATATACAGGGATTACATGATTTGTCGTTTTATCCGCCATTGTCCACATATACATAGAAGTGCTCAGCTCAGACTAAGAAGCATAACGTATCT
Source organism: Diuraphis noxia (assembly GCF_037042655.1). Classification (NCBI taxonomy): domain Eukaryota; kingdom Metazoa; phylum Arthropoda; class Insecta; order Hemiptera; family Aphididae; genus Diuraphis; species Diuraphis noxia. The sequence goes on from NW_028301714.1 coordinate 41,738,044, forward strand.
ATATCTACCTTTACACACTAAAATCCAACGTTTAGAGTTCAGAGCGTATACAGGTTTTGTAGGTACCTATTATAATAGGCGTATATTCGTATATAGTATCAAAGGCATACCTATGGGAATATGATTGTGGTGGTGGGACATAGAATAATATTACTATATGGGGTAGGATCCGATAAACTTTTTTATAGACAATTATCTTCAAGCATAATATCTCCAATGAAGTTATTAATACGACAGTGATGATTATCTGAATCCTTAGTAACAACCAGAAAAATAACTATTACATACAATTTTAACTATCTATAGTAGGAAATACTTTCTGGTTAACTTTCCAAACTATAAACAACAATAATAATGACATAGAACTTTAACTATGTCCCCATTTAGTCAAATTGATTTCTGATGCTAGACTCAATTCCAAATGATCAACAACGGTTAAATTCGCAAATGACAAGTAACATATGACATAAGAATAACAAATATGAATTTTTACCACACAATAAAAACTTATTTGCAAGAAACAACAACATTATTACATAAAAAAATATTATATATATACCCAAAATTATGTTTAAAATAAAAAATAAATATATTATATAAAAAACAATCATAATTCATAATTACTAACAAAAATAAATATTTGGCATCATAATAAAAGATAATTTGTATTAAAAATAATTAACGTTTGAACACAATTAAAAATGTAATAATTAAGTAATATATATTTTAGATTAAACACCATCATAGATTAAATACACAATATAAATATATTTAATTACATAAATAAATAAAAAAATTAACATACTAATATAATAGTATTAAAGACTATTATATTTTGTTATGGAGCATTGTTGACTTGTCAAAAAAAGCATAATTGAGCTTATAATAGCCTTGCCACTTTCATTCACTTAGTTCAATCATTTGAAATAGTTGTACCACATTAAGGTTATTATTTATAATAATGAATGCTTAGGGTATAAATGTTCCATATGGTGAAAATAAAAATAAAACCTCAATGTATTGATAGGTAGAGATAAATGAAAATTTAAAAATTTAAATTTATACCCAGGAATAACTTCATGAACATTAATGTTTAATAAAATGTATTTCTATTTCCTTTAAAAAAGTTTTTGTATCTCATAACAGAGTCACAGAGAATAGAATAATCATAATAGAATTAAAGAAATAATTAAATGGATATTATCATGGAAGTAAATATTATAAGTATTTAATTGACTTCTTTATTTTTTTCTAATTATATTTGATTTAAGCTGAAAAATATATATTATATTGAATAATATTATATTCACTATTTATTCAGCAGTAATATTCAATTGTAACGGAGGTATTAATTTCCATATATGCTGCTTTAATGTTTGACACTGCAAATTCAGTTTATATTGACCAGGATAAAAGAATATTACCCCACATTCATGATATAATCTATCGTGTTCATTTACCTAGATTTAATAATTTATAAATAGATATTAGTTAAATATTTTTGACTTACGAGGTGTGGCAATTAAATAACGAGAATTTGTTTCTATCTCCTATAGTGGTAACATTAATACCTTGAAAATTTGTTGACCTTAAGTTCACGAGGTAATACACAAGTCTGCCAAATTTGATAGTGATCAGTGTTATATTTTGTGCTCTCCGATTTTTTAAAGTTAGTAGTGTAGTGTCGTGACGTACAGAAATGCGTGACGTGAAAAACGAGCAACGAATCGTCACCAAGTTTTTGGTGAAATTTGGTGAAAAAACGGCTAAATTTTTTCGTAAATTACAGCGTGTGTTCGGTAATGACTGCTTATCAAAACCACGTGTGTACAAATGGGCATCACGTTTTGCATCAGGTCGAGAATCAGCGCAAGACGATGTAAGGTCAAATCAAAACCATGCTGATCTGTTTCTTCGATATTAGGGGTGTTGTGCACAAAGAATTTGTTCCACAAGGTCAAACAGTGACAGGAGTATTTTATAATGAAGTTCTTAAGCGATTGTGTCATAGAATGTATCGTGTGAGGCCGGAATTAGCCAAAAATGGTTGGGTCCTTCACCATGACAATGCGTCTGCACACTCATTAAAAGTTCAACAGTTTTTGACCAGTAGGAACATAACAACGCTCCCCCACCCACGGTACAGCCCTGATCTGGCTCCACTGGACTTCTGGCTATTTCCAAAGTTAACCTAACCAATGAAAGGACATCGCTATGAGGATTTGGAGGACATTCAACATGCCGTAACAACGGTGTTGAAGAGTTTAACTTCTGGAGACTTCCAGGAGTGCTTCCAGAAATGGGAAGAACGCTGGACCAAGTGTGTTAGACTCGGAGTAGAGTACTGTGAAGGCATGGGTGTATAAATCATTGTAAATATTAAATAAATATTATAAAATTAAAAATCCTCGTTATTTAATTGCCACACATCGTATGAATAAATCAACTTATTGTTACTTACTCTAGTTGTATGAGTCTTAGTTGATCCAGTAGTAGCTAATCTATTTCCTAGTTGATTATTTGTAGTTCCATTCAGATAGTCCTGATAGAAATTCAATTCCAATGTAACATCATCCAATGGAGACATAAGAGAATTATGTACCCAAATCTGTAGCTTTAGTTGCTGACCAACAGGATATTGGGATGCTTCTGATAATAGTTTTTCATCACACTCACTAACAATTTTTTCTTCATTTAAATTGATTTCTACCAAAAATGTATATTTTATATTATTTTTAACTTGCTCTGCAAACATTTGGTTTAGAAAATTACCCCAATAAATAGGTGATGTGCAAACAATATCAAGCATCTGAGGGAACAATGTAAGACCGTATAATTTTGCAATACCCCATCTAGGTGGTAAATCATCATAAGAATTAACAGACCATCTTAATAAAACTTGTTCAGCAATATGTTTATTGCACTGGGAAACCATATCAGCTTGTCCTTCTTCACCACTACTAACCTAAAATTTAAATGACATTAAATTGGTATTGATAATCAAATGATAGAGTAACTAAACCTGTTCTAAACTATGAATTAAAAATCTATCAACAGGTACAGGAATTCTGTAAGATTCTTTTTCTTCCATTAAAATACTTTTATTTGTTGCATATTTAAGTTCCATTTCTTGATTAGTCATATTCACGACATCAAGTACCAAATAAAATTGGGAACCCCTAAAATACAAAGATAATGACTAAATTAATTAATACAATTATATAATTAACTCACGTTTCTGCTTGCAATACATCCCATCCAGTAACTAATACAGAATTGAAAATATTTAATGATAAAACACATGAAATTATCCTGCAATAACCAGCAGCCATACCTTCACCTCCAGCATATTTTATTTTAATATTAAATTCAATAACCTAAAGTTAAACATGTTTATTATTCATTTAACATATTTATCATGGACCATGAAAAAATTATGTAGGTATAATGAATATTTATGATTAACTTAATTTTCGAGTAAAAAATAATTTTTTGTGAATCATAAATACAATAAATTTTACTTTTAAAGATGTGATATCAGTTGGGCTTCGATATCTCGAACAATTTGAATTTAAACTGCTTTCTCCTGATCTGAAAAATATACAAATAATTATTTTAAAGTTAAAAATTATAATGTTATACATAATAGATTTTAAAAAAAATTGAAAATAAAATCTTTATCTGAATTTACCGAAATGAAGAAGTAGTCATTGGAGACAATCTTTCATTCCTTTGTTTAGGACTTGGTAATGATGGATATGAACTTGGGCCTGATATAGTTAAGCTACTTTTCAAACTATTTAATTCTAAAGCAATAAAAATAATAATTAATACAATATTTAATTAATATAAACTCAAGATTTGAACTTAATTACAATGGACAATGGAATGCATGATACTTTTTAATTAAATATTATGACATTATTACCTGCAAGTGGATATTGGTTGTTAGAAAGGAAATTTAATGCACCAGTTAAATGAATCCCCAATACAATTTCTGATTTAGGAGTAATTGGCAAGTAATCCTTAATATTTTCAGTGTCAATTTTAATTAAGCTATTTTTTAATGAATGTTCAATGGTTGATTCAATTGATATTTCCAAAAGATCAATAGAAATTGGTCCAACATTTGATATTTTTAGGTTATAATCCACACTACAATTAACGTAAAAAAAACAATAAGTATACCATTAAAGACTGTAAATGATATTAAATTGTACATACCTTTCACCAGCAAATAATGTAACATTAGATATATTACAATTTTTTGAATCTAAAATGAATGCTTCCAGAATGGGCATTGACGGAATAACTTGTACATTATATGTGGTTTCTGGAACACTTGGAATATTTTTAAGACGACAATTTGATTTTACTCCTAATGTATGTGTTGAATAACCGTTAATTTCAATCTCTCCAACTTCTTTAGGTATTCCAGTTAACACAACATTTTGATAACTAACTTCTGGAGGTAAATTTATGGAAAATGGAATACTTTCAAAAACAGCTCCATTAGTTAATAGGAGCTAAAATAAAATTGCAATTGGACACAATTATTATAATTTATAACATTATATTAAAAAAATAATTAGTTATTAAATAATACACTTACAATATTTGTTACTTCTAATTCAAAGTTTAATGGATTACTAAGTTCTAGAATAACTTCACAAGGTTCATTTATAACCCAAACATATTCCATTTTATTACTTTTGATATTATATTTTTCCATTGACCCAAACTTCAATGGAGTAAATAAAAACGGACCAAAATCTTCCTTAGGTTTCACTAACTTATGCGGCCTTAAGTGAAGTTTTAAATTTTGAACAGAAAAGTTTCTAAAATAGATAATAATAATATTATAGATGGTAAATTAATTTGTTAAACTGAAGCTTCTTACTCAGGTTGTGGAATATTTAAAAGATTTGCTGGAGGTATTACAAGTCCATTATCCAATACAAGAGGAACAGGAGAACCTTCACATTGTGCAGATAATACAGATAATTGTGTAGCATAAGCACTTCTTTCTATTTTATCCATCATCCACCACATAGTTTGTAATAAGAATGTACAATGCCTTGTTGCTAAACTAGCATTTCCCACTCTTTTTGCAGCTAATACAATTTCATTAATTACTTGTCGTTGTAATTCAGGCCATCCAAATTGCCCTCCAGTAACATAATCATTTGGATCTAAAGATAACTTATGTCCTGGTAACATTTTAAGTAATAACTGATAGCACTGTTCCCAGGAGGTATGTGGATTACTAGCAGAAACATATCTTTTTGAAGCCAACCATTGAAAAAATGATGCTTTCCGATGAAAGCCAATTTCTGAATATAGTTCTGCTAATTTCATTAAACGTTGTATCTGAAAAATAAATAATGTTTTTTTTTAACTTGTTTTTTAGTTTTAAACTAAGTATAATTCAATTAATTCATTATTATATTGAAAAATATTAGAATTACTTTCTCCTCGTCGGTCAAAGTCAAGTTCACGGGTAAAACATTTTGTAAAAAATAATGTACATGGATAAAATGATGATGGTCAACTGCTATACGAGCAGCTTTTAGACTTCCTTCAGTTAATACTACTCCAGCATTTAAATACTATAAGATAAACAAATATATTACACGGGTATACTGTATAAACTTAAACATATAACACAAATCGCAGTACTGATTATTTTCCATACTTGTGGGGAGAAGATAATTTTACATAAAAATTTATATTCAAACTACTTCTAAGCTTATGTTTATTATACATTGAACCTAATACCTAAGGTATGATGACTCAATCATCATAATATATTTTTAATTTTTACTAAAGGTGAATATGTAGTTTTAGTAACACTTTTTAGTTATATGATGTAAATTTCAAACAGTAATTTGATAAAATTAAATGACATGACAGAATTTTGAATTATATATTATATATTTTGAAATATATATATATTTATTGATTATCATACATGTTGCATTTAATATATAAATATTGTTTAATTTAATATTTTAAGTTTTATGTAATAATTTTTATTTAGATAACTGAAAAATTACCAATCATGCTGTCTGTATTTAATGAATTAATAATTTATTACATTTTCACCAGCTACTTACTTTACTATAGTGTTTAAGAGCTTCACTATAATTCTTATAAATGTCATCAATGCTAAGTAAATTCTGAGGCATTGCAGATCTTACAATATTATCATCTAATGAAACAAAACCAGTATTTGTGGATAATGGTCTAAACCTTCAAAGTAAATTTCCAATTAAAAAAATATCAAACAGTAAGTAATATACAATAACTAATGAGAACATACTTGAACCTAGAATGACGTTCTTGAAGTGAAGCATTTCTTTGAAAATTTGATTTTGTTAGTTGATTTTGAGGTTGTTGTATCATTAATGATGTTGCACATAACCCTTCCAAACATCCTTTATATAGAATAGTTATGTCAATATATTCAAAACTGACTTTATTTTTTAACTAATAATTAAATATAAAAATTACCTCCTAACCAAAGCCAATCATTACATGAACGTAGTGTATCTATAGCAGTCTGATAGAAATTAAGAGCATCATTTAAAAATCCAGTTTGCAGATTCAAATCAGCTAAATGCTTGGTTACACGTCCCATACAACGTTTCTTATTAGCTCTAGACTCCATGTCCAAACCAATAATATTACGTTTTTCAAATGGAGCAATTAATAAAGTAGCTTTATCCAACTAAGAGAAAAAATTTCAGATTTCAAGATATTTAAAATATCTAATAACAAAACATCATACTTTTTCTTTAGATTTTTCCAGACGTTTTGCATCCAATACCCAAAACAAAGAGGACAAAAATTCATTTAAATGCATTTCAATCGAAGGATTTGGATCATTATCACTGGCATAATATACATCTCTTGACTTGAAATTTGATGGTGTACTTAATTCAGGAGAGTTTGGAGCATTTACACCAAATATAATACATCGTGAATCAAATAGAGTAGATTGATATTTAACTTTTAAGCTCTCATGTAATCTACATATTTCATTTAACTCTACTTGAAGTTTGCATTTAGCTAAAAAATAAAATACACATACATTACATACATTGATAATGTATAGCTTTTAATTTTCATACAGTTAATACATTGGTTTTTTTTTATTAATAAGCATATTATAATATTTATGTAATAAACAAATCCTAAACTTACAAACTGTTATGAGACCTAAAAGCCGTCTATGTGTTTGAAAATCACCCCAATCATTATTACCAACTGGATATTCTTTAATATACCTTGCTTGGACACATCGTTCTGAACCAGTGCCATCTACTACACGTAATTGATTGATCCGACATATACGTTCAAAAAGACGGTTAAAGTTTTTTGTTGATAATTCTTCCCCTGAAGACAATACATTTTTTCACTCACAAGCCAGCAAAACAATGAGTAAATAGAAAATGTAAATTAATAACATGCCAATAATAACCATTTACCTAGGTGTTTCACCAGTATAAGTAGATTACCATGATCATACACAGTCATCTCATAGTCTGGATGAGACATGTTTGGGTCTTGCGTTGGAGTCGACAAAATGGCACTAACTGAAGATCTCATCGAATCCTGAAATTTAGTGCAAAAAATGAAAATGCACATTCAAAACATGTCGCATCTCACCTGATTTTATATCCACACTTAAACAAAAACAATGGTTGATGGTGAACACAAAATGGATTTAAACAAGGAAAATTGTATCATTATCTAAATCGTAGACAACTCAATTCTCTGAGAGAACGAAATAATAATAATAGTTGATCATATTATTAGTATTTTAGTGACCAGTCCTATGACTATAACAGATTGTTAAGTGTCAACCGTAAAATTTATTTTCGTATTTGTAATTTCATTTTAATTTCAAATTTTTGAAATCACTTATCTAATATCTACTTTAAAAGTACAAAACAGCAATATCGAAGTAGATAATAAACTTGATTGAACATTTTACTATTGATAACAGTGGATCCTGTACTCATAGATAATAAAGAAATTCTAAAACTATATTTTCACAGATATTCTGTCATATTGTTGTATTTACTATTTAGAGTTCGTTAAAGATATTTTTAATGGTAGACGGTGGTAACAAGTAGGAAAACATAAATATATAATATTATAATATTATATTACCATCATTCATCAAGAACAAATTATTATTATTTATTTATTTGTTTCAATCAAAACCAAATAAACAAGAATTAAATAATCATAGTATATATTGCATTAATAATAGAGCTATAAGATTATATCTGGTACCTATATAGAAAAACCTTGGTTAAAAGATTAAGACTTTAAATTATCGTTATTAAATGTCTTGTTACAGTTAAAATAGGAATAAATGTAAAACAATTACAATTACAAGTGATGTATAGATGATATTATTAGGGGGAAATTTAATCTCTACAAAATAGAATGGGTAAATAGCAGCTAAGAAATTATCTTTAGTACCTTGTATCATTGATTACAAATCTACTATATTTTTATTTTGTACCATTTGTACCTATCATATTCATATACTATTTATACCGAAGGTAAGATAACTTGTTAGTTGTTACGCCTATTATTTTGTGCTTCATACATACTTATGTACTTTTCGTACCTATTAATCTCATTAAATATTTTTAAGTTTTGTATATATTATGAAAAATATCTGTTGTAAGTTTACAGTATCAATGTTCAAATGTAAATCAAGTGCATGGTATATGTCTCACCACAGTGATAGTCGAATTTTGATATCTAACAAAAGAAATAAATTAAATGTTGTTAAAGTACCTTGTTATTAAGTTATTATAGTATAAATAATATTTATATACCATACCTTACCTGTACAAATAGACAACAATTCTGAAGGGGCTAATTTTCACACTATCCCCCCCCCCCCATAATTACGCTTATGGTCCGTCAGTTGTTGGTTAATTGTTTTTTGAAAAAATAACTTAAATTACCATAACTTAATGACAAATATATAAAATTAATAAATAACAATAGTAGGGGTAGGATTTCTATGTAAGTACATAATTGTATTGAATGATATATGTTTTCACTATACTCTGATATCTTAATAAAATAAAATTCCTTCATTTTTACGTATACCTATGTATTGACACATACCTTTTGAAGTAATTGCACTATTTAAATGTTTAGGTAGAAAGTACATAATATATTCCTATTCAGTCTCCCAGACATATTAACCACAGGGGCGTGCTTACAGAAGAATCGGGGAGTAATTTACTCCCTTTGACTTATTTAAGTCATATAAAATATATGATAAACAATTAATGTCTTAAGTACAGTGATCGAAATCGACCGGAACCGCGTTCAGGTACGTAATATAAACTTTAGGTCTGTTCCGGTTGGTTAAAATTAAAATTGAAGGGTTCCGGTTCTTAAAAATCGAGGGGATTAAAATCATTAAATTTCTTTAGACAAAATGTAATACCTATTAATATACTTAATATAGAGAGAACTGAGAGAAGTTCAATTTTTATAGACGTTCAAGAGGCTTCACTTGATATCACGCATATTGCTTTTTTGTATTATTGCAATAAAAACGTAAATGATTTAATGATCGAATAGTACTAATGGAAGTAGAAAAAGAAAGTGTTCCGGTCTTCCGGACGATTTGAAAATATTTTTTAAAACCAAAGCTACTATTCCTATTTTTACAAGTGAGTGCGAGCGAAATTTCAGCTCAATGAATGAAATAATAACACCCCTCAGATCTTCAATAAATATTAGTACAGTCTCTGCACTTATTTTTGTTTATTGTGTTGGCACACCACTCATTGAATTTTGTCCTGAAAAATATGTACGCTCATGGTTAATCTAAGGTATTCCACTGATGACACTGCAAGTCACAAACGTGAGAAAAAATTGACGAAAAATACTCAGTATTAAGGAAATTATTATAAACTATCTATAAAATTTGAATTGTATTGTATAACTATATTCTTAGATTCTGAGCGGAGCGAGGAATGTATTTAAGATTAAAATTACTTGTATTATTTATATCTATTTAACTAATTATATTGTATTGTAAACACAGATTAAGAATTAATATTCTAATCTGCATATTCATTTTATGAGCGTTGCGGTTCGTAAAATTTTCCATTTCAAGCTATAACGTCGTATAAAAATAGTCGAAAATTCGTATCCCATTCTTTCAAGAAAGCATGTCTTTAATATTGACAACATATAATTAATAACTATTATTCTGTGGTACAATATTCAACGTATTGTAAATCGTATATTCGTATTACACAACGTCGTAGTACATTTAAGATAAGATAGGTAACGATTTTTTTACATCACCATATCGGTTATTCAATCTCGCTATTTTTTTTCTAGCTCGAGTGACTAGTTGTTTTCGTTTGTTCATTTGTTTTTTTTATTATTCATTAGGCACCTTATTTTTTTATAGTTAAAATATTAAATCAAAAATAATTTGTGTTTTTAAAATATATTTTGATTAACGTATCAACATAATATTTACATATTTTAACTATTTATTGCATCAAAAACCATACCTACCCTAAGAATAAGTATTAGTATAATTAGTTAAATATTAGGATTTTGTTAACATCAATACTAATATTTATGTAATCGAACCAACAAAAACAGATTTCAAGAATTGTGTTTTACTTCAGAAACCAGATGCACGTAAAAATATAATATTGGCAAGGAACGGTTTAGGAACATTCAAAACATTTTAACATGACGGATAACTCATTACACAAAGTACACAGAATAGTTGTATAGCAAAACTAATCTGGATTGAAGCTTTGAAGCTTATATAAGCACATATTAATATGAAGGGTAATATACTGTTATATTACGATATATTACGATATAAAATGAAGGTAAAGTTTTAGAAGTAAATTTACTCCAATTTTTTAAACGCTTAAGTAACATTTTCCTTGCAGCATCTGAATGCAGTGTTAAGGCTTGACTCTGCAGGGAAAAAGTTACTTTTCTAGATACTTCAGATATTTCAGATAATCATACTTCAGTGATCATTTATCACCGAGTTTACTATCCACTCTTCAGTTTATAGTAAAATACTTAATCTATATATAAATTCTATTTATACATATCAGCTGTGATTGTGAATTGTGAGAGTATAATATAAGCACAGATTATATAAAATTATAAATATTATAATCTGTGATATAAGTGACAATAAGTAGATATTACATATACATATTTATGTTATACACGACATTGTGCATATTATGTGTATGTTTCATATTTAAGAAATAACAATTGACGTAATATCAAGTTACGATATTAAGTTTTGATTTCAACTTCCAACTTAATCGTTAATCTGTGAATCAATGTAGGTATCACCGAGCTCGACAAAATAGATTGTCATGTCACCGAGTATAACAATATGTTGTGATAAGGTGATGGCAATTACATTAACCGATGTCTGATGAGTGATAACAATTGCCGGGATTTCCCACATTTTGCCCTGGCATGAAAATAGCATGATTATCTAACGTAAACATTATTCCGTCTTGTGGATAATCGACAATTAATTCGATACGTCAATGCGTCTCGTGTCATGTGTGTACCAGAATATTTGTTCACATTGAGCGGCGGTCGCGATTGTCATATTATAATAAACCCTGTTTAATTATTTAAAGCGTATTCAATATATTATACATTTATATATATTTATGAATATTTTTATGTGTATATCGATGTCGGCTATAGTTTTGCTGTATTTTATAATATTTTTTTTCGCGTTTCGCCGCCAAAATAATTATCGACGATAACATGACGATGCGAGTGCCATTTAACCACAACATTAAAAATATACAATAATATAATAGTTATCATACTCACCGTTTCAAGTGTAATAATTTATTGTGTACAGCAGCTGCGCGCACGATGATCCTTCACGACGGAATGATGCTCGACGATGGGTCATCGTACCAGAAAAAGATGTTCGACAGGGCGGCCGTGCTCTTACAGAAGTTCCGGTTCCGGTTTCTCAACAGAGTTTCCAGAGAGAACACCGAGTGGTCCGGCAATCCGCGCAAAATGGCCTTTTATTACTCAAAACGTTTTCCAAACATGTGTGTGAGCTCGTCGTTCTACGATGACATAATGAACATTGCCGAAATACACGTGAACTATTATCGTAAGTACTGAGTATTGTAAGCTTTTGTTGCACCTAACTTAAAATTCCATTAAATATTATTAGATAACTAAGTGTTTTTTTTCCTCCATACTCGTCGGTCGTTTTTTACTTTGTGCGAACTGATCTATTTTAGGTAAAAGTGTTTTAAAAAGTTCTTCATCTGATTAGATCTGAAGATGGCATGTCAGTCTAAAATATTTTATTTTATCTTTTATTAGTAAAAATATAGATAAGTTGAATTCATTTTTTTTTTTAATATTCTATTTTTCTAAAAAGGTCAGTGATTTTTGGTTAAAGTTCTAATTTTTATCTACTTTTATGTGGGACCTTGTATTCAATATTCTAGACTTGGCCACACAAATTAAAAATTTTAACAACAGATCAATTGTGGTTTTATCAAAATTTAAACTTTACCTAATATCTTTAATATTCTGAAATACAATAATAAAGTTTTTAAGCTTTTTGAGTGAACGAATAATGTTTTAGAAATTTTTTAGAAAAAATCTTAAATTAATGATGTAAGACATTACATACAAAGGCAACCGAATAATTTTTTTATGATAATGTAGAAATTTTCACTTTTATTCTAGATTATTTTAATGAATACCGAGATTTTTAACCTTCTAAAAGTACCAACTAGATCCAATTTTCTTCTTAAACACTATCAAAGTTGATGATCAGACAATTTTTTTTCTATTTGAAAAGTTTAGTAATCAAAGTTGTACAAATTTTTTCAAATATCTCACATAAACACAATTATTAGACGAAAAATAAAAATAATGTGATAATTATTAAATTTCAACCTTCCACCCTCAAAACCAAAAATGTTCTTGCAGATGCCACTTTTAAGTAATTGAAATTCTATGAGAATAAACTGTACTTATCATAAAATGACTAGTTGTTAATTACTAAAACCTCAAATATAAGTTAATAAAGTATCTACTTGTTTTTTTATCTAATATAGGTACCATAGACCTTAATATATATATTAGTAGACAGTGTTTAAGGTAGACACGGTTGGTCCTTGATAATTTGTGTTACAGATATATATTTAAATTTTAAATTGTATGCTGTATACAGTTATATCCTTAGTTTATTGTATAATCTCTCGCGCATGTTCATAGTAGCCAGTAGGTACAACAGGTACAATCAAGCAGCGTAGCCAAGTAATGCCAAACAAACTACTCTCTTGCTCTGTCTACTAGTATCCAGTGGCGTAATTAGGAATTTAGTTTAGGATAATTTGGATTATATATTTTTAGCAAAATCTGTAAGCCTCATACAGTAACTTAGCCCACCAAATATAAGATTTTAGCAGGCAGTAAAATAAGTTTTGGGAGATCTATCCCCCTCGTCTCCCTTAATTACGTTCCTGATAAGGTTAGGTTTAGAATAACCGTGAGTTTATCATCAGGGGCGGCTCCTAAGCCTTGGTTTGGGAGGGGGGGGGAGAGTTTTAATTTCACAAAACTTTACAATAAAAATTATAATTGGTATATATTTTATATTCTTAGTACTCCTGTTTTCCAAACAGAAATGTGTGCCACACAATTCATGTTTCAAACATAATAAAATCATATATATTTTTTATTAATATAGTTTATTTATAGCCTTATAGGTTCTTCATAATATAAATAGCAGTAAGGTACCCAATATATTGTCCATCATACCTCTATGGTTCTATCTACATACTTGTGCGTATTGTATAGTCAATATTATACCTAATATGCTTTTTTTGTAATTTTTTTTTTTAACAATATTCATATTTTTATAAATACGGGCTTTGGGGAACGGCCCATTTGGCTTATCATTTATAAATTATGACAATATGACGTATTAAATAATAATTCTTTTCTTATATTACCATTGATTATAAATACTAGTATTTATGTGACAAATAAACTAATTATTTATATCTAAATTAACAGAATCCCGTTGGTTTGATTTTGGTGATCTATATTCAGAGCCATCTTTCAACGAATCTTCTGTTCCATGGACTAATCGTCCAATATTACAACCAATACATACGCAAAATACATTTGTTCATAGTGTCAATTACAACAACTACAATAACAATCAGAGGGATTTAACGAATAGTCATACACTTAAAGTTCAATTACCCAATAAACTAGTCACCATTCTAGTACCAACACCTAGTTCGGTTGAATCATTTTCAGCATCTAGTTCACCATTAGATTTTGAAGAGCCTATTACACCTATTAAAGTAATGTCTGAAAATAATGATGATTTTAAAAAGTCGCCTGAAGAAAATAATAATAAAATACAAGTCATAGAGAATGATGATACTAAAAGCAGCAGTATCGACTCAGATAGTTCTAGGTCTGGTACTCCTATTGATGAAAAAACTGTATCATATGCTGAAGTCATTAAATATTCCAAACCAACAAAACCAAAACAATCTGAAAAGTCTGATTTTAATATTATTGAAGAATCTAGAAAAGAATCTATTAAATCTAATAGAATTCCACCATCTAAAAAAATATCAATTAAGCTACCTGATGCTCCATTTCTACCAAATAACCAACATTGTGCATTTTGTAAAAACAATGGTGAAGAAGAATCAGTTTATAGAACACATTTTGTTAAAGATGAACTAGGAAACGTGAAGTGTCCATTTTTATCGAGGTACACGTGTCCACATTGTAAAGCAACTGGGACTAAAGCTCATACTATTAGTAGATGTCCATTAAGTAATAAAAATAGAATTAATAAATTTAATAAACAACAGTGATAAAACAAAATTCATTGTTAACGTAATTTTAATATATATATATATATTTAAATATTATTTGTTTCTTTTATCATAATAGAGCAAAATACAATTTTTAAATTAAAATAACTATATTTACTTGATATTTTTTACATTTTATTCTTTTGGATTTTGTTACAAGTATACAACTAGTAATTAATAATTTAGGACAATTTTGTTCGTGTTTATTCAAGTTTATAAAGTGTTATATGTTTTAAGATTTAAATGTTTATATCAGTTTGTTTAAATAATAAGTGAGGTTTTAAATCAAAAAGACTAAACAAAAGCTTTGTTATTATAAAATTTCAAATATATGATTTTTTGTTATTTTGTTATTTTATTATTTGATTTTAATTTTAGTTTTATATTATGTGAAATATATAAAACACAATCTTTTTTTAAATTAAATGTTTAACAACTATTACGCTATTAAATAACTTGTAATGAATGATTGCTTTTTTTTTTTGTATATGTTTGTTATATCTAAATTAATTATTTATTCTTCAGGCACATTTTAGTTTCAATCAATTTTAAATTTATCATAAGATACCTTTTAAAAATAGCAAATACTCACCTTTCTCTGCTGCTCTATTTAACTGAAAATTATTAATATTGGGGTAATAACTAAACTTTGGATCTGAGTAAAACAATTTTCCCAAATATTTTAAGTTGAACAAAATATAGAAGATAATACATAAACACAGCACGTCATATTAATTTATTAAGTTAGTATAAATTTATATGACAATAAATATGAATAGTATTTTAAACATATTTAATACAACAAAATTTAAGTTAACAAAGTAGGTATTTATACACTCTTTTTGTTTAAAAAAAATTCTGTTTATAACTTAATATTTTTATATTGCTGTATTTAATTACAACTAATATACATAAACATATAATTTTATAACAAAATAAAAAATAACTGTCTCAAAATGTACATACTGAAAAAATTATGTAAATATTACATCATATAATATAATTAAAACAAGTTGTTGATTATCAAATAAAAGTTATGTTAATAAAACAGAATTTAATTTATCGGGTACTATTATCTTAGCTCTAGTTTTGTGTTTTGTCTCTGGTCTATGGGGAAGAGCATATCTCAATTTCTCCCAAAACCAACTATCTCCCCATTTAATATAAGTGTTCATGGATAGATATGCTTTTAACTCTGGATCTAAATCTTTAGTTGATATGTCTCCATAAAGTATAACAATTATACGACTACGCCGTTCGTTCAGAGCACTAGAATAAGCTGTCCTGAACTCTGTACGGCCCCAAACACTCTCTAAAAAATGTTTTGACAGTACAATAATAGTTCTTCGAGATTCATCAACTGAACGAGCAATTTGGGCAGGAATCCAATCACCGACTACCCAGTCTCTGTAGTGAAGACAAAGTTTAAATGGTGAGCTGCCTCCTTCCAAGCCTGGGACTAAATGCTTTGCAACTAGTTCCTCGTCTTTGTGAGAGAAACTAATAAATGCATCGTATTTTTTATCTTGGTCAAGAGATTCTTCAGATATTGGCCATGTTATGTTATGAGAATACAACCATATTTTAATTTTAGTCTTGTTGTTACTATATAAAATCCATAACAAACCTAATACTAAACTAAAAACAGCTAAAAACATGGATACAACAATAATCGTGGAAGTATTTAATTTTTCTTGACATACTTCTTCCGCAGTCAGAGTGTATAACAGAGTTGATGATTGATGGCAGGTGATGTTGGCTAAATCAAAAATCTATTTAAAAGAAAAAATAAGAATAATATAATAACTATACAATAATAACTCATATTTTTAAAGAGTACTAAAATATGTTTTACCTTAGATGAATATTTGTGAATAAAATTGATAGTATTCTTAGAATCACAATCACATATCCATGAATTACTATTCATTGTTAAGATATTTATGTTGGGTAATGTATTGTTCAAATTCGTCTCACTAATCATTGTAAGATTATTATTTTCCAGGTGTAATTCCTAAAATAAAAACTTGGGTTGTAAAAATTTTAAATATATTCATGAAAATAATAGCTTTAAAAATGTATTTTAAGAGGATACCAGCCACAAACACATAATATAAAAATTGTACATTCAAAATAATTCATGTAACTGTTATATTTAAATTATTTAATACTTGGGTAAACTAATCTATTATCAAATTAGAAGTAAGAATGTATAGTGAACCTCAAATGTTTTTTTTATACTCAAATTTTAAAGTGATTTTTAATCATAAAATATACAAACAATTTAGTTTTAAAATGATCATAAGTCATAATGCTCTTCAAAATTAAAATAACAATAAAAAAACCTATAAGATCTGATAGATAATATTTTTTAGTTCTAAATTTCATAGGTCAATTCGCTCTCTTAATATACATAACAATGTGAAATTAATTATTCAGAACATAAAGTTTGTTATGTTATGCGTTTATTGAGATTTAGTTGGAGTTGACACACAAGTAAAATGTACTCTAGTAATCCTTAAAAGTAAAAACTTAGGTAACAGAATAGGCTTTGGAATATAATAAACAATTCTGATTGAATATATTTGATATAGGGTGTATACATTTTATTTTAAGGTTCCATATAATTCATAAAAATAATATTAATGATCAGAACTAGAGACTAAGGTACTAGAAATTATGAAACATAATATGATATAATAATAATATCACTTTCAAGAAATATAAAATATGCTCTACAAAGTTTATACATCTAGCATATTTATGTTGATTTCACTTTTGAAACATAAGTACAAGCAAAATGAATTATTGTATATAAAATTTACTATGTCGTACGTTTGAATAACAGAGATAACACAAGAAAAGTATCGCTTAAGGCATATTACCAGAATATTTTTATGTATAAACTATGAATCTTTTGATAAGTTGATAGTTAAGGTTATAAGAAGAGAACTCCATTACAAGAAAAATAATAACAGTCAAAATTATGTACTAGTTAAAGTGAACCTCACTCAGAATCTAAAATAATATAAATGTAAATTAATTTTTTAATACAAAACCAGTTTCATAAACTTACCATAAGATTTTTGGGTAACTGTGTAATGTTAATGGTATTTAAATTGTTATAACCAACATCTAACTTTTTGATATTTAAATGTTCATAATTTGGTAACTTGGTGATAGAATTATTCCTTAAATTCAGTTCTGTATAATTAACATTTCTACTTGAAATTATTACTTCGGGTGCCAATATTAAATTTCTATTTGAACAATTCATCAGGGCAGAATTATCATGAGGACGGTAAGTACACTCACATTCGAAACAATCAGTCTTGTTTACATCATTAAAAAGTTTCCAGTCACATGTTAAACTTTCAATATTCACATTTGAAAATTCTGTATGTAAGCCATCGTTACAAATCAATTTTTGTTCAATTTGTAAAAACTTGTACACTATTTTTGGCATTTGGTTATGTAAGAATCTTGCAAATTCATAATTACGACAATCACAAATAAATTTATCACTTGATAAATTTATTTGTCTATTATTCCAGAAATTGTATGGTGGCCTTTGAGCTCTAGCAAATATTTCTAAACTTGATAAATCAATTTCCTCTAAAGGATTATTGTTTAGATTAGTTTTTACAATTTCATTAATGTACTGTATATCTTGTACTCTTAGTACAGTAAAGTTATTACTGGATAGATTAATATTAATCAACTTAACCAGATTTACCCAACCAGGATCAATACAATTTATGAAATTGTTTGATAAATCAATAGTTTCAACATTCTCCAAATAATGTAATGAAAATGAATGATTTGAGATCAAGTTACTTATTTTATTATATGCCAGTTTCAATGTTTTCAATTTTGGAACATTTAATGCTTCTCGTTCAAAATTTGTTATCCTATTTCTTTCCAAATTGAGGTACTTTAAGTTTCTTAAGAACCTTAGACCGTAGTGATTAATTTGGACTATCAAATTATTGGATAAATTTAAGGTTTCTAAATGTATTAATGGTCTCAGTAATTCACGATTGATGTTTTCAATTCGATTGTTAGATAAATCTAACAATTTCATTTTTCCAGCATCCCGAAAAAACATCACTGGTAGTTCATTTAAACGATTTGAAGTTAATGATAATTCTGTAATATTTGATGAATTCCAGATCATATTTTCAGGTACCCTTTCTATGTTTAAAGACCTCAGATAAACAGAAAGTAGTCGGTCTAAATTTGTTAAAAAATTATGAGGTATAGTGCTAAAGTTACCATAGCTGAATCTGATAGACTCTAAAGAAGTATTCTTAAATGTTTGATCAGGCATTGTTACTAAAAAATTTTTATTTAATGATATATCCAGAAGTTGATTGAGACGTCCAACAGTTATAGAAGTAATTCTATTGTTGGCTACATCCAAATGCTTCAGACTCTTAGCATTTAAATCCAAAGATGTTAAATAATTTGAGTCCAAATTCAAACCTTTCAATGGAATACCATAAAATACATCACTATTTATTTTGGTTATCTTATTATCTCCTAAATCTAATATTTCTAAATGAGTAAGGGGTTTGAACACACCCTCAGGTATTTCTTCTAAGTAGTTTTGTCTGAGATATAACTTTGTTAGATGTGGTGTTCCTTCAAACGATTCATTGGTTAATATTAATTTGGTAAGACTAATATCTAAAGTCTGTACACTCTCCAAGTTCAAAAAGTAAGTATTTTTCAGACTACCATCGAGTTTCATAGAAACTAGCTTCAATGTTTGAACTTTATTAATGCCAAGTGTTGAAATGGTTTGATGAATTCCTGTATCGGATAATAGGCATTTTGCGTAATGTAAAGTTTTGATATCAATTTGATCAAAATGTTGTTCCCATTGTATTTTATCTGAATTACATTCAATTTTAATAATGGATTCTATCAAATTGGATTCTACAGTTGACAACCCACATGCCACTTGTATTTCTTCATTGTAAATATCATGCTTACATGTGCATTTATCACTACTTAAACACAACAAGTCTGATAATACTTGACCAAGAAGTACTTGAAGTATAATGATGTGCATAAACCAGTTCATTCTGAAAAAAAATAAAATCATTTTTCAATCAAATTTTAGATGAATATTGTGAATTTGTAACTAATGAAATATGAACTTATTCATCCAAAGTAAAAATATCTAATGAAATGTATAAAAAAAATGCCTAATTCACACAAATTATATATACCTATATATATTATTTTATAATAATAATATATTTTTTTATTAGGATTATTGATTGTTTTTAATAAATAAGATCATTCGGATAAAATTATATATAAATTGTACATAAATCAAAGGTTGTTTTTTTATAAATCATTTAGATAACACTATTATAATTGGATTATTATTTTCTTACAAACACACGGCTAAATAGTATCTTTTGAATATAATAATAGTAATAGAAAATTAGGGGTAAACACAATGAAGTGTACCGTGTACCGTTTTTATTATGCTTAGTATATACAATGCTGCATATTGTCTAAATTAGAACAAATGGCTATGGTATTCTTATAGATATTTCTTATTAATTCTATAAAAATATAAAATTTATAACTATCATAAAAAGTATATGTCCTTATAAAGTTACACAAATTAAATAAATTAGGTACTTGTGTATTAGGATTTAATAAAAATCTATTTCATTATTTATGTTTATAATTTTATACAGGACTATAAAATTAATTTTAAGATTAATCTAATTTAAAATAGTTGTATACAAGCAAATTTTGTATTTTTAGAATCTTGTTATCAACATGTCGAGAAAAACATAAAAAATATGACGTGCAGAGTACGTCATACTTATTATAGGTAGAGGTTGTAGTATATTAAATATTTATATGTACATACAATTTAAATGTATATTATAATATGAGTTATAATATTATAATTATCTATTGTATCACTCAATAGAGCATTTAGTATTACCTATCTTTTGGAAACAAAAGATAAAATGCCAACAAAGTACATAATATATTTATACATATCAATGATCAACTAACACTCTGGAATGATATTACATAAAATAATCTTGGGGAAGGGAAAAAGGAAGTTATCACTTGACATTTTAGAGTAGGAGCAGTTATTATTTTTCTCCCCTGTATTAAGCTTAAATTTATTGAATACATTTTTTCGTTTGTTAAGCATTATGTTTGTATTTGAATAGGTATTGTATTTCTGTGTGCATTTGATGCAATTATTAATTTGTTATTAAAATATATATATTGTAATAGGTACACTTCAAGTCATTAAGCATATTACATATCTATATATAGATAGTTCTAATTTGATATATTTTTACTTATTTACTAACAATGAATCATTATTTATTTGTAAATTATTTGAAAAGGGAGGGTGTAAAAACTAATAATAAATATTATTACATCCCCCCCCCCCGACCCCAAAAACAAGATACTTTATGTAAACTAAATTCACATTTTACAAGACAAAAAATCGCGAGAAATATATATAACGATTACGGTTGCGACTTGCGGTTGTCTCTCACGAGCACTTCCCGAACACCGCGACAACAACACGTAAACTAATTAATTACTAATAAACAAAAGTAATTATCTTAACATCATCATCACCACAGGTAGGAAAACTTACTTGGGCAGTCTGTGGTACGCAAATAGCGGCATTTCTTCAACGAACTCGGTGTGCGCATCGCTGTCGATGGAACGATGACTGGGGCGCATTCATCCCTGAGACAACTTTGGAGCTTCCGGTGCGGACATGATCCTCCGACTAGAACTGCCTAGTTCCGGGTACAATGAGATGCACGGAGGCCGAAGCAGAATCATCATCTGTTCGTTGTACGCCGTTTAGACGTCGTACATCGTAATAATATCACATTCGTGAGGGTCGGTCAGTGCGTAAATGCGAAGTTCCGTGTCGCCGAGAAGACAGAAAGCTAAAAAATCGGACGTGCGTCAGTCAGTCAACTGCAAACGAAATGCGACACGACGACGCAGCTTGGTAGGTTTCGGTGGTATTCGGTGGACTATTATTTGTCGATTAGCGACCATAAAAAGTTTAACAGCGAAATTAAATCGTTGTATTAACTCGCAGGTATTTTACAAAACAAAGTGGCAATATTATGTTAGGTTTTAGTGGTTTTACCGTCGGGAAGAAACGCGGACCGCGTGCAGCACAATACACTACGACACACAGACACGAACTACGTGTGTACGACGACTAGTGAAATATTTCGTCAATCGTGAATCGTCGCTATTCTACTATTCGGCGCCTATAGGTAGGTAGGTGGATAGGTACGTAACAATAATATTATTCACTATTCAGTCGTCGACTCGTCGCAATCATTGGCACTCGGTAGTAGTGGTGGAAATTTGAAAACCCAGAACGCGAGGCCTTTCGCGCGCACCTCCACCGCCGCCGCGAATCCGCGATCCCCTCTGAAGCACAACCGGTTTCGGACGTAAATATATAACAGCACAAAGCGATAATAGTTGTTATGAGTTGTAGTCATAACACGGGCTCCGCGGTCGTATCGCGCCGTAAGATCGTATAAGATCACAACAATATTATAATATTATTATTATTATTATTGTTGTTGTTGCACGCGCGATTACGCCACCGATCGGGAACGTGGCCGACCGTCCAGCCACACGACCGCAAAAACGTAATGTGATATTGTGATTTCGTGTAATGGCGATGAAAATATTGTACAGAATTTATCGCGTCCGGCGCAGTGGGAGAATGCCAAACGCTCGTAATCTGCGCTTAAAATGCTTCCCGTTGCCGGTCGTTTTTCACTATGTTTATTCGATAACAAACTGTATTATTGTGTAATACACTATATTATGTAGAACTATCCGATACACGACGTCGCAGTAGCATTCATAATTTATTATTATGATGAAAAGTTAATATAATAATATGTGGTGTATTGATATCATTCACATTATTTATTATAATTTATGAGCGACGACCAACGATTTTAGGTTACAGCAATTGTATGTACACTACAAGGTACAACGTTCAATGATAAATAGCATTATAATTTGGTTTATTATTTTCTGGGAATAATATACATTTTATTAATTATGTATGCACAATGCGCTCCGTGTTGCAACATTTATTGGCCACAAATGACATTATTCCCACCCAACGACCCAACTCCACTCGATATAAAACCATATATATCTTACCTCCGATTCCCGATGTCCTCGAACAATTTGTATAATGATATAAATATAAGGTATATCAGTTATATAACCAGTTCATAGTTGATCCCGCCAACTTCGTTACCTGCAAAAATACCAACTCCAAATAATTATGATTGGTTAACTCATTTTGGGTATAACTCAGTGTCAAGGTGCAACTCAACCATCCTGGTAGCCATAATTAGCCGACTCGGCGAACTTTTTAATACCTACAATATTTAAAATAAATGAATCAATAGTTTATTAGGATATATTATAAAATAGAAGACCTTTTTTTGTGTGTACTCTACGAATTTTGGCCGGGATGGTTTTGGAAGAATTAATTGGGTGGCTAAATATATATATTTTTTATTTACTAGACATCGACAATTTTAACGATAGACAATTGTTCATCAATTAACTTTCCTCGAGATTTATCAGACTTACGCCGTGTCCTACGTGAATCCGACCTACGCGACGAAAAACAAAACAGTTTGTATTTTGTCGCATCGGACGCATCGAGTTGCGACAGAACAGCATGGTCAGAATAGAATTCGTTCGCCCGAGTCGCACTCGTCGGATTCGTGTAGGACACGGCGTTACATGGTAACAAGGTAATACCGGTTTTGCTTTTTTTTTTTCAAAGAAAATTTGTTTGGGCCTCTGTTACTATATAATAGAATATAAGCTAAGCAAAACAAATATTATGGTAGTGTTTATAGTTCGAATCCAAGACCCCTGACTCCTGAGTACGATGTAATGCATTAAATTATTTACTTATATGTTATCATTTTTACCCAATTAATTTTAAAATCTCTCCGTGACATCCAATCTATTAGGTAGTGAAAACCGTATTAAAATCCATACCTACAGTACTTCTCGATATATTCGTGTACATACAAAAAATGTGTTTCTATTTTATAATTATAATATATAAGGATATTTAACCCTCTTAAAGTTAGCAGCACAACTATGACAGACACTCATGAAATACATCCAACAAACTTGTTGGGCATTGTTGGATCGACCTCAGAATTTGTTGGACATTATTTTCGCCGGTAAAGCTTTCGACACTTTTGTGCTGCCAAATATACTACAACAGCACAATTTTATGTCAGCAAAATTTCACCCATATAAAAAATGTTAACGTGTGATTTGTTGTACATTGTTGGACCAATCTGACATTATTTTTGCGGGGAGAGCTTTTTAAACCTTGCAGGCAGCACAACTTAGAAAAAATCTCTACCGGCAGAAATAATGTCCAACAAATGATGAGATTGATCCAATAATGTCCAACAAGTTTGTTGGATGTGTTTCATGAGTGTTTGTCATAGTTGTACTGCTAACTTTAAGGGGGTGGATATTTACCCAATCATACAAATTTACAATAATTATATATACGACTTCGAGATCATCGTTGCATTGGCCTCACATTCGGAAAGTGTCGAAATGATAAATAAATTATGCTCTCGATCAATCTATAGGATGGTTGTTGGGACCAGAATGCTGGTTTTATATATAACTATTAATTTGTAATAATTTGTCAAGTATATTATTTAAATATTGCATATCTGGGTAGGTATTAGGCATACCAAATATACTCTTTATTAGATACTATCAAAAAATTACAGCTAGTGAGTTAAATGACCTCAGATTGAAATGTGGTTTTCAGGAGGTTCGGGAACAAATTTTTTTCCATTTTGAAACACACATGTGCAATGCAACTTTTTTACATAATTTTGGTATGAAAAGTTTTTTCTAATTACGCAATTGAATAAGAGTAAGTTTACATGTAAGATTATACAAGATAATTATTTGTTATTAATCCTTATGATTTTCACTAATTTTACTTGCAAGATAGATAAAATATATTTAAAGGCAGGTAATTAGTATAACTATAATGAAAACAATTGCAAAACGTTAACGTACCTCGATATTGCAGTTTTATTTAGATTTTGTTATTTAATAAAATAACTAGCATTAGTGTTTGTCTTCTCTGTGTATAAAATAATACTCAATATTAATAACTGATATCTTTATAATATGGCAGAGTAAAAGATAAATTGGTTAAAAAAAACTCGCTAAACCTGTGATTATTTGTGAATGTTTAGCAGATTTTAATCTTGCGTATTTTACTTTTATATTACCTACAGTGAATTGAACTATTATAAAAAAGTATTTATAATCCACATTATTTCTGTTTTAACGTTGATTGATCACAATATTATAATTTTTCAGTAATACCTTTAATAATTATTTTTAAATTTTAATATTTTACATGCGGACATAAATATTTAAAACTTGCATTAAAAATGAAATACCTATCATAAAAATGTCGACGTACCTAATACCTATAGGGACATAGATAATGTTCTTATCTTTGAATTTAATAATAGGTAAATTTACTCAAATACTAAAGCTAATAACATAAGATATTGGTTCTGATAAACAAAAATTAGGTATATCCTGTGATAGATGGAAAACATGTACGCTGACATCATCTCAATCAATCCTATACATTTTTAAGACAATTGACAAATATAAATAGTAAACGATAGCCAAAATACTAGTAGTCTACTGTCTACTGCAGTCATCATGATTGTGATTTGGATTTAATTATTGTTGATAAAAAAATCTGAAAATTTTAAATGGGTGACAATGTGACATTAATTATATATTTAAAAATATTAGAACAAAGTAGATCGATGTTTCTCATAAGTATTTTGCATACTGTAAGTACAGTGTAGGTACCTAACTAAAATATCTACAAAATTTTTAAGCACAGTTTTTTTTTATAGTTACTAATTATTATTTAAAAATATTAATCGTAGGTATAATTGAAACTTCTAAAGTTTATCGTTATATTTTATACACCTAGTGACGTTTTAATGTTATTTATTCGTTCGTCAAAAAATAATTCAACTCATAGCAATTACTATATTATAATGTCTAAATGAAATAATAAAATCAATTATTTTAATAATATCGTAAAATATATTATATACCCACTTAGTATAATATTATGGGAATTAAACGGTCAAGTTATAGTATAATAGTTATTATATTACAGTCTATAAGTCTACAAAACAGTACAGACATTATAATGTCCAGTGGCGTACCCAGGATTTTCGAATGGGGGGGGCTAAATCTATATCGGTATTCGGTACCATAATAAACATAACGTTTATGCTTTGCTTAGACTAGGTCATTGTTACTAAAGATAATACGTTGTATTCAATACCGTTTTTTAGAAATATCATGGTTTGTACTTTGTCTTTTATAATATAAAATGTATTCCAAAACATGGCCAATGGGAGGGGCTGAAGCCCCCTAAGCCCCCCCCCCCCTGGTTACGCCACTGATAATGTCTACACACTAAACTAAGTTTGCTGGTATTGTGGCACTGTGGCAGATTTTCAATCATAAAATATAAGACTGATGGGGTCTTAATAAACTACAATATAACGAAAAGGTCTGAAAAAAAGCAATTGTTATAGTTACAAAATTATGTTATAAAAATCTGATGATTCGACATATTTAATTTAATTTACCTATTTAACATAATATTAAATAAGCAAGTGTATCATTTTTATAAGACTATCAAATTTTACATGGCCCGATATGTTTGTGCCAGGGCCCAGGGGCGTAGCTAGGATTTCTTTTGGGGTAGGCCCACTATAAAACTTTTACTCACCGACGGTAATGGGGACTTTTCCTGATTATAGCCTACTATAATTTCAGTTATCAAGTTATCTAAGTTTTCATTGATTATTCTTATAAATAAATGAATAATTAATAACTTAAAAATTAAAACAAATTGAACCAAAAAATAAGCATATACTCGTATTTTCAAAAGATGAAATTTTTATTTAAGTACCTAAATACTAATATTTTTACAAAATACAATTATAAATATTAATTTATATACTCGTAAAGTTGTAATTTATAATATACTTATTATTTTCAAAGTAAAAATTCTAAATTTCCAACAAAACTTTATCTCGATAATTTTGTAAGTAACGATTTTATCGATTACCTATTTTTCAATATTATTTTTACGTATCGTCTATCGACTAGTGCGATAGTCCTAATGGGATTTTAATGATGTCGCCGTCTTGATACAGACAATGAGACAAATTATTATAGTGTTATATTAATATTATACTGTTGTAAAAACGTGTATACGTGTCTGAATATATTATTTTTAATATTATTGGTTTTTTTCTAGAGAAAATCTGGGCAGGCCCGGGCCTACCAGGCCTGCCTACGCCCCTGGTTTGTGCCTTTATATCACTGTATAAATTTAATTAATACACGTGTGCGTTTTAACCGACCAGATACTGAATACTGAAACGCATCATCGAATCGTCTAATACAGCGGTTCTTAATCTTTTGTAGAACACGGACGACGGACCCTAGATGAAATATTTTTAGAAATCTTGGACCCCTAACAATTTAAATTTTTTGTCGAATACCTTTTTTTTTACAAAAATTATGATAATTATTTTATATTACGTGAAACGTATATAAGTAGACATAACAAAACATACACATTCATAATTATGTTTATTAAACTTAATTTTTATTGACTATAGGGTGAAATGTTAAGACTGCTACGAACCCCCGACATGAATATCACGGATTACAGGTTAAGAACCGTTAGGTTCTAATATTTAATATTTTGTTCCATTCACGGATATGCTATTGGAAAATCAAAAAAATAAATATATGTACATAGTATGAAAATCCTAGGCTTAAGAGGACGTGATATCCACATGTGTTGTCTCCGTTTTACAAATGCGTAACTTAGTTAAAACTGTTTCGCGCGGGAAACAACCGAGAAGTCTGCAGTTATAACCATTTGACAGGAATAGAAATATCCAAATTTTTACCATTTTTTAAATTAAATTTTATAAATCTGCTCTTATGTCTGAGAAAAATTGTATGTATAATAACAATAAGCAATATATTTTAAATATGTCTTACCCTCATTATACAATGATTAAAATTATTTTACTATATTTTGTCTTAAGTTTACAAGCAGCATATATACTTATCATTAATAGTACAGCTTTTTTCAAGTCAACATAATTTTTTGAAAACATTTGTTATTCGCATAAAGGTTTTTTTTTTTCATTTATTAAATTTTAATTGTTTCAATATAATTTTTGTTTTTTGCATAATAAGGTAAATCCTAAGAAAATACCACCTAATAATAATATGTAGTACTTTATAGATGCCTTAAATTGCTCCCATGAAACTGATTTAGTCTCAATAGAAAATAACCAAACCTCCTCCTAAAACCATCATTTTCTCCACTAAAAGCCAAGCCATCCATAAACTCATCTCACACGCGACAATTTTAATGTCCGAAGAAATAATAAAAATAATAATAAAAATAATTTGCAATAATTACTAAATACAATATCATCAAAACATATTATTTATAATGTTTGAATACCATAACAACTTAAAGAGCAATTAAAAATTCAGAATCCCTGGATTTTAATAACATACTGGCATTAGTTGACGATTTGTCGTTAAATGTGATTTTTGTTCCTTATAATCTTCTATTGTCAGTACAAAATATAAAATAAATATTTTAAATAAACCATAAAAAAAAACTCATGGGGAGGATCCATCCTCTATACCCCTTCTGTGTATACGCTTAGCCAAACCCAAAAATAATATACATAGTGTATTTATATGAAAATTCATCAAAAATTAATGTTAAAAGCATTTTTATTAAGACTAAGTCAAATTAAAAGTGAATAGACACTAGTATATATGCTATAAAAACATTTATCCAAAGACAATCTACTAAATATTATTGTTAAAAATAATTTCTATTAATTTCATTTAATTGCTTCACAAACTAGGTTAATTGTAACTTATTTCACTTATTATGATATAATAAGTATCTAAAGTAAAGATATTAGAATTTACATAAAAACATTTAAATTTTAAATAATTTAACATATTACGGAGAATCTGAAATTTCAAAAACTGAATTATATGAAATTACTGAAATCTATATTACACAATGCTTACAATACTATTAAATAACTATCAAATATTAGAATAAAATTTTTTTTTTTGCTTCTAAATAACAAACCTAGTTATAATTGTTATAAAATGGTATATAACTTATAAGTAATATGTGACATTATTTCATTAAGTATTTGATCTTAGTATCATATACTTATTTAACAAATACCAAACTACTTAATTCTTCTATTTAACATAATATATAAATAGGAATCATGAACATAAAATAATAACAATATCCAAACATTATGTTTTTGAAAATAAAAATATGGAGCCAATGGGTTAAAAATCAAAAATTAATGATATAATTTAATATATTATTATACTTATAACAATTAAATGGACGAAAATTGAAAACATTGTAATATATAGGTAAAATTAAACAATGTCTTATTACAAACAAGAGCGAAGAAAAATATCAAAATTGGAATAATACTTGATATTAACAATAATAAAGCTAATCTGTCAACTTATTTTAACGAGTATCGGAATGTTAACATATTTTTTTTTTTTAATGATTTACTGAATAGTTGACTAGTTGTTTTAAATAAAAACAATAAATTGGTACAATATTTAATGTATCATAGTACCCAAATCTAGGCAACCTTCTTCTTCCATTTTAGTTAAGAACTTAATCACTCGTACTTTTGGATCAGTTTGACGGGCCATATCAATCAAAGCCAATAATTTTTTTATACCAATAAAAACACTAAAATCACAAAACAATAACATTTGTTTATCAATGTTACTAATAAGGTTTAGAAAGTTCATCAACTCACTTGTGACCAGATATTTGGTTGTAGATCTTGTGGATGTCTTGTTTTGTGAACAAATCAAATTGTTCTAGAACCGTAATAAGTTCTTCAGGTTGACTAAGGTTAGGGACATGAAGTACAGCAGTAAAGGCAGACAACATTTCCATTTCTTCTAGTACTTGTTTACGACTACTGGTACACAACACTAATAGTTTTTTACCTTTAGGGGGTTGTTTTTTTAACAGAACCAATAGAGCTTGTAGTGTAAGATTAGAATATCTTGGACCTATTGACCCATAGTCTAATAAACGTTCAATATTATCAACTAAAATACAACTAAGTTGAGATCTGTAAGCATCGTCAAATATCTGGAAAAAAAATATAAAAATATTTTAGTTCTAGTTAATTGTAATATGCATAACCATATTTAATCACTCAATATCTCTTTAAGTTATAAGCTTATCTAAATTCCATTGTGTATGGAAGGAGTCATAAAAATGTACATTATTGAGTAGTTCATAAATTTTAAAGTTTCTCAAAATGGTAGGTTGATTTGAAATTCATTATCGTATCCTAAATTAAGCAAAAATAACAATGCATATTAACACTATAGTTTAATTTGTAGTTATAAATAACTATATGTGTTAAATCCTATCTCTATATTGAGGTATGTATATACATATGTATGACTTAATCTATTCAGAATAAGAAAGATATTGGGTTGTGGGCAGTGACTACTTTGTGTCTACAGGGTCAGATACTTCTCCTATCAACATTGGCGCCCGAAGAAAGGCTTCTGAACAAAGTCACATCCATGCACAATGCTCAACAAGTTGGCAGCCTAGTACCGTTCTTATTCTGAATAGAGTATAGTCAGTACTAATTGCTTTTATGTATTTGATGGCAAGTGGTTGGTGATTAAAAAAATTTTGAGGTGTCAAACTGCCATCATACTCTGTATAATTGTGTTGATGGTGTTCAGATTGTTCAGAATTTTCATTACAAAATTAAGTAATAATGTTTAGGTTAAATGATTTCACTAATTATTAATAGCCACCTAACCCGAAGTCGGGGAGTTGAATATTTTTAACTATTTGAGATATTAAGGTAACAGGTTAACCACGCGATTTTATAAAATACGGTGATAATGTATTAATACTTTCACATCCTCACAAATAGTGATTAAGATGTGAAGAGGACGTCACACATGTGTGGTCTTTGTCTTAAACCAGCATAACATGGTTAATTTTGCAGAAGAGAATATAAACTATGCCGAGATAACATTTTAAAACAATTATGTCAATTTTTATGCACTAACTTTCATACAACAAATCAATTTTAGATAAGATTTAAATTTGAAGCGAATGAGTGTTTTCAGGTTTTATTTATTTTATTAGCATATTTTTGGGGAATGTACTTTTCTGATTTGTAAGCATTTGGCTGTTTCAGTGAATCCAACCATGTCTTCTGGTGAACACACTTTGACAAAAGGAAAATCTGAATCTTTTGCCAACTTTGCAGCTAGGGCAGTTTTTCCTGAATTTGGAGGTCCTTCAATGAGTACAGAGACAAGGCCAAATGCATCTGCAACACGAGCTTGCTGTGTAAGCAATGTTCCATCTTCTAAGATTCCACTGACAGATGGACCCCATGTTATAATACCACGTGCTAAGAAGTGTTCCAAAGCCTCAGCACTAGCACCAAATGCAGGTTTTATATCATATTCTAAAGCATGTAAAAAATCTTCCTTGCACACTTGAAGTTTTTCAGATGCATCAGGATCAACTTCTACTTTATTGTTAGCTTTTATCAAACGATTCATGGCTGTTGATTGCGCAGCACGAACTAAACCTTCCAACTCAGCACCGCTAAAGTTTTTAGTTCGTATTGAAAGCTCCTAAATATTTAAAATACATGAAATACAAGTAGATTTGATAGACCTAAAACTAATTATTAATAATAGTTTATATTATTTGGATAGTTTACCTTCATGTCTACATCATCGGCAATTTTTTTAAATTCTTTCATACGTGTTGTGTGAATATTCAAAATTTGATAACGTCCGTGTTCATCAGGTAAACTTATTTCCATTTGTACCTACACTCAAGCAATTATTGTAATCAATGACTATGATATTATTGCAATTAGCAAACAATTTCATATGAAATATCTTACTTCAAGTCGACCAGGTCTCAACAACGCTTCATCAATCATGTCTCTTCTATTAGTCATACCTATAACTAAGATGTTGTTTAGTTGCTCAACTCCGTCAATTTTAGCTAACAACTGATTCACTACGGTGTCGTGCACTCCTGTATTTCCACCAACAGAACCTCTTGCTTTACAAATAGCATCAATTTCATCAAAGATGATTATATGCAAGCCACTAGACGGACCAGACTAACATAAAAACATAAAAATAAGAACTAACTTTAATGAAATTAATAATCTAACATACTTTCTTTTCTTCTTCTTCAGCATCTGCGAATAACCTTCTTATATTTGCTTCAGATTCACCAACATATTTGTCCAAAATTTGAGGGCCATTAACAATTTTGGGTTCACGTGCATTTAACATTTGTCCAATTTGTCTAGCCATTAATGTTTTACCAGTTCCAGGTGGACCATACAGCAAAATACCTTTGACGTGTTTGCATCCTAAATGAATGAAAAATATACTTAGCTTATTTAAAAAGGAGGTATTTTAAATTTATTGATTTTACCAAGTTTTTCAATAATTTCTGGCGGAAATACTCTAGATGCAAATGCTCTTCTAAAAATAGCATTAAACTCTGAATCTAAGCCACCAATTCCCATTTTGTTGAAGTCAAAATCTGGATTTATAATTGATACACGTGCTTGTTGGCTAAAAATATTTAACAAAATTATACTCAGGAATTAAGACAATTAAGTATTATTATGAAATAACCAACTTACCATTTTGACTTTCCTACCAACATTAATGAAGGGTTAGAGCCAACTACAAACCGTACAGCGGTATTGCTCAAACATTTCCCATATTGAACTGACCGTGGTTTTGCTCCAGAATTAATTTCTTGAGAATTAACACCTAAAATTTTTTACCAAATACTGTTAAATTTTTTTAATCTTGGAAGTTATAAAAAAATAGTAAATCTAAATTAACATTTATATGCTTTACTGCTCTTTAAAGTTAATTTACTAGCATTTAAGGTGACAAAGTTAAGAGGATCTCATGTATTAATATAAAAATCTGCATTGTACATATCATCCAACTTCAATTTCCAATTTTATAAATCATAAATACAAAATATTTACCTTCAATACTTTTGATTTTTATTGTCATCAGTGGCTTTTCTGGTAACTGAAATAATAATGTTTGACTGACAGATAAAACATGATTTGTGAAGTTAACTAAAAACTCTTTAGCCATCATGTCAGTATCAAATTGTTCATTAACACTTTTTGACCTAAGAAAATATATATTACAATTCATTAGCAATTTTTTTTATTTTTATTTTAAATACAAAATATTGTACTTACTTGTTTTTTTGAAAATAGTCAATTTCAGCTTCAACTGAACACAAAAAATCAATTGCTGTATTTCCTGGATAAGAAGTAATACTGATTGGCTGATTGATAGACAGTTGGGCCCATTCTCGTTGATTCACAGAAAAAGCTATGCATCCTCGCGGAGGTGGATTTTTCACAAACAATATTGTGAACCAAAACTTAAGATCTGCTTTGGTCTGATGTTGGACCTCTATGTATCTAAATTTATTTTAATTTTAGTGAGTATGCTTAAAAAATAATTTACCGGAATTATCTTTTACATACTTTGTATCACTTCGAAAGTCTTCATCGTTAACTATTGCACAATTTGTAAGCGCCCAATCGTCTGCCTGACATTTCACTGCCTTGAATACCTATGAAACAAAGACAGAATGATAAATGCTATGTTGGCTTCAATGTATTTAGTGATTGCTACTAAAAACAGTCAACATCAATGACTTACCACCATTTTCCTGCGATGAGCGAATAAGTTAACTATTCAACAAATACAATTACATTAGGAGGACACCACAACCAAATGATTCGAATATTTTCTTTAGGTAGCACACGAGTATAATAAAATATTGTATAATATTATAATGAATATTGTAATATGCGTGTATTGTCAAATGTTAATATTTTCATAACTCATAAATATTTAACGCCAACACTTTGCTATCAAGTATCAACGTTGTTATCAATGAACATTTTAAAATCAATAGTGGAAGGGTAAAATATGCGCATGCTTCGTGACACAGTTATGGAAGGCGTTTATATATGTTGACTTCTGCTGACTACTGACAATTTCATATTATGTTGTACTGTGCTTGCGTGTCACACACTCACACAAGATACAATATACAGTGGCACATACGAGCACTGAGTTGTGCAATGAATATGTAGCACTAAAGGATCCCCCAAAAAACAACATGCTAGGAATAAAATTAATTTTAGATACGGAGCGGAGCAATAAATGTATTGATTTTACAAGAATAGGTTTTTAATATTTTTTTTTTTTTTTTATGGGCCTAAGAAAACAACCATTCATACATTAAAACGTAACAAGTAGAGAAATTAGCAACCCCTCTCAAACATATACTAGCAGGGATAGCACCAGAAAAATCTGACGGGGTGGGGAGGGTCTACAAAATTACCGTATTATTTACTAATTACAAAGAAAAAAATTATGATTAGATAAATAAT
Organism: Diuraphis noxia; assembly: GCF_037042655.1. NCBI lineage: Eukaryota > Metazoa > Arthropoda > Insecta > Hemiptera > Aphididae > Diuraphis > Diuraphis noxia. The sequence continues at coordinate 41,772,740 of NW_028301714.1, forward strand.
GACGAATTCTAAAACAAATGTTGTCATAAACAATTACATATTATGTTAGTTTGATCTAAAAACAATTGATGTATTTAATATAGATAAACTATCAATTAATTATAAGGCTGGGGCTATGCTCGGCGTATTCCGTGGCGTTTTCCGACGGACGAGCTATACGCAGAACGCATCTACGCATCCGTCGAGCATATTCCAACTCATATATCTATACAATATTTAAAAAAAATGACAAACCCCATAATTATTGTATCAATAATATAAACATAATCATCGCAATCGAATAACACAAATTAATAATAGACATTAGACACTTATCGATCATTATGCCGAAAATTACACCGGCGCTAATAATTACCATAAATGAGGCATAAGAAGAAGGAGGAAAGAAATTTCAAATTTATACACTGGAAGTTTGCGGTACACCTTTGAGGTTGATTAGGTTGAGCCTAGACGATCAATGATATAGTATAGGTAAATTATTAATTTTTGTTTTTAATATGGGTAATTTATTTATTCACAAAGTTGTTCCAAGTTACAAATATGGTCCCCCAAATGTCCTCGCAGCACCCCATTTTAAAATTTTGGCCAATGCAGGAAGTTTCAATGCACTTTAATTTTCCTATATTTCGTATACAGTTCACCTATTGAACTTTTCTATATGGATACAAACAAAACTTTTCTTAATACTTCTATAAATTAAAATATTAGGTAACTAATACAAAATATAAACATCAATTATAATAATGTATCTATACTTAGATATTTTGATACAACTTAATATCAATTATGTAATAATTTAATATTTTTATTTATGTTATCCTATATTATGTTAATTTTAACATATAGGTTACTATAACTATCTACGAATGAAATATATAATCTATTTATTACTTATTGATTCTTGGTAGGTAGGTAATTAAATTGATAAAATATTGAATATCCACTTAAAAATATTAAATTGTATTTATAAAATTATGGCGTAAACGAAGAGTTTTCCGTCACCCAGTTAGCCCATCCTATTTTAAAATAATGTAAGATTAGGAGTTTTTATTACACCGGCGTTCGTCCGCCAAAATGCAAGCCGGCCGGCGTTTTTCGCCGCAGATGAAAACGCAGCGTATAACATCCGTCGTGTATAGCTACTCCGATATAAATTAATACATTTTGAATTTTTGACGGGATCCGCCGTGTATAGTCCCAGCCTAAGGTATAGGAATTGTTAAAATTACTGTAAAGATAGAAAGTAAAAAGTAAATAAAGAAAACCAATCATTTCAATGTTATTCCACTTAGTTCTAATATTCTATAAATTATAATTTATAATTAAAAAGGTTTTTACGATGTTTTTATATTTAGCTGTAAATAGGGAATTCTTATTAATTGATTTTTATATTATTTTGTTGTTATTAAAAAATGAATTACTGTAGAAACTTGAAATTTTCAGCAAATATTTATATCATTATCCTTCATACGACCATACAAAGGTAAAATTTTTCCTTCAAACTATTTTCACTCTTTTTGCGATATTTATATCCATGAGACATTTTTTAATTAATTTTATTTTTCAGTAAGAAATTCATATAAGTTTCTCTTTTCATAGCCAACATTTAATAAATTAGAATATTATGGGTGTTTATCCTGTTATCATAAGCAATCTGTATATTATTAGTAAGTAATATTAACTCCCTACCTTGATCACAAGCTATGCTTAAAGTTTAAATAGTAAAAAAAAGTACTTCCAAAGTTTTTCTACCTTTATAAAAAAAAAATACCAGAACGTTACACTATTAATAGTCATAAGATATTTTTCTTTTTAATTATTTAATTTGATCATTTTTAGGACACGTCTCCTATACATACACACTAGCTTCGCCAAGGAAAGTAGTACAAGTCTGCAAAAGGGACAATCACAGTTGTATATACAGTGAAACCTCTAAATACCGGATACTCTCAGTTGTCGTAACTTTGATAGTTATTTAGAGGTGCCCGCTATTCAGAGGGGAGGGGGAGGATAAATTCTCGAAAATAACTCAGAGAAATTAATAATGATATATTTACAAAATATTTTATTATTTATATAATATTTATAATCAATGATAGTTCTATATTTTTATTATTTTAATGCAAATATTAATTGTACATATTATTATTTAAAATTATAAGAAAAATTCAGTTACTTTAACTTGTTTAGACCTTGATGCCTAGTGATTTAGTGTATCAAGGCATTTTCTAATTCAACTGCTTCCGAGAATATGTTTACGAATACGTTCGTATGTAATGGAATACACAATAACTAAATACGAGTAGGAAAAGGTAATGAAGGCTACTTCACACAACAAAAAAATAAATAGAAAAATATAGATATTTATAAAGGCATTCCACTATTATTCTATATTTTAGAATTGTCAAAATCAAAATTAAATTACCATAAAAGTGTCCGATTTTTAGGGATTTTCCTGTTAAATAATAGTGAAAATGTCCCCGTTCCCAAAAAAAATTCCGCTATTTAGAAGTGTCCGTTAATGGAAGTTTCACTGTATATTGTTAATAAATTATGCCGCATGTGGAAGAAGCAATGTGCTAACAGTTCAGCATAGGTACAACATAGTCACTTGAAAAAAAGGATACCTGCATGGCTACATTTACGCAACATGTTGTGTTCGTCTTAAAAAAAAGTAGTCGTCTTACAAATGTAAATAGTATATAATATATATATATATAATCTAAATAAATATAGTAATACATTTTTTTAAGCCTTAGATTAGGTGCATTCTGCATTAGCACTGACTGACCCCCATTTGTGGGCGCCTCAATTAATATGTTATTGTGTAGATTGTAGATAGCTTTGTTTTTCATTTGATGTTAGACTAAAGTTTTACCTGAAACTAATTGATAATCATCATCTAGTAAGTATCTAAAGCTATTCACTTTCTGTCAGAGTAGTTATTTATTGTTACACAAAAGGTTTTCGATCACAAAACATGTTTCTTAGTCGTGTCCGTTGTTTATTCGATAATGGGTTGAGTTTAAATTTGTCATATGGAAATCTGTCATCAAAAAACATTTGAAATTTTACCCCTTCAATAGCAGAGTTTTGAGCCAAAATCAAATCATCAATTTCTTTAAAAATTAGATCTAGATATTTACATTTACATGATCTCAAACGTTCTTTACATATAATGTCACTGTATTAAAAAAAAAAAACACCATTAACAATAAAAGCAAATATAACTATAAGAATTATTTTAATTACTCACTAGGGTTTTTGAGATTTTTCACAGGACATCTTTGAAATAAATACTGATGGCCAAAATACAGTTATATCACCTAAGTATTGATCAAACATTTAATCGAGGGTGAAAGGTGAATGAAAAAAAAAATGATCAAACATTTGTTAAGAATCTATGCAATTATTTTATTTTAAGAACATTAAATATTACAACTATACATAATAATATTGAAAAATCATTACATAACTAAATTATTAAAAAATTACAATATTGATGAATTATTATCGGAATCTTCATCATCATCATCATCATTAGAAGTCTTATCATTTCCCAGTTGTTGAATAAAATCATTTGATTCTGTTTTGTCTTCATCATCATCATCATCATCATCATCGTCATCACTATCATTTGAGCTATCATTCTAATAATATATAAAAATAATCACCATGAATATACTTAAATTATTTAAAATATTATAGACAAACTTGACAATGAATATATTATACCTGTGACATTATTTCATCTCCTTTAATATCCATGTTTTTCATAATGCCCATAAACAAAGCATCAGTACAACCATTCATGACAATTAGATTTTTCACTTTTAATAGCAGAGCTTCTAAAATACCTCTTATATTTGGTAAACAATTACTCAGGGCATTATCTTTTATCACCTAAAATCAATAAAATTATAATAAAAATATGTTGGCATTGATAAATTTAATATTGTGTTTGGTGTAAAATCTAACTTTTGTATAATTGCAAATATTTTGTATGTATCTTGTGATAACTTGAAGATTTTTTAAAACTTTCGATACTTCTTTAGTACGAACTTTAAATAAATTTTGACAAATGGTCATTCCTTCAGCTAAGAACAGTTTTAATAATAATATAGAACCCTGAAATTTAAACAATAATTAATAAAAAATAAATAATGTTATTCATTATTAGGTGCATTACTTTGACAAATATAAGAAGATTATCTCTTGAATCTTGTTTTTTTATTGTTTGTACTATTTTTTCCATTACATAAATAGCTGACTGCCAAACAATCAGGCGGTCTAGCTCACTTTCAGCAGTTTTCAAGTCATTTTTAACTGAATCCAACAAAGAGTTGAGTATAACTTTGATTAAAATCTTAAAGTTTGTTCTAAATAAAAATAAATGTTATTTAGGATAATGAATTTGTTTTTAATTATATCAACTTACTTTTTAATTGTTGGCAATGTTTTTAGTTTATCAGTCTTTGTTTCTATTACTAAGACTTCTTCTTCTAACCAATCAACTATTTCAACCAACTTTTTTAGTTTATCAGTATGACATTGCAAATAGATCTCAAGTAAAAATTTAATTTGATCATTGTATTTTGAACCATTTTCTTCTATGCCATTCATTGAGTACCATTGCCGAGTTAAAAAATTCCAACAAGTATCTCCTGGAAAAATGAATATAATAATAAAAAAAAATAGGTCTAATATGAGATCTAATATTATTAATTACTTAAAATAATATCGTTCTCTGGTTCATCTGCAAAATTTTTCAAAATTTGTATGATATTGACTAAGCTAACAGCAGCATCTAAATGAAGTACAACACCCTGAAACTCTTTTAGATACTTAATTTTATCAGAGATTAATCCCTTTTTGCAAAATGGGCGTTTAAATTGTGTACTCTGGCTACTCAAGTCGGTTCTATTTGTTATTTTCTTCAAGGCATCTAAAATAATTTTGGAATACAATTATATGCACAAATTAAAAAACAGAATCATTAGTTTTTTTTTAAAATTAAATACAGTGACTTAATGGTTTAAAATTATGTAACACTAAATAATTTACAAATATGATAAACTTGTTTTGAATTACAAGGCCAAAATCACAATTAATTTCTAGTAGTGAATATGTATATAATGTAAAATGTAAACATTAATACACATGATTAATACTCAACTTTTTAAACTTTTTAGGTGTATTAGACTAGAGTCAGTAAGCAAAGGCAGCAATTACTTATCATACTCTTTACTTGCTCCATTTGTAAATTTGAAAAACCATTATTTTAAAAAGGTTAAATTACGTAAGTACTAAAATAGAATAAAAAAATGTATGAAAAGTGTGGTAAATTATAACGTACATGCTATGCGTAAACAAATTCAAAATTGCTCAATCCCAAAGGCCATTACTTTGAAAATAAGTCTGAGCAACAAATTCTTTTTTTGCACAATACCTGACAACCCCCTAACTGGACACTCCCTTTCCTCACATTTTGACGTCTTATATTTGTAATCACATTTACTTATTAATTATTATATTATCTTGTATATAGATTGTAAATTTCTTTTATGATAAAAAAATACACATGTACTTCTAAATGTGTTTTAGTGTTAACTGAATAATCTGTTTTTATTTTATCTTCTTTATCTAAATTGTCTATTAATATTATTAGTAAATCAACTTACTTTTAAAAAGATCATCTGTATTGGATGATTCAAAATCATTCCATTGGAATAATATCACTAGAGATTTCAGGATTAACTCGACACAATGTTTAATATCATAAGACTCTGGCATAAACATTCCAGGGGCATCTAGTATATTGTCATTTGCCATCAATAAATTCTGATGAAAAATTTTTTTAACCATTAATTTTTATATTATATATAACTTTAATTACTTACCTTAAAAAACTCTGAAATAATTTCTAAATCAGTAAACAAGTATGGAAGAAGTTTAATAAAGTTTTTGATTATGGTTTTAGTAGGTACTAAAGAAACACTACTAAATCCGATGGTATCATTGGATTTAGTTTTAACCAGTGGACTAATTTTTTTGTTTTTAAAAACAATATGCTCCAACTTTAGTAACACATCTTCCATTAAATAACGTAACTCCGAAGGACCTAATTCAGGTGTAAACTCTTCATTCTATAAATAAATTAAGTAAAAGTATAATAATCCTGAATAATAGATAACTAGGTAAAAAAATAAAAACTATATTTCACATATAATGTTCACAACTATATTGTACATAAATTTGGAGTCTTAAATATCGGATTTTAAATAGAGCACAATAAATATATAAGATGATTATTAAGTTTACCAAGTACCGATTATGCTGTCTATTTTTATAATACATTTTGAGTTTTTCAAACTTCTACTTGTGTTTGATATAATATGTATAGTTAAAAACAATATTGCACAGTAAATGCCATCTTTAAAAGAACGCCATACCTACATGCAGAGACGGATTTACACAATTGCTGCCCCAAGACAATTTTTTTTTTGCTGCCCCATTACGACTTAGTAAAAAAACAAAATAACAAAATATATAATCTATGGTTAGTATTTAGATAATAGATAATATACGTTCCGGCAGTCGTTCGTATTTACATGGACGTTTATTGTTATGTATCAGTATTATAAAATAATGAAGAAATTATATTAACAAGAATATTATGTTATACAAATATTAAACATTTTCATATTCCATCCTTCAAAGTAATCACCGTACATAAGAAAATCAAAAAGAAACTTAAAGTATATTTTCAATAAAATATTGGCCTAAAATTGCCACCCTAGGCAACTGCCTACTTTGCCTGACGCTAAATCCGCCACTGCCTACATGTGTCATCTCCGTCTTACAAGTACGTAACATATCAAATTCACGTTCAGCAAATAACGTTTAGCTCCGTCAGTTAAAAAATTTAAAGGAATTAACTTCTTTTAAAATTCAAAGGTAAAAATATTATTAGAAATTGTATGTTGAATTTTTACGATAGTTCAATTTTTTGGCAAGTATGGTGTCTCCTCAATGTATGAAAATTTTGTTTTTTAGTCACGCCTGTGGCTCTTGGTTTTTACCCCCGCAAAACAGTTTATTCTGTTTTACATTTGTAAGACGGAACAAAACATACTAGTGTTGTGTCCTCTTAACATACAATTGCAGCCGTTAAAGATATAACAGTATTATATTTATATTATCCAATATATAACAATGTAACATTGTCTTTATATATAATATGATATTGTAATCATGGAACAGTAATTAACTATCAAAATAAATGGCATAATGTGGATACTTGATGATACACTTAATAATCATATACTATATTTATTACATTATATTCAAAATATGATCAATATCAGGAGGCGACAGTTAGATAACGTCAATCAATTCAGCTAAACAAAGTACATAGTCCAGTGCATAAATTTGCTGCTCAGACAATGCTCAGTATTGATCTCATTCTGAATGGTGTAGTAACACAATAAGTAGTAATATAGTGTAGGTTAACTGATATTTTTTTCAAATAAATTACTTTACCTATTTAAATTTAATAGCTTTTTTTAACATACATACTCAAAATTGTTTCTTTTAACAAACCTGTTCAGGGTCAGGATTGACGACAAACTTTTGTGTCAGTATAAGCCAAGTATCAATATCAAGTTCACGAAAATAATTTTGATAAATACTAAGATCCACTTCATTTTCCAAAAAATCATCATTATCATCTTCTATTAAATTAGTAACATTAAAATTTGATGAATTGGTTGATTCAAGAGAAACATTTTTTTTTTCTTTTACTGCTTTCTTTCCTTTTCCATTAGTATTTTTCTTCTTTGATTTTAATGACTTTCTAAACAAATTATTATTTTTGAACCAAATTATTAATAACTTATATATGTATTTATGTTTTTACATTACTTTTTATTCTTATTGAAGTTTGGCTTTTCTACATTTAATCCATAATAACACAATGGTGGAATATATTCTGGTTCGTACATCACTGATAAACATTTTTTTATAGTTTTAATCAAATATATTATAGTTCTCAATCTAATGAGTACCTTTAAAAAAATTAATAATTAATTTTCATAATCAAATTTATATTTATATTTACTTACTTTATCTCCATTTTTTTGTTTAATCAAATAAGAAAAACAATTAATGACTTCATGAAACCAATTAACAGCATCAAAAAGTGTATGAATTACTACACTTTGTTGTTCTGGAGATAACATTTCAAATTCATCAATGGTTTTACTAGTAGGCATTACAAGTGGACATCCCAATAATGCGTCAATTTCGGTTAAATCTTCACGTTCCAAACCTCTGACTAAACGAAACATTGATGTTAAAGCGTTTGAATGACAGCTTTGTAATCCCATAACTATTGCACTATCATTTTTCTTAATTTCACTAATGACTTTAGGACATAAATTGACAGCAATAATCTCATCAAGTTCTTTGTCAAGACAAAATGTTAAAGAACAATCTACCAAACAGTTCCTATTAAATTAAATGTAAAATTAGCTCAATACAATTATTTTATATATATCCAATAGTGAAATAACAACTCTTTAAAATACATTTGTAAATAACAAATACACAATTTAAACCTACATACACTAAACTAAAGATTTGTATTATATGTGCATAGTGTATCCCAAAAGTCTTGTATATCCTTTGACATTTCCATTGAAAATCAATATATTTAAATGCAAATTTTTTACAGTAATTAATCAATATCTAATTATTAGTGAAACTTTACGACATTATGCTTTAAAGATAATGCATTTTTTTTCTAATAATCTGTTGATATAACATTGTATGATGGTTTTTGATGATTTGAATGGGTACTCAATTTCATAGCTTTACATATTTTCTGCAACTTTATGTAATCATATTGATTTAATTATGAACTGAGAACGTAATAAATCATTTTTTTAGTGTAAAACAAAATAGGTAAGAAATAAACTGGTATAAAAAAAAGAAAGCAAGATTGATTAAATGATAAGATTTGTGGTTTACTAACATAACCTATTATTCTTACAGTCAATAACTTTATTTTATTTAAATTTGATTTTGATTCTCACTTAATTATATATGTATATATTAGTGATGAGTTGAACTGTTCGAATTTTTGAAAATCGAACCGAATTATCAATAATCAACTATCAACTATTAAACTTGAAAATATTTGTTGAATTAGACTTTGAACTTGATAGCCACAATAATTCAAAGACCAAATATTTAAACAATTCAAGTTTAAAAATAAAAAAAAAATTGATAATGATTATTTAGAAATAATTACTATATAATAATTAATGATATTTTACATATACTTTGAAAATGAATAGTAAAATATATGTTGAGTTCGAATTCAACGTAAACTGATTCTAGGTAAAAAATATAAAGGTTCAGTTCAGGTTCGAAAAAATTTAAAGTTTGGTTCAATTTAATAAATCAGGATTCAACCCATAATTAATATGTATATATATAGTGTTTCAATAAAAATGATGAATATATGTGATATTATATTTGAATTAATAAAAGTAATAATTTAATTCTTATTCCATTTAATTAGAATTTAAATACTAATTGTTGTAAAAAAATTTAAATATATTGACTAGTTACACATAATATAGGACTTCTGGGACATACTCTAGAATATACACATTAATTTGAATAATTTTATCTGATAAAATTAATGTCTACATTTTATATTATATTTTATTTATACATAACATGTTGTACAAAATTAATACTTACTCATTATTAAAATCGTTAGCAGCAATTAAAAAACTATACTGAAAATTCTTTTTCATAACTGAAGATACAGCATACTAAAGAAACAATCACCATTTAGTAATAAATCATTTTAGAATGAAATTTAAATTGCTTCAATACGAACAAAAATGAATTACCTACCATAAACGTTTTATCAAGGGGAAGTCCATGAAATAGCATAAGTGAAAATTGGTCAAAAAACAAAATTTGAGAGTCTGTATCTGATTGGGTTCTGGTAACTAATAATTCTGAAAATAGCATGATGGTATTGAAATTTAAAATTAAATTTATTTATTTTAATAAATTACCTATAAGGGAATAAGCTTCTTTTGCTTTTTTAGTAAGTAAAATATCATCGTTGGACTTATCAATAGAGATACTTTCTTCATCAGAAGTCAATAGAACTATGTGTTTTATCAACATAACTGCACCGATGATTCCAACTCTTTGAGATCTGAAGTAAAAATTAAAAAGGAAATGATTTTCATCAAAAATAAAAATGAGGAAGATGGAAAATTCCATTTACACAATATTAAGGGAACAAAGTTCTTTTTGTACAAATATATTTATCTCATCTTGGAACACTGAACAGTTATTAATGCCATCAGGACCTTCAGAATAGGCAATTTTACACAACATATCTAAGACTTGAGCTATGTCTTTTGTGGAAAAATCATGAACTTTATTCATGAAAACATACTGTACAAAAGATAAAATACAAATTAGTAATTATATTAATTCTATTTAGACTAATATTAAATTACCATCAAACGAGTAGCTAAAGGTTGAACTTTGTCAATCCTTTTTTCAGTTAATTCAGTTAGTATGTTTAATACATTTTCAATAGTAGACTTGTTTCCTGTACCCAACAAAACAAGAAGTTCGTCCACAATCCATTTACACCAACATTGATCAATATTATTGAAACAGTTACTGAAAATGTAAATAGTTAATTACCCGAAAATTAAAAAATCTGTTAATGTATTAACTTCTTTTTAAGTACTTACACTATCATGCTAGATACAACTTCAATTGAAACATAGTCAGTAGCTTTAAGAAGATTGGAAAATAAATCAATAAACATTTCAAAATATTGTTTGAATACCTTCATTAAAAAATATAAAAAACAATACATTCAAATTATAATCTTTAACTTTTTATTTTTTTATAATAATATAAAATATTATAAACTCATTAATAACCAACCGGAGTAAATGTTTGAAAAGTCTTCACCATAATTTCTGAACGAATAAATCCATTTTTTAAACGTTCTTTAAAAATAGCCAATACAGAACTTTTTAATGAATGGACATTAAAAGATGCAGAATATGCCAAAAACATGATAACAACATCTAATGGTCTAAAATATAATTAAACAATGTTAATTCAAAAGCTAATTTATCAGATTAAAAATAGTTTATATTAATTAATTTACATATGTTCTATGTGGGATTGTATTTGACTAATTGTCTTCATCCAAACTTCCAATAATAATTTGCATGACAAAAACCTATCATGAATACAGTTGAAAATTATAAGTTGTATGCTTGACAAATGATCAGTAGTTGAATTTTGAGAAATGCTGTCTGGTGTTGAAAATGCAAGTTCTGACCTTAAACCATTCACAATCTGAAATTTAAATTGTAAAAATTAAACTGAGTTAGTTATATTTGATAGTTTAACATAACTCTATAAATTAAATACTTACTTTTTCAGCTACAGCACGATCATATACTTTAATCAAAAATTTAACCAGTGCTGGTAGTATATCTGGTGGAGTATGATGGATTACAGGTATCATATCCATTTGAATTAATGATAATTCATCTTTGCTGATGTTCAATTGATTAATAGTTTCCAAAATAGTAGCCATTAATTCTTTATCATTTCTAAGGAGCTTACTAAAACATAAAAACAAAACATTAAAATTACTATTAGACTCAGTGATTTATCACTCATACCATAACTCTTCAAGTGCATCATGATCCTCACTATCTAGCACTATATCTGGAATTGATAAAATAAGTTCCCTTTTTATGTCGATATCAGACATAACATACAGACTGTCAAATAATTTATTGCAAGTTTTTCTCAAATCTAAGACAGTATATAGATACTTAAATGGTCTTATCAATAATCGTACCCATTTTTGTACTGGTAAAATAGAATCATCCCTAAAATTAAAAATACAAATGAAACTATTAGATATTGATAATTAATTAAATAAAAAATAATAAATTAGCTAAGGTATCTTACGTTGTATCTTCTAAATTTATTTCTGCCATTTTGTCAAACAAAAAATCAATCATATTTGATTGAAGTTGAGGCACTTGAAGTAAAAGACGAGCTAAAGTATCTCTTTGTTGTTGAAATTTATTTTCTGGAATAGTCTAAATATAAAATACATAGATATTGTTTGAATTTATAATTCTAAAGTTGTATCCCAAAGCTTACTTTATATGGTGAAAGAGCTACTTTAAGATTTATTTTATCGTTGTGATATGCTTCAAACTCTTTAAAAAATTTATTTGCAACGTCAATTTCACCAATTTCTTCAGAATCGTTAGATAGTTTGGAGTTAATATTTTGCAGGAATTCATACTCTTTAACGGCTGAAAAGAAATTAATAATCATTTGAAACAATGTGTTTCATATTAAACTGTATGTTCTATAGATATATAGTTTGTAATTTACTTACACAATATATTTTGATCACATTTTAAATGTAAGCCACAGCTCATGAATGTTTGTTTTAAATATGAATAAACATCATCACTGTCATTAAACAAAGGTTGTGAACAATCCGTCGTATTGTCAACACTATTATCATCCATAGAATTTATATTATTTACAACAGGAAAATGGTCAAATTCCTCCAGCATTGATGGCGATTCCGGCGATTGACCTTCCAAACTTGTGTTAGTGTATGTAATAGACGTACTTGGTGTACTACCATTTAAAGAAGAATTTGTAGATTTTTTGTGCAACTGAGAAGATGCATTTTCGACTACAGTTTTTGGAAACTTTCTTTTATACATAGTTATTTATAATGTAGTAAACAAAACTAGGTTTGGATTAGTAACAAATGTTGGTACAAAAAGAATACAACTTTACTTTAAAAGCATAAATAATTCACCATCATAAAATATCACAGATCGATTGAATTCATTATAATTAAATGTATTGTATAAAATGTATAACTTAACAGTAAATACAAATAAAATGAACAAAAAATCAAAATTTGAAATTATTGTGTTAATTGTACTTTTTCGCGTATCCACTGGCCAGTGGTCAGTCGTGGTTCTAATTGTAGTGATCAATATGTAGTATTTTGATACAGTCAAGACAAAATAAATCTTAAAACGGTATGAAAATTAGTATAAACCGTAGTCTGTAATACGAATTTAGATTTTAGATAAAATTAAAGAAACATTACTTAGACATTTTCGAGTTTAACTTAAAATGATAACATGAAAATGGCGGGTTTTCATTGTTGCATTCCTAATATTGATTATAAATAGAGATAAGAAGATAAAACCACGGTTAGATCACAGAATAGGCGATTAATAATAATAATAATAATTTCACCTATTCTGTGGTTAGATAAGGTACCACGATGTTTATTCACAGACTTCTACACATCCATATAGATTATATATATATATGGCCGTGGACTTCTATAATAAGTATGGAAGTCTGTGTGTTTATTATATTATATTATCAAAACATTCAAAACTAATAGTAAACTACAAACGCTGTAGTACTGGCTAGAAAGTTTTGTAGAATCACTAAGATCTGACAAATCCTCAATTATAAATATTTAATGTTTTCATAATCGCTGATTTTATTTTATATGAAATTCAGAACTTTGTTCTATTGACTACCTATAGTACTTGGATCAAAATAGTCCTAACTCTCAATATTGTCCAATAAATTATGATATCTGTTTTATTCATGTTAAAATAAAACATATTAATCGAAAAAAGATTGCATTACTCAAGTCCTGGATATAACATAATTTGTGTTAAACTAAATTCTTAATAATTATTATAATTTAATATTCACCAACTACGATACAAATAGATCACAACTTACCAAAAAATATATTCTTGGTTAATAATTTACTGTAGGGGTCAGTTCTTAAAGGGTAATTACTTTTGAAATTAAATAAATGAGGTGCCCCCACAGATAAATTATACTATGTATGATTTATAGTAGCCTCAATATTCAATTTTGTGGGTTGACACTGGTAGAGAATAGTATACAGTTGGGATGCTTGGGAGGTAAAATAGAAAATTTCCAACAATTAACAAAATTATAGTGGAGGGTATTGACTGAAAATTAGTTGTGACAAAATATTAATTCGAACCTTACTTTGAGTACATTTAAAAAAAACACCAAGGATCAATGTAAGACTAGAATTATCTATTTAGAATCTCATTACTCTAGGATCAAATTATCAGATGAATGTTTTAAGTCAAACATTGTAGCGATATGCTTGATATCGAGTCATGAGTAACTGCAATAAATTCATTGAGTTCTATCTTCAATTTCAGTTGACCATACTTTTTATTGTGAAATATACATAGTATATAATAAATATATTAATCAGATCCCTCAATAAATGTGTAGAACAATAGTATTATTTTACACAATAATTTTGTATTCCTCAAGTTTCCGTTTTTTACTCATAATTAACTTATTGTAACTAAAATATAATTATATTTATACATTTAATGACTATTATATTTACATTTTAATAGTTTCATTATGTATTATACTTGAGCCCTACATAAGAGCTATATGGCACAAATTTTAATAAAAAATATAAGCGTACATTAAAAAATCAGTATTTATCATTTATTTCTTTTTTTTCTTTTTATCTGGAGGTTGTACAAATTTATACACTTTTTTATCACCTTTATTCATATTATTGAATTTTCCCAAACCACCACCACCATGTCGTTTTCGTGGTCGAACTGCTTTTGCATTTAGTTCTACAGCTGGAGGTGTAGTAAATCCAAATGAAGCTGCAACTTTTGTAATATCCAAAGTTCCAACATCAAATATTTGTTTAAGATGGTGTGAATCATAAGCACGGACATATGATTTAAATGCTTCTTTTGCAGAGATATGCAAGAAATAATTTTTAGCTATGAGTTTTTCAAGTTGTAGTTGTATATCTGATATTTTATTCCATGAAAAATCAAATTCATTTAATGGTACTTTCGCTTTTTTTAAATATTGTAGGAATCCTAATTCTTCAGGACGCAAAATTAATAAAGCGTGTCCACTACTACCTTCACCTCGAGCGGTACGCCCTACACGGTGAATATATTCCTAACAATGTATAATAACAATTAAACAATTTGTTTATTATTAGTATTATTTCAAGTAAATATACACACTTTGGGATCATCAGGGGGATCATATTGAACAATCCAATCAACTAATGGAATATCTAATCCCCTGGCTGCAACATCAGTACACAATAATATGCCAGTTTCCGCATTACAAAACTGAAAAAAAGTAGTGGTCCGCCTTTCTTGTTTTTGTTTACCCTATATCACAACCAGATAAAGTAACTACAAACACAATTATAAATTGAATACAATATCTTACGTGTATGCACATAACAGGCAAATCTATGTAGTTTAATAGCTCATGAAAATATTTTACTGCCAAACACGAGCTAAAGAACACCATGACTTTTTTCTTTCTGTTTTTTTTCAAAAATGTAAACAACAGTAAGAATCGTTTTTCAGATGGACATACAACATATCCTTGTTCTAAACCGTCAACTGTAGCTTCATCTTTACTGTCATCCACTCCAATATAAATTGGTTCTTTCTTTAATGCAAATGTAGTCAATGCATCGGTTTTAGGTGTTTTAGTGGCACTAAATAGCATTGTTTGTCTTCGTTCTAAACACATTTCGATTATTAATTATTATAAATAAATACCTATAAAATATAAATCAATATTTGATTATAAAAACTCACTTGGTAATAAATTTATTATTTGTTTTATTTCTTCCTCAAATCCGATATCCAAAATACGATCAGCTTCATCAATAATGAGACATTGAAGATTTTTGTAAAGAAAATCAGGTGAATTTTGTAAGTGATCTAATAATCTTCCAGGGGTGGCAACAACTATATTTATACCTGTAAATAAAAATAAGATTTTTCATGAATGAAGTTTGAATATTATAATTGATGTTAATTTATATTTTAATATTAAAAAAGTTATTAAAACATATATCAGGTATTTAAAAATTAAACATAGGTATAAAATTACAGATCTAGTTTGCGACCAAAAACCTCCTAAATTGATGATTGTATCAAATGTATCAGATATAAGGAGTATAAGGGGCAAAAACCCCACACATCTTTGCTTCTTTTAAAATTTCCCGAGTATTTAAGCACTTCCCCCTTAATATTTTAGGATGAATTGAGCTCATTAACATAGATAATATATAATTAATCACTCTTAACAGTGTTTATATGTTCATATTAAAACTAAAAACACAATGTTACGATGAACCCAAAATGGCTGTTTCATATGGGTCAAAGAAAGTAAATAGTGAGATGACATTGTTTTAAATAAGTCGATCAAAGTGAGAAATCTATGAGTTTAGAGAATCCACAAAAAGTTGCTTTTTTCATAAAATTTTTATCTATTGTTAAAATAATAAAAATTTACCTTTGGACAGTTTTGTAGCTTCAGTTTGTCTATTTGCACCTCCCATCATGAGGCCATAGGTATGATGATGATGTTTCATCAATTCTTTTAATACACCGTATGTCTGCATTGATAATTCTCTAGTAGGAGATATAATTATACAACCAGTACCATTCCTGGGCATGAACTTAAGCTTATAAATCAATTCTACAGCGGGTATTAAAAAGGCCAATGTTTTTCCACTGCCAGTTTTAGCAGCTCCAACTAAATCTCGTCCCTCCAACAAAGGAGGTATAGTTTTTGCTTGAATTTCAGTCATAACTGTAAATCCCATGTCTGCTATACCCTTTAATGTATTTTCACATACATGACCTTCTAGACTGGAAAATTTTCTATCTTCAGCCATTATTTTCAACTCCAGGCTGGGACCTGGCAATGCTGTAAGTGAAAAAATTATAAAAATTACTTAGTATTAAACTACATTATTTAAAAAATTACTTGTGTCGTCACTCATTTTGTCAATTCAATAAAACCATTTAAAAACAAAAGTCAAAAATATAATTATTAATTATTCAGAAGTATGAACTATGAAATATTGACTATTGAGGTATGAAATTTATAACTATGGTAGTATGGTCTATGAAGTAATGAAGTCAGAACTATGAAGTAATTACTGACTTAAAAAGATTAGTTTTAGGTTAAGTGTACTAACTACAAATCACACATGAAGCATGGTATAAATAAGTGGTTACACCGGTAGAATATTCCGTTCACTGGTTACGATCACGATACGATTACAATTATTGGTTATGTTCACGATTAAAGTATAAACATGTTTGATAGCAATCATGATTATGATATTTACCATTACCAGAAATTTAAACAAATATCCATTTTTCGAATTCCAAGTGCCGACAACGAATTTAAGATGAGTGGAAAAGAAGCTGCTTCAGCTCCAGAAAAAAAGAAAAAGGAGAGTATTTTAGATTTAACAAGGTTAGTGGAGCATAAATAAAATTTAATTGCATGAATATTTCTATTTATGTAACGAAATTATGGTATATTTTTTGCGTTTTTAGGTACTTGGAAAAAGCAATTAGGGTTAAGTTTTCTGGAGGTCGAGAAGTATCTGGTATTTTGAAAGGATTTGATCCATTAGTAAATCTCGTATTGGATAATACTCTAGAGTATTTACGAGATCCTGATGAACCTATGAAACTAACGGAAGATACAAGAACATTAGGTTTGGTTGTATGTCGAGGCACATCAATCGTACTAATTTGTCCTGTTGATGGTATGGAAGCAATTGCCAATCCTTTTGTGCAACAAGACTAGATGTTTAAACTATATTTAATGATTAACTAATAATAATTATATAGCTAGGTTTTTTGAGCATTCATCAAGTGTTCATGGAACTTAGCCTTTAGTTTAAGCCCTTTTGTTTGATCGATTTCCATCATGTTTTTCTAAATTTAATTTTTTATATTACAAATAAAAATATCAATGAAAGATACATAACAATAAACTTAAATATTTTATTTCTGTAAATTAAATATAAACTCATCTTTAAAAACACTGTTTATACCATTCATTAATTTTTAAACCTAAACAATAAATAGGTGTCTTATATTATATGAATATCTGTTTATTTAAAAATTCAACTTTTCGTTCATTAATTAATAATATGTTAATTGTACATACAATGGATCATGATTATGTATAGAAAAATAAACAGTTTTGTATGATATCAAGTAATTATTAATTAACCGTGTAATTTATTTTATTGTGATGTCTTAGAGGATGGATTTATCTTATTCAGCATGTTGTCTTGTGGAACAGAGTATACATGGTTTTAGTTAATAATGTAATACAATGTTTTCTCAAGGCTATAAGTAAATACATGCACAATTTCTTTGTCTATACTTCATAGACATTTTATTAGACAATTTAAATTTTGACTATGTTCGTTGTTCAACAAAACAGTTTAAAAAATTTAGTCATTTATTAATTATTATTAATTATTTTTCAAAATATTTATATTAAGAGGATATTACACCGGCATGTCTTGTCTACGTCTTACAAATGTAGGTACAACATAGTAAAAACTGTTTTGCTTGGAATAGAATTACTCAAGCTATAATGTTTGTTAAGATATTTATATTATACATTGATATTTGATATTTGATACTAAACAACAGACAAAAATAAAATCTATTCACAGTTGTATGGTAAATTGTTTGACTTAAAAGTTAAAAATTAATAATAATATATGATAAAAATATTATATTATATTATACTCTTATAATAATTGATAATATAATTAGTAAGTATTAAATAATATACTATACAATGTTTTAATATATAATACAATTACCACTTTTAAGCTAAGCTTGTTGAAAGGTAGGAAGTTTTAATATACTTTTAATTCAAATAAATTATGTATGAAAACTAATTAATTTGATTTAAATAATACATTATTTAAACAAATGTTAATATTAGTTTGTATGTTTGTATGTATGTACCTATCTATAATAATTCACAAAATTATTTTCCTTCATTGTTTAGATTTTAAAATTCCAATACCTAGCCATATAGTTAATGAATTTTATGCCAAAACTTTTATTTTGTGTAATATGTATACTACTTTAATGTTGTATAAGTATAATCTTTTCCTCTTTTAAATTTGTCTGTTTGCTGAAACTACAACTGTTATGTTCAAACATTGTAGAGTCTTGAGTCTTATAGACTATAAGTTATAGTGGGAAGACGCAATGAGATTGTTTCTAAACATAATGAAATTATGTTTTGTTGTACCCTTAAGAAATTAAGAACATTGTTATAGGTACCTATCTACCGCCCCAGATTACCACGCCATATTGCCATAGATTAGTGTAGTCTATTTTAATATAATCTGTTATATTAAATTATTAGTCGGTACAGTGGAGAGTCTTAGCCCCTGCAAAATAATATTTTCTTAGTAATTATATGTTAAATTCAATATATCAACTTCGATAACCAATCAGTAGGTTTTATATTTATATTTAATATGATAATTTTACGTCCAACGAAAGAATAAATACTTTTGACAATTTTTCGACGCAGCTAAGTCACATACTATATTGTCTAAATAAAAAAAAAAATGAAAGGAAATGTGAGTGCTCGCAGTCAAACGCCTTTTAAGAAGCAAATAGAAATAATAATTTAGCTATATGAGCTCTAGGAGACTAAACTGCGCAGCGTATAGAATCGCTACATTCCTAAATACCTTGAATTAGGTATAATTTATGAACATAATAACCTGTTGTTAAAATATGAAAAATCAATTCTGATTATTCACAATAATTAATGTTTGAACAAATGATTAATATATGGTCCTCTAGAAAACGAAATTTTTGGATCATATCACCCTTTTTGAATTAAGGTTTACTCCAGGAAATAGCATGACAAATCATAAGAAATAGAAAAATTAAATAAAACCCTAACAAAATTGTAATAGGTTATATGAAAATTCAAAATATTCATTTAATTAAATGTATACATTTTTTTAAAATCTTTTCCGTCACATCCGTCGTTGGTTTTCAAATTTATTTTTAGTCCATTTCAAATTTTACGGCAGCACGGCGTGCCCAAAAAACGCTATGGAGTACATCACTTTGGAAACCACTGCT
Organism: Diuraphis noxia; assembly: GCF_037042655.1. NCBI lineage: Eukaryota > Metazoa > Arthropoda > Insecta > Hemiptera > Aphididae > Diuraphis > Diuraphis noxia. The sequence continues at coordinate 41,792,881 of NW_028301714.1, forward strand.
CTAGAGATCATTCTGCATGGATACTGAGTCGAAGTTAAAACAATCTATACAAAATAATCAACTAAAAAATAGAAATAAAATAGATTGAAAAAAGGCGGGGAAAATATAGCATTGTTTTAAATACTTAACGTAAATCTAAGATCCATAAAAAGTTACCCGGCGTATAGTATAGGCAAAATAGGAACATAAAACAAACTACAGGGCGAAGGTCGAGATGAAACGAAAACGGCGTTCGGTTTGATTGGGCTCGCGACCTCGCGTATTTTATACATAGCACTTTTGGAAATAAAAATGTACGTATCTTTGTCGCTATGTCAGTAAACTGTCCGTGTTAAAGAATATTTACTTTAAGTCTAAAAAGTAAATTTTAGGCTCAGGATAATAATATGAAAACAGACATACGTGTAATCATCGGCTGGTCAAGAATCCAGTGAAATATATTATATTAACGGGTAATTAATATTCAGTTCCGGAAGAATACATTCCAGCCAAATTCCGGAAAACTAGTTTTGCTTAAAATTTCTCGTTTTTCTTTATTTTCTCGTATCTTTGGAAAATTATTGAGAAATTTAACTTCCCGAATTCACCAACTAGATTCATTTCCCCTCTAGAAAAGATACTGTTATGCATTATTTTGTTTATTGTGTTTAGTACACATACAAAAACTATAAATCGTTGTAAGATCACTAAAATCAATACATTCATTACTTTGACCCAGAATTTAGACGGAGGAAAATAGGTTACATTTAACAACTCTGCTATATACAGTTCTAACTAATTATATGAATAGGTTCGTAGTTCAAATATGCAATATAACAATATCATATAATTAATCTAAATGCATTGAAATTTTAATGTTTATAAAAAAATATTTAAAGATGTCATAATCATAAATGTTTCAAGTTCATGTAAGTAATATTTTTGGATGACAACTCATAAACTATAATGGTTCCTTTTATTAAATATTTTTTAGTATGAACTTCTTATGTATACACCAAACTTTGCATTACGTTTTCTAGCTTTTTGACTTGGCAAATTATTTTTATCTGTATTTAATGATAATAAAAAAAAAATATATCACATATATATATATATATATATTATAGTTCGAAAAGTGTAAAAGATCTTTTCAGCATTGATACTGACCAACATCATCTAGTTAAAATTATATCAAAAGGTTTTTTTGTGGATCTGGATGTTTATATAAGTACGTTTGTGCCTTGAAAACATATAGCCATGTAAATTAGATTTTATACTGGCGTATATAAAAAAAAAAATTGAAGTTGCTTAAATAATTTTAGGTAACTTTCCCTTCATACATTACCATATATACCTATAAAACGTCCAATTTTCCTTCCATCAATATTCAATACCCACCTAATTACTCATATTTAAGGTATTTTCTGATTAACGCTAGGATCCTATAGCATACTCCTGAGCAGATGCCAAGCAAATTTAAGTATTTAGTAAAAAACATACTCAGCATAAGAATACATAATATACAACATTTACAATTTATTAGATTAGACAATGAGATGAAACTGTGAAACATACATATATTAATTAAATAGGTTTTATTTCAGTAACTAAACTAATGGTACACCAAACATATTCAACAATGTTATAACACAATGTTGTATCTATTACAATAATATAGCGATAGAAGTCTATGTTTATCATCTAAAAATACTAAAGATGTTGTATACATACTCACTTATATTAAGATAATGAAAAAACAAACATAAATTAATTTGTTTTTAACAATAGACTAAATGTCTAAGATGTTAGATTATGATTTAATTTACAGAAATGTCTTTATTGAAACTTTAATCCAAAAATAAAATGTAATGAAAAGATGTTTATAACATGGCTTTATAATCCACACATCCACATTATCTAACTTTATTGAGAAAAATTAACATCGATAATTATATTAATTGTGTTTTAAAAACATAATTAAGTGTCTGTGTTATTTAAATATATAAAGTTGTACACTTTAACTGTATAAAATCATTTAACATTATGTTCCATTTGTAACATGCCTGCACAACAAATTCACATAAGTTATTTACATTTAAATTTATTAATTCTTAACTATATATAAATACAATAAAATTTATAACAATTTTATATGAATAACATAAATACATGTAATGTTTACATACATATAAGAAAATGAGTAAAATATATTTAAAAAAATTCTTAACGATATATCAAGGTAAATAAAATAAGTTGTACATTTAAAACATACATTTAATAAAAACACGACCCAAAAACATAAAAATTACTTAGGAAACAACTACATACGTCTCCAAGAACCTTTATCTCTTCGATCACCTGATTTTTTAAACTTTTTCTTTTTTGGTTCATTTTTAGAACTTCCATGGCCCCAAAATCTTGATCCTTTTTTAGTTTTTGGGTAAGATGGTGGAGGAGGTGGTTGGTATTGTACAGTATTATACGCATAACCAGGTTGATTATAATTATTATATTTTCCTTGGTCTAATGCCATACTTGGAGGAGGTGGAGGTGGTTGCTGAGGTCCATATTGATTTGGGTAAGCATCAGGCATATACCCAGGAGGAGGGTAAGAATAAGGAATAGGTGCAATATAATTTATAGGTTGCTGCATGTATGAATTTGAGAAATGGGGAGGAGGTAAATTTATGTCAGGATTACAAGGTGGTGTAAACTCATCTTCAACGCCAAGTGGTGGAGGTTCAGTAGTTGAAATTCGTTGGCGAGGGTCTCTGCATTTCTTTTCAACATCTGTAGTAGCTTTAGAGTTTTCCGGTTCAGTTGAAAGTAATTCTTTTGTGTTTATGGAAGAAAGTATATCTTTAATATTACTAGGAAGATGAATTTCAGATGTAAGAGGGGCCAGCTCACTTGTAGGACTATATACTTCTTCATCTAAATCTTGAGACTATATATAACAATAATAATAAATTAATAAATCATGTGAGAAAAACAATATTATGATATACATACATTGTCATCAATAAGAATTGAATTTTGAGAACCGGCAGTCATCATTTGAATCACTAGTTTTTCTTTTTCAATTTTTCTAGTTAGTTCTTCCATTTGTTGTTCAATACTCGATGCTGTATTTATATTATCAGATAAACTAGGCACATCTTCATCTACAGGCGAATATGGTTCTTCTTCTCCAGGTATATAAGGCAAGTCATCATCAGTCAAAACTAAAAAGTAAAATAAAAATATACAAATCATAAAACTTATTGTATGTAAATCAAAAAGTGAACAACGTATTAATCTATTATCAATAATTATAAATACAAATATTTTAGCTATTTGTACGAGCACTATTAAAAACACTTGAAATGTTTACCTGAAGATAGTGGTAAAACTGGTGTTGGTAAACTGAGAATTTTGTTAGTTGGGGATCTTGGTGGAGTATAACTTTCTTTTGGTGAATAACTGTCTTGACTTGATGATGGAAAAGCAGGTTTAAGATGAGGTAAAGCCAAAGTGTCGTTGATATCAGGTAGCGCATAGTTATTTTCAGCTGGTTTCCAAGATGGAACCCAATGTTTCTTAGAATTTCGTACTATTATACCCAGTAATAAATGAGTTCTATAGTCATCGATACCAGGTCCATCTAATGGCAATAGTACCTGAGGAATAGGACTATGACTTCCAAGAGGATACAGATAAAAATCTTTTATGTTTGGAAATAGTTTAGTATCAATAACTGCTATGCGGTTTTTAGCACTCAGGTATTGATACAGGCTCAGGTAGGACATTTGTTGTTCCATTCCACCCGCTGATAACTTTGTTACAATAATATCTTTGGTTCCAGTTTTTTTCAATTTACTCATATATTCCCAAACCGTTTGTTGTTTGATACGCCCAACACATTCCAGAACTGTTAATGTAAGTTCTGCCTCCAATCCAATTACATTACCAGATAATCGAGACATTGTTACATTACAACGGGCAACGTCTGTGAAATTTATGGTTCCTTTCCATATAGGGCCAGCTTCATCTTCCATTCGAGGCGGAGTAGCTATAACAACAGTTGAACTTGGTTCCCTATCACTAATATCATCATCTTTACGTACTTCAGTTTTATTAACAACTGGTTCTGTTACAGTATCAATTATATTATTTTTATCAATTTTTTTATTCTTAACGTCTCGGCTTTTACTTCGGTCACGACTTCTATGTTTTTTATCCTTGTGTGATTTATGACGATTTCTACTAGTCTTATGGTGTCTACGATCACGTTCACCACCACTACTGCTTTCTTTATATTTGCTCTTTTTATTTTCTTTGGATAATTTTAATAAAATCTGTGGTTTCTTTTCCTCGACCTTAATGTCAGGATTAAGTTCTGATACTATTGTCTCCTTATTATCCTTGGATTCAATGATTTCTTCTCCTTTATGAGTCTTCATAAGTAAAGCCTTTGGTTGATTCATCATATCTAACTCTGTTTTTCTGATCATTTCTATTTGATGTTTGTTTTCTCGTTCTCTCCACTCAGCAAGTTCTTGAGATGCCATTTCGTCAGCAGTCATACGCACCAATTGATATGGTGTAACCCACTTAAATATAATTTTCTTAAAGAAATTTAAATTTTTTGGATCTTTTATATTAAATAATAAACTTCTATACTTTGTTTTGTATTTCTGATCAACCTTAGTAAATTGATTATAAAGTTCTTCTTCAATTTTCGAGGTTAATTCCTCCAAATCTTGTTCAGCTGTTTTTAATTCTGGTTCTTCAGATATTCTACTACTTAATGATTCTAATAAAGATTTACGAACATTAGTACGTAATTGTTCTTCACCCTTTTTCTCATTGAAAATTTCTTTTACTGGTAGATCAATTTTTTTAACTGGTTCAGGTTTTTTCTTAATAATTTTTTGCACAACATTTGTTTTTGAAATTGATGTACTTTTTATCTGTGTTACTGATTGTATACCTTTGGATGACTCCTTTTGAGGATTAGTATGTTTAATAGGTTCTTTTTGAGTAATATGTTTATTAGGTTCTTTTTGCGGGATAGCATGTTTATTAGGTTCTTTTTGCGGGGTAGCATGTTTATTAGGTTCTTTTTGAGGGGTAGCATGTTTATTAAGTTCTTTTTGAGGAGTAGGATGTGTAATAGGTTCTTTTTGAGAATTAATATGTTTAATTGGTTCTCTTTTGGGTAATATTGATTTTGGTGAATCTTTGTTAACAAATACTAGTTTGACTTGATCTGGTTGTAATAAATCTCCCACATCAAATTCTCTTTTTATTTCTTTTGCCTTATGTTTTTCTGGATAAATGGCTGTTCTTTTAAGGCGATTTTCGTTTTCTTTTTTAAGACTTTTGGATGTATTTGGGATTGGCTTAGAATTAGTTTGAGATTTAAAAGATGGTTTATTAAGGTCAGTTTTAGGTCCAGAGGGTTTTAAAATTTGGAATGCTGGATTTTCTTTCAACCATTGTCTTAAATTTGCAAGTTTTGGAGCTTGTTTACCTGTAACATAATTTTAACTTATATGGAATAATACATGATGTCAGTTTTATTAACAACCATTACTTTTAGATTCTATACTATAATTTATAAGATGGCATATTCCCTGAATGTATAGTCACCCATTGCTGCTTCTTAATAACTCATTTTAGTTAATATTGAAAACAATATAATAAAGACAGATTTTTTTTTGTAGTTTTTTATCCGTTATCAATACTTATTAACAATGAACTTTGATAAAAATTAAACAAACTTTAAGAAATGCCTAAAATTAATATTTTATTGTTATTAATTAATTGAATGATGATTTTCTGATTGAGAAAAATTACTGATTATGCATCTTGTGACTTATATTCCAATACAGTAGCGCCTAACAGATATTTTTCAGGAGTAATAAGACATAATTTTACTTTCTACCCACCAAAAGTAATTAAATATTCTTTTTACTCTTATTTATATTTGTTAGTGATTAGCAACCACTACACTAATTGACCAACCCCTCTCCCAAAAAAAAAAAAATTGTACCACTTAATATATGTTGTGAGTCTATAATAACTGTAGTCTTAAAGAGATATTTTAATAAGCTAGAGAGAAAATATAAGTATATTATTGTAAAAATAAAATTCAAAAATATATGAAAATCTTGATCTTAAATCATATTATAGTAAGGAATTACTTCTTAAGCGATGTTGCACAGTTGTTCCCAGATAAATTGAGCAGAGGTGCCGCTTTTTAATAGGTGTATCCCAAACTATAGTAGAGGTGTGTGTCTATTTGCACGGTGTGCCTCAATCACTCATCAATTTGTTTATTATAAAAGTGCCATTATAAATGGCTGACATTTAAATACTGAATATTCCTGGTTGTTTATTATTGTGCCACCATCACCTGCTCAATTTATCTGGCAACGACTGTACACATTTATTATATAATGGTAAAATAATTACATACCAGAGATTAATCTGCTGTTTTTTTTGTCAAATAGAATAATATCCGGTGAATCTGATGTACAACATGCTTTTATAGCAGCTACACTTTCTTCAATATGTTTTTCCAAACATGTTTCTTTGCAAAATATACCTACTGAAATATCTTCAACAATTTTTTTACATTGAGCACATTTTTGTTGTAATTGAGGTTGAATTTTAAAGACTTTTGATTCATTGTTTTTAATCGGTGATTTTAAACTTATCATTTTTTTCTTTTCTTCTTCTAATTTCTTGGCTTTTTCTTCTTCAGATTTTTTACGTGCATCTTCTGTCCGCTTTTTTTTACATGGAGGGCAATTCCATTCAACACCACGAGCTTCCATTTGTTCACCCAAGGCTTTTGTTATACCCACACATTTTCCATGGAACCAATCTTCACAAGTATCACAACATATCATAAATCTGAATAAAGTTTAAAATTATACATATTTATTTTAAATTTAAATTAAAACTAAAATTTTGTTTAAAAATAATACCTGTTATTATGAGGTTTTCTACATACACACCATAGCCTATTTGGATCATCCTCTGAAGTCATAGTTCCTTCTCTATCAGTATCTGATTCTTCACTATAATCATTAATGCTTTTTGAACTACAAAAATGAATATACATTTACATAAATATCACATAAGAAGTCATAATTGTAGAAATCCTAAATATTATTTATTAATACTTACTTTTCTGATGAACGTCTTTGTCTACCTTGCTCTTTTATACTTGCATCAAGATTCTAAAATAAAAATATTAAGGATAAATTACAAAATGTAATTTAAAATTTATTTTTGTCAAAATACATACTTCTTTTTTTACTAATGATCGAGTTTTGGGAATCTCAATTGGAGGCAGTGTCACTAATCTACCAGATTTTCCATAAACCACTATAGTAGAACCTTTAGGTTTGTCATCAGTTACCGATGTTATTGAGTCGTTTTTGTCATTATGATTAAGACTATCATCAGATAATAGTCTGTTCATTAAATCGTGACTAGAGTTAGATGGAGCAACAAAATTTGACTAGAAAAAAATGAATGTAATAAATTATACATAAATTAGTTTAATTCAAATTATGCTTTTTTAAGTTTACATACAGAGTTAAGGTCTTCATTGAGATCAGCTAGTTCATCAATTAAATTTTCTTCATCAATTATTTCTGTTTGATTGGCTATTTTAGAACTAATATCATTTAATATGTCTTCTACTGTTTTAGTTACAGTCATTTCAACTGGATTGTCTTTTATTCGACTTGAAACTTTTTGTACTCGTCCAGTTTCTTCTTTATTTACAATAACTTGTTCTGTATCTTTTGTTGTGTTAGAAACACGGTTGTCTATTGATGTTATATTATCAATTTTATCTATGACATTTATTTTAGAATCCAATTCAATATTCACTGTTTGAATAGATGTATTATCATCAAGAGTAATATCAGGAGAAAATAATTCAGGCACATCTATTAATTGTGTGACATTGTTTAGTGGAACTGATAAAGAATCTAAAGAATTTTCAATAATTCCAATTTTATCTTTATTCTTTTTAAACATCAACTGATTTTGTATGTATTTTTTTGGTTCAATACTTGACTGACGAATCAATTCATTAGCCTGTAGTAAAACTTTGTCAACTATAACATCTGATTTTTTTTGTCGACTGTTTTTATTTTGAACTGGTGGACGAACTTGATAGGTTTTCTAGAAAAGTACAAACTTAATTAATAAAACAGAAATGTATATTATACTAAAAATATTAATTTTAAACTAAAATACACTAACATATTTTTTTTTAATTTTAAAAGTATAATAATTATTGGGATACTATTACCTAATTAATATAACATTTAAACAATCATAAACTTTAGGTTAGTTATTAATTTCTTAATTATGCCTATGGTTATTTAATATTAATGTATATATTGTTTTAAATAATAATTTCAATAAAATAAATAAAGAATTAATTAATCGAGAGGTAAAGATCTCTTTTGTTATATGTGAATATGTAGATTATTAAATCAAGGATTAGATACTTCTAGTTCTATCACAATGTATGAAAGTAATAGATAGATAATCTCTTTCAATATTAAAACTCTTGCTCAGTGTCTATGCTGTCTAAAATATTGTTTAAAAAATCTGTTTCATATTCTTAAAAATATACAGTGTTCCATGAGGATTTACACATTGAAATATCTCTCAAAATTCTGGTTTTGTAATAAGACTCACAAGGGGTTAAGAATTATAATTATTTCATATTTTAATTTATTTTAATGTCTTGGTAAAAAAGTTAAAAAATATTTTTATTTTTTTTTTCCGAAAATATTGACGTTTAAAAATTTTATTTTCATTAATTTCCTGATTTTTAATTTTTTTGTTTTAGTTTCGAGAAAAATAGCAAATTATTTAACACCGTAATGTTATCAAACATGTGATCCGCAGTGCAGCGCGCATTCCCATACGGCTAGCCAAATACTTTTCGTGTTCCTAATAAATATAATCATACTTTATTTCTTAAAACTAGAAAAAATAATAAAAATCAGGAAATTAATGAAAATAAAATTTTGAAACGTCAATATTTTCAGAAAAATAAACTACATCTATGGCTCTTTATTTTATTTTTGGAAATAATTAAATAAAATTAGATTTTTTAGATTTTTTAAAAGAACATTAAAATAATTAAAAAAATAAAATAATGGTAGTTCTTATCTTTGTGAATCTTATTATAAAACCACAATTTTGATATCTCTATTATTTTGTGAAATATCGCAATGGGTAAATCATCGTGGGACACCCTGTATACAGGGTGATTCTTTTATCAAACAACACTCATAATATGGTGTTTGTGTGTAAATACCACTTAACATACACCTATAACACATAACACCACCCAATTTTGGGAGGATATATTTTGTAAACGGATTAACGAAAAATGAAAATTCATTGAAAATTTTTTTAAAAATCTCATATTTTTAAGTTTTCCTAACTTCAATAACTTTTAATATATTGAAAAAAAAATTTTTGACACAATTAAAATTCTTTTTTTTTTATGGTAAAAATCTGGTTTGTTAGTCACCACTGTAGATTTCTCGGTTCTTTCTTGCGAGTAACAGTTCTTACTAACGCACTTGTACGACAGAGACAACACGTCATGCACATATCACATACTCTAAACCAGTGGTGCGCAACCTGGGGGTCACGACCCCTAAGGGAGTCGCGTAATTTTATTAGGGGGTCGCCAGTAATCACCAAATGAAAAAGTTTTATACTATATTGCTATGTATATTGTATATTATTTTATAGTTTTATACAAAGTAAAATTATTTTGTACCGTTGATGGCTGTGTCAATCGTAATATTATGACAATATGTCATATCTTAATATTGCGATAACTAGTTCTATTGAACCACGCAGTATATGGGTTATTATAATATTTTTTTTTTCATGTTTTTGATTAATTAAATTAAAGAAATATTAAAACTGCTCTAAAATTAATGATTTAATGTATATGAATAAAATGTGTAAAATGTGTTATACATTAAGACTATTAAGTAAATTTAAATTACACACTTACATAATGTTGGTAGGTAGGGGGGCCGTATTAAAAAATAAATTATTTTGGGGGGTCGTGGATCAAAAAAGGTTGCGCACCACTGCTCTAAACAATATTTTTACTAGTAATTTTTTTAATAGTATACATTAAATAGATTTTTTTTTAATATTACTAAACATTATATATTTTGAATTCCATAAAAATATTGAGTCTAAGAATTCTAGATACAAAAAGAATTTTTTTAACTACTAGAATACAAAAGTATATGATAAACTTATATCTTACTGTTGGTAACAGACGCTTAACTGTTTTTGTAGCTCTTGCTTTATCTTCAGTTTGATTTTGTGTTTCATCAAGTTTCTTTTTAGCCATTGTATTTCTTAAAGATATAGGACCCTTATTTTTTGGTTTTTCATTCTAAACAAACGTAAAATATTAGTATTTTAATTTAAAAAAAATCTATTTTAATCTTTTTAATTATTAATATTTTAAGTACTTTTCCAACTCTTAAGTTAAGCATCTTTTTGGTGTTGGATAAATTATTTTCTGGTATATTTTTGGATAAGGGTATTGATGGTATGCCTGATTTGATACCTAAAAAAAAAAAAAAAATTAAAATATTTTAATAAGCTAACAAAATGTTTAAGAAAATTAGATATTAATATAAACTATTGGAATGTTATTTATTATATTACATTTTTTGTAAGCACATTCAAAGACGTATTTAACTCACTCTCATCTGCTGAAACAGTAATCTCTTCAATTTCTTCAATGTCATCTAGAATACTTGATTTTTTCAATTCGTCTAAAATATTAATTTAAATTTAAGATATACTACTTTTAAATCAATTCTTATAATAATTACTTGTAATATTCTGTATTCCGGTAGAAAGTGTGATTCTAGGAGAACTAATGTTGACTTCTGGTGTGTTTGGCGGGCAATCCTTATAATAACAATGATCCAAATAAATGGTATTTTTTGTCATATCACTATTTTCATTGGCTAGAAATAATAAAATAATTTGTATAATTAAATCTAGTATACTAGAATAATATGATAGGTAACAACCTAGAAAATAAGATTTACATTAACCAAATATTTTAATAAGATGACAAGTGTAAAAAATTTCAAATTTTAATAATAATTCTCAGAATTTAAATATAATAGACCAACATTCAAAATAAAACATTGTAAACAATGAAAACAATAAATTAACTGATTTTTTTAGGTTAAGTTTTACAGCTTAAAATAATGTGATGTTTATAAACTTAAATGTTTAAATTATTTTATTCAATATTGAGAGAAATGATATTATAAATAAAGAAAAATGAATGATATTAATTAAATATACGGTTTCGGAAATTTATGTTCATTAAAAAAACAAGTTTGTTATTTTTTCTATGGTTATGAGTAGAGCTTAAATTTTAAATGATATTTATGTTTTAAAAAATCAAAAATAAAGCAAGATCAAAAATTAACATGAATTAGTTGTAAAACTGAATCCAAAATTTTTTAAATTTAAAAGAAAATTTACTCAATATGCTTAACAAAATTTTCAATAGTGAAACTGACCAATTCTGAGTGAATGTTTTTAGATAACAGAAAACTATACAATATAACCATTTAGTCTGAATTGCATACAGGGCCGACCCAAGGTATTTTGATCCCCCGGGCAATATTTTGAAAGGCACCCTTAATCAAATGCTCTATAATACATTTAATACTTTTTATACTTACCTACATATTTTGTTTAAAATTCTTATATTTATGAATAGGTAAAGGACGGCAAAACTTATTTGGATACAATTTATAGACATATCAACTGTAACACATAATTTTTTGGTTTTCCCGAGATAATGATTATATTATATCATTATATATTATTTTTTAATTATTTGTAATATAATGCTAAAAAGTGGAAAGTGGAGTAAAATCTATAAAAAATATATATATATACCAGAATATTCCATCATAGATAATTTAGTCATTTTGCTATATTATTGTCAATTTGAATAAATATTACGCTAAAATTTATAAAATATTCGTATATTAAAAGCACCCCGGGCAACCGCCCCGTTTGCCCGTATCTTGGGCCGGCACT